>NC_057861.1:619896556-620213223 GCF_019393635.1 Dromiciops gliroides | reverse complement strand
TCTTATGTCATTGCACTAAAATTTCTTGTTGTACTATTGAATTTTTGAGATGGAATATCTTATGCAAGGAACAGGGAAGAGGCCAGTGTCACTGAATCAGAGAGTATGTGAAGTGTAAGGTATAAAGATGACTGGAAATGTAGGAAGAGGCCAGGTTATAAAGAGCTTTCTAAACCAAACAGAATTTTATATTTTATCTTGGAGATAATAGGGATCAACTGGAATTTATTGAATAGGGGAGGGATATGGTCAGACCTGTGCTTTAGAAAGATCAAGTTGACATCTGAGTGGAGGATGGATTGAAATGGGAAAGATTTCAGGCAGGGAGACAAACCAGAAAGCTATTACAATAGTCTAGACATAAGGTGATGAGGGCCTGATTCTATCAGGGTGGTGGCAGTGTTAGAAGAGAGAGGGGAGTGTACATAAGGGGTTTTATGAAAGTAGAAATGATAGGACTTTACAACCAATTAGATATAGTGGGTAGGGTGTGAATGTGAGAGAGAAAGTAAGGAGTCAAGGATGATACTTGTATTTTGAGTCTTGGTGACTTGGTGACTTGATGGTAGCCTCAATAGTAATAGAGAAGATAAGAAGAGAGGATCATTTTGAGGAAAAGATAATGAGATAAGTTTTGGATAGGTCAAGTTTAAGACATATAGGAGATACAGTTTGAGGTGTCAAATAGCCAGTTGGTGTTGCAAGACTGGAGGTTGGGAGAGAAGTTAGGGCTGGACAAGTGGTTCTGAGTTATCTTCATAGAGATGACTGTTGTAACCATGGGAGCTGCTGAGATTACTAAGTAAAGGAGAGAGGGGCAGCTAGGTGGCGCAGTGGATAGAGCACTGGCCCTGGAGTGAGGACTACCTGAGTTCAAATTGGGCCTCAGACACTTGACACTTACTAACTGTGTGACCTTGGGCAAGTCACTTAACCCTCATTGTCCTGCAAAAACCAAACAACCAAACTAAGTAAAAGAGAGGAGAAGAGGGCACAAGATAGAGCCTTAGGGGACCCCCTCAATTAGCAAGCATGACCTGGATAAAGATCCAGGAAAGGAAACAGTAGAAGGGAAAACTCATGGTGGATTGTCTCCATTTTCTCATTAGAGTAGGAGTAAAGGTTCTTTACTGAGAGGGACAAAGATAAGAGGCTTAAGGAGAGAGGAGAAGGTATAGTAGAGAGTGTGATCATCAATCAGGGAGGAAGAAAAGGATTGCTATGCAGCAGATGAGATTAGAAAACATAAATTTGTTGTGAACTCTCTTAGTTCAGTAGAAACATTTTTTTCTAGTGAGGTTTAGCAACATTGGGGGTAACCCACTATTGAGGTTTAAGTGTCAATAGAATAAGGAGGCAACAAGTAAAGGATGTTCAGTTGTTCAGTCATGCCCAACTCTTCATGACCCCATTTGGGGTTTTCTTGGTAAAGATGTAGAGTGGTTTGCCAGTTCCTTCTCCGGCTCATTTTACAGATGAGGAAACTGAGGCAAACAAGGTTAAGTGACTTGCCCAGGGTCACATAGCTAGTTAATGTCTGAGGTTGCATTTGAACTCAGGTTCTCTTGACTCCAGGCCCAGTGCTCTACCCACTGCAACCATGATGGTAGGAAAGCAAGACCAGAATTGAGAAGAAATATTTAAGAGGGAGACCTGGAGGGGATTAGAGATCCTGGTGACAATGAAGAATTGGCAGGGAGGAATGAGGCAGAGGAAGCAGCTTCTGATTTTAGAGTCTTTGGAAGAAAAGGCTCCTCCTTTTCTCTTTGGAGTACTGAGTAATAGAGTTATCATTCCTAGGACTCAAGTATCCGAGGGTCATAGAGTTAGCACTAAAGGCCAACTCTGAGTTCATTTTTTCCCAACCTCTTCATTTTATTGTTGAAAAAAAATTGAGTCTCATGACCTATGATGGCTTAAAATCCTTTTCACAGTTGGCTTTCTATTACTCCCATGACTGAAAGGTCTGCACTGATGCTGTTGATCAAGTCTTTTTTTTAAACTTGGGAAACTGAGTCACTGAGTCTTGTAATTCTTTTTTTGGGGGGGGGTTTGGCGGGGCAATGAGGGTTAAGTGACTTGCTCAGGGTCACACAACTAGTAAGTGTCAAGTGTCTGAGGCAAGATTTGAACTCAGGTCCTCCTGAATCCAGGGTCAGTGCTTTATCCACTGTGTCACCTAGCTGCTCCCTGATCAGGTCTTTAACGGAAGAGATCATAGATGTGAAATATGTAATCAATTTCTCTTTCTAGTGGTTCTGAGAGCCAGGGTACTGAACCTCATTTACTTCTAACTCTGGGAGACTCAGTACCTGCAATGGTAATCCCAGTGGCGCAAGCCCTTCAATGTTTCCAGTTTTTAGATATTTGGTGTCCCTGATGATGGTTTTGTCATTCTTGGATTCTGTTATTCTATGAGGTCAGATTTAAAATAAGGATGGATTTCTTAAAAATTAAATCTGCTCAACAGTGGAACAGGGTACCTTGGGAAATAGTGAGCTCCCTGAGAATGGAGGTATTCAAGCAGCTGCATGCTCACCTATCAGGGAGGTTTTTGGAATGACTCCTGTATTGAGTAAGAATTTAATAGATGAGCTCTAATGTCCCTTCTAATTCTGAGCCTCTGAAAGAAAAATGTTTATTTTAATTAGGTAATTACATCCCACATTTTCTGACCACTTGCCACTTTGGGGTTGTTTATCCCAACGATGTCCTCATCAAATTGTTGCTTTGATTTTTGTTTCTTGTTCTAATGGACCAGTGTGGCTGAGAACATTTCATAAATAGATCTATTTCCTTTGCCTTCATGTTTCTTCTGAAACCAGGGCAACAGATAGAAGCATTTTTTGTTGGACAGATTGAATAAAGTATTAATTCAGGCTGTAAGCCAGGGTCCTTGAACAAGCATCAGTCAGATAGAATGGCTCTAAAACTACTCTTTCTGGTTTTTGTTTTGTTTTGTTTTTTACAAAATTCCTGTCTTTCTTTTGATGATGAAAACAATTTGATTTTTGGAATTTTCACATGATACCTGGGAGGCATAGTAGTAAAGTGAAATGAGAAGCTGGGTCTTAATCCTGGTTCTTACCTGCGTAACCTTGGGCAAGCCATTTTACCTAGGTGGGACTCAGTTTCTTCATCTGTAAAGTGGGGGAGAGTGGGTGGAATAAATGACCTCTGAGGTCCCCTGCCATTCTAGATCTATGATCTGGTGACAGCTTTTATTCATGGGAATCAGATGGCATAGGTGAATGAGCACTGGGTTTCAAGTCTCCTTCCACTTTTAGAGATGAAAGGGATCTTAAGTAAGTTGGCTCTATGAGCCTTGCTTTCCCCATTTGCTAAATGGGAATAATAATTTATACTCCCTTAAAGGGTTATTGAAAAGGAATACCTTTTTAAATTGTAAAACACTCTGATGCAAACTATTATTACTCATCATTGCTAGGATCTTTTCTTAATTTGAAAAGCTAAGGGACTGATTGTTTCATTGTGTTGCTTTCTTTTTAACTATGGTGTGGGGGAAAGAGGATTGGTTTGAGAACAGAGTAGACTTGGGCTTCAGTCCCAGCTCTGCCACTATCTGTTTCCTTATCTGTAAAATGAGTGAATTAAATTAGTTGATTGCTAAAGTCCCTTCCAGCTCCAAAAATCCATGATTCTGAGAAGGAAAATCTGTTACTACTATATTATGCCACTAATGAAGAGGGAGGAGGGGAGAGTAGGAGGCTGATTTTATTTAGTCTGGGGCAGGTGACAGGTGTAAGTTCATCTCTTTTCTTTTTCTTCCTTTTTCTTTTGGAATGGGAAGCAATTAGATAGAGCTCTGGGCTTGAAGTCAGTAGTCTTTATTTTCCAGGGTTCCAAAGCTTATTGGTTGGGTGACCATGGGCAAATAAGTCTCTTAACTCCCCTACATCTATAAAATGGGAATAATAATGTTGGCTCTGTCCCATCAGGTTGCTATACTTTGTACTTTTAAACTGGGGGCTGTGAGGTAGCACAGTGGCCAGAGTGCTGGGCCTGGAGTCAGGGAGATCCATCTTCCTGAGATTCAATCTGGCATCAGATACTTAGTAGCTGTATGCTCCTGGGCAAGTCACTTCACCTTGTTTGCCTCAGTTTCCTCATCTGTAAAATGAACTGAAGAAGGAAATGGCAAACCACTCCAGTATCTTTGTCAAAAGAACTCCAAATGAGGTCATGAAGAGTCTGACACAACTGAAATGACTAAACAACAACACTACTCTTAAGGTATAGTAAAAATCCAAGTTAACATTATTAATTAACCAATAAGTATTACGTACCTTCTATGTGTTAGGCACTGGGTTAATTGTTATTCAGTCGTGTCCAACTCTTCATGACCCCATTTGGGGTTTTCTTGGCAAAGATACTGGAGATCCAAAGGTAACGGGAATATAAATATAAAGAATAAAATAATACCTACTCATAAGGAGCTCATATTCTAATGGGAGAGACAACATATATATTATAAATACATCACAAAATTTTATTACATAGTAATCTTATGTTAGAATGATATAGTATATTAATAACATTACATATAATATACTGTAATGCTGTATTACATTAGAGTGTTATAATTTCAATAATATTGTATATTATAATAATATAATTATATATAATATAAGATATTGTGGTATAAATACATACCATAAATATGAAATGAATAAATACAGATATATACAAAATAGTTAAATAGAAGGCAGTTTTAGGGGAAGGACATTATTAGCATTAGCGGTTTTGGGGGTGGGTGATAGGGTAGGCTTCATGAAGAAAATGAAAAGAATCTCTGTGAGGTGGGGGTAAGGGGAGTAAGGGTGTGTTCTAGGCATGTGGCTAAACTAGTGCAAAAGCATGGAGATAGGAGAAATGTCCTATGTGAGGAAAAGAGAGAAGTCCAGTTTGGTGGAATGGCAGAACACCAGAGGGGAGTAATGTCCAACGTGGATGGAAAGATCATTTTAAAAGCTAAACAGAGGAAATGATATTTTGTCTTAAAGCAGGGGTTTTTAAACTTTCTCTGTGTGTCATGAAATACTTTGGCAGTCAGATGAAGCCCTTCTCAGAATAATTTTCATTTCCTACATTTATAATCAAAGGAAATGCTAAATTTCAGTTAGTGGTTAGTGAAAATAAAGACAGATTCCCCCCCCCCCCATCCATGGTCACAGACCCCATGAAATCTATCTGCAGATGCTTTAGGAAGACTCCATTCCCCCATCTTCAAGACAAGAAGTCAACTAGAGTTGATTGAATTGGGAAATCACATGGTCAGATCTGCACTCAAGGAAAATTACTTTGGAAGCACTAGACTTGAATTTCCAATATCAAGACATAAGGAGGCAGCCATGATAATCAATGACCAATAAGTAGTAATTACGTACCTGCTATGTACTAGGCATTAGGAACACTAAGACAAAAAAATGAAACAATTCCTGCCCTTGATGAGCTTACATTCTCTAATAAAACAGCACGAGTAGATATCAGTAGATATAAAATATATGCAAAGTAAACACAACATAATTTGGAGGGGACAGATACTAGCATCTGGGGAGAAAAGCAAAGGGTTGTGTGGGCACTGGACTGAACAGCAAAGTCTAGATTATACCCAGGCAAGTTAGACTGGCCTGGACCAGAGGATGGAGTTTGAAGTCAGCCCAATCAAGTTTGGATAACTTACTGAGGAAGCATTTTACTTTAAGTAAAAGGATAAAATATTTGAAGTTTCCTTCCCCAAGTGACTATCTAAATTACCCTGATCTACTTGTCTTCCCCCCAACAAAATGGCCTAATTCCTGGAGGGTTGATTATCTCAGTTAAATTATGAGTTGGTTATTTTATTCAAAGAGGTTCATACTAAAGTGTGGGTGATTGATAGACCTTACTCTTTCAAGAGGATTTGCATTTTCAAAGGATGGGTTTGTTAACACAAGAAGCTATTTATTGCCTTCTTCTAACCAGTGATTATATTTGATACATCTAGGAATCAGGAAACCTATAATGGAGGTAGGCCATAGCTGCCTCTTAGTCATTATGACTCCTAACCCAGGGGAACCTAGAAAAGAGGAATAAATTATCTTTACCTCTACCACTATTATGCATTCATATTTCTTTTTTTGTGTGTGGGATAATGAGGGTTAAGTGACTTGCCCAGGGTCATGCAACTAGCAAGTGTCAAGTGTTTGAGGCTGGATTTAAACTCAGGTCCTCCTCAATCCAGGGCCAGTGCTATATCCACTGTACCACCTAGCTACCCCATATGCATTCATATTTCATAGAAGCTTGGAATTTAAGGTTATGTTTATGGAATAATTTCCCTTTCTAGAAGTTATACCCAGTTTTTGGTAGCACTTGAGGTCCAGAGCAGAATTGTTTAACTGTGTGGTCTTGGTCATTTAACTGGTTTCTTTATTTATAGAATGAAAGGGTTGGATTAAATAATCCCCTCTAGCTTTAATATTTCATGTTATATGTACTATGGTTTCTTCTAGCTCTGAAATTCTATGATCATAAAATTCATATATGACCTAAGGGGTCATCTTTTTCATCTTTCACACAAGCATAGCTTCTTTCCACAGCCTCCCTGGGAGGTGGTTATCTGTCTTTTGCTTGAGGATTTTTAGTGATGAGGGGACCCATTGTACCTCCAGTTCACTTATATCTATGGGGGCACTGCTATTTCTTCTAAGAATAGCCTTGGTATCCATTATATCCTGATAAATTTGACCATCCCAGTCCATGAATAATTTTTATTTTTTATTTTTTATATTTTTAAATTTTATTTTTTTGCAGGGCAATGAGGGTTAAGTGACTTGCCCAGGGTCACACAGCTAGTAAGTGTCAAGTGTCTGAGGCCCAATTTGAACTCAGGTCCTCCTGACTTGAGGGCTAGTGCTCTATCCACTGTGTCACCTAGCTGCTCCCCATGAATAATTTTTAACATGTTCTCTCAGTGTTGCAGCAGTCAGGAAAGATTTTTAAGGGCTTATGACACCGAGACCAAGAGACCCAGGCCAAACCAAAATCCTTGATATGATTCAGCTGAATTTGGCCTGATTCCTTGGCCTATTGGGCACATCATCATCTATTAATCAGAGGGAAAACCTCAGAGATAGAGAGTGATAGAATTTCCTTAGATGGATCATCCATCCGTCCATCCGTCCATCCGTCCATCCGTCCATCCGTCCATCCATCCATCCATCCATCCATCCATCCATCCATCCATCCATCCATCCATCCATCCATCCATCCATCCATCCATCCATCCATCCATCCATCCATCCATCCATCAATTCCTCAATCCATCTATCCATTAATTCATCTATCTATCCATGCACATTTATTCATGCTAGGTATAGAGATTCAAGACAGATATTCAGGGATCAGGTGATGATGATTGCTATGTACTCTTAGGTAGTAACAACATCTCACTGTGCACCTGGAATAGAGGTCTTAATTTTGGTCTAGGAGCCAGAAAACCTGAATCGTGACATATCAAATCGATTACCTCTCCCAGCCTTGGTTTCCTTTTCTGCAAAATGGTGATCTTAATATCCCATTTAATCTCTTTGAGCTTCGGGTTTCTTACTGGGAAAGTGACAGGATTGGACCAGATGAGGTCTGAGTTTTCTCCTAGCTTGAAATCTTATGATCTTATTCTCACCGTTTTTCTCCCTCCTGGAGTTTTTGTGAGGAAAGTTCATTGTAAATATAAAAATGCTATAGAAATGAGTTATTGTAGTTTTGTTATTATTTTGGGGGTGGGGAAAGTGAGAATGACCTACATTCTTATCCAATAGCTACAACCTGTTTGGAAAGCTCGATTCTGCTCCTGTCTAAAAGAATCCTAGGAAGCCAATCTTGGGAATCCCCTGGGAATAGAGATTGTTGGCATATGGCCCTCAAGCATTATCTGGAAGCAAGTTCAAGGACAGAGGAGGAGGCCAAGGGTGGAGCAGAACTCCCAGCTTCCCTTTGAAAACATTTGGCTTCAGCTGCATCAGCCAAAACCCAACCTGCTTCAAAAGATATTTAAAACTCGAGAAAAATGATAATTTATTCTGATGCATCAGAAGGGGAAAAAAGTCTAACAGGTTGTGAATAATTCAGCTCTAATTACTAGGAAAACTCCTTTCTTTCCTTCTCTTTCTTCTTCCCTGCCTTTATTTTATGTGGCAGTATTGGTAGATTTTTTTTCTTATTCCAGAGATTCTAATTGAGAAATATGATCCCAGACCCTCAGTGTTTCTGAACCGTGACATATTTTTGGTGTTCCAGGTGGGGGCAGGTGTTACCAATAGGTAGGTCCATATAGTAGCCTGGCATTACCTGACTCCTATATGCCCATCATACCCACAGGACTTTATACAGGGTTTGGCGCCCACAGTCAGGTGGGGGAAGAATATGCCAACCCAAATTCCTGGGAAATTCACATGTATATAGATTTAGTGGGAAAGGCTGGAATGTGTGCTTTTTTGGAAATGTCAGCAGCCGAGGAGACTAGAGCATTTGTATACCCTAAAGCATCAGTGTCAAATTCAAATAGAAACAGTCCCTGCCAGCCAATTATTGACTTAGAAACCACAAATTAAAATTATCTGTTGTATTGTATTTTTATTTATTCTGTTAAACATTTCCCAATTACATTTTAATCTGGTTTGGACTGCACTCAAGAATTCTGTGGGTTTGACATTTCTACCCTAAAGCTTTCTCTCTAGTTCCCTCGGTTTAGCTTTATAAACCCTTTACTGGACCCTTCCCACTTTTTCAGCCTTCTTACACCTTACAACTTCCTGTACTCTACCCTTTTGCTATTCCCTGATTATTTCTCACGTACTAATAACTAATTATTGAATTAGGAACAAGGTTTCCCCCTTTTCTATTTCCTCATTCAGAAATCATCCCCTGTAGGTTACTCAGGCAGCCTTTGGAGTGCAGGGCTGAGACTGAGAGGGAAAACAGATCTGTTCTAAAGATAAAATAAATTTTAGTTTAGGTGAATTGATGAATTCTGGCCCATTGTGTTTTACTAAGACAGGTCTGGGAAAATGTGGATTCTCCCTTTTGTCAGACGGGTGATATGGGTATAGATAAGTCTCTTTGACCAAAACTGAGTGATCAAAATCATGTTCCTCAGCTCCTCATTAGAATAGGTCTACCTCTCATTATAATATTTGTTCTCTCTCATTACTCATTAACCAATCAAAGTTGATTGCTACCCTTAGGTACACCTATTCTTCCAAGAAAATATAAGCATTGAGTGGATTTCATGCATGATCTTTGGTATTCAAGAGTGTCACTGACCCCTCTTTTATTAATTATATGCTAGGATGATTAATAAAATGATTACCCAGAAATTGTGTCTCTTTGACTTTTTATGCATCGAACTCGAACAAGATACTCTATCTCCTGACTGTGGTCATTTTCACTGGTTGTCTCTCATGCCTGGAACCCTCTCATCTTCACCTCTTAGGTTCCCTTCAAATTTCAGCTAATCCTGTCTTCTCCAATAAGCCTTTCCCAATCTCCACTTAATGCTCATGTCTTCCCTCTGTTAATTCTCTTCAATTTCTTCTGTGTATATATATATATATGTATGTATATATATATATATATACACATATATATATATAATATACATATATATATATATATTTTTTTTTTTTTAGTGAGGCAATTGGGGTTAAGTGACTTGCCCAGGGTCACACAGCTAGTAGGTGTTAAGTGTCTGAGGCCGGATTTGAACTCAGGTACTCCTGAATCCAGGGCCGGTGCTCTATCCACTGCGGCACCTAGCTGCCCCCTGTATATATTTTGTTTATACATAATTGTTTGAATTTTGTCTCCTCCATTAGGCTGCGAGTTCCTTGAGAGCAGGGATTGTCTTTGCCATTTTTCATATTCCCAGAACTTAGTACTGTGCCGGGCACATAGTAGGTGCTTAATAAATGTTAGTTTACTGACTGACCCCAAGACCCTATTCACTTACTAGTCTAGATCTTAGAGATCAAATGTCACTTTTTCACTATGTCAAAATAATCTTCCTAAAGTCCAGGTCCAATTATGTTACTTATCTTCTCAAGAATCTTCCACAGCTCCCTAGTGCTCTTTAGATAAAGCACAAAACTCCTCAGCTTGGCATCGAAAGCCTACAAAATCTGGCTACCACTTACTTTTCTTGACTTGTTTCCCATTTCTACCCTACATGTACTCTTTATCCTGGCAAGGCTGGTCTTTTTGCTGTTCTCCAACTCACCATGACATAGTTCTTCACTGTGTATTTGCATAAACTACCCCATGCCTCAAACTTGCATCCTCCTTAATTCCACCTCTTATAATGGCTAAATTCCTTCAAGGCTCAGCTCAGGTACTGTCTCCTATGCCTTTTCTGATCCCCCTAACTATTGGTGAGCTCTCTCCTCAAATTATCTTGTAATCCTTCTCATAGTACTGGAGGGCAGGGTCGGTTTTTCCATTTTTACCTCCCTATTCCCCCAAACGAAGCAAAGCACCTTCAGATGTTTGTTGAATTAATTTAATGATGCCAGAGGCCCTGAGATACTTGGTCTTGGCACCCAAAGATCTGAGTTGGAGTCCAGGTTCTGCCCTTCGTTCTGTCTGACTTTAGGCAAGTCATTTCCTCCATCAAAGCCTTAGTTTGTTAACAGCGTTTGCACTGCTTACCTTACCTTAGTAAGTAAAGTTATGAGAAAAGTGCTTTGCAAAGTGAAATGTAAGTGGGAGATAATCATCAGTCCTCCATTGAAGTCCTACTAGAATGCCTTATTGTAGAGTAGGGCTCAGGGTGTATGCCAATGCAAGCTCTGGTAGGTCCAGCCAAGCTGGAAAGTCTACAAGGATAGCCCTGGCAAGGAATTGTGATTTTTGTTAAAAGAGCAGCTTGGCTAAGTGAAGAGAGATACATGCCTGGAAAGGCATCCATCAAGGGACAAGTGGGTTATTTGGAAAATATAGAAATAGTCTATCAATGATTGGGCTCTGATTTATATTGGAGGAGGGAATATTCAATGGAATTCCAGATTTTAAAAAAATCACCTGATTATTTATTCTCTGAGGTTGCATTTTATTTTGGTCAAGACCCATGATTTGGTCTATACCTTTACCAGTGTGGATTAGCAACTGTTCTGAATTTATAGTCTTAGTTGCCTAAGGTCACTTAGGGGCTAGATGACTCACACACTTGAACTCAAGTCTCTCAGACCACCAGGCTGCCTCTCTGTGAGGTTGAATGGGGAACAAAAGGTGGGATGACAAAAATATTCACTAATCAAATGACCACTTGAAAAGTTGGTCCCCATTCAAACATCTCTCCCCATTTAACATGTATTAGATGAACATCCCCAACTCAACCCCTTAAGTCTTTGTTGGTCAGTATCTCAAGTAGGATAGGTGCTTCATCAAAGGAGGGTGATTTGAATATCAAAGGATCAATAGAGGCCCCTAAGAAAATTGAACTGGTATTTTTTTTTAAGTGAGGCAATTGGGGTTAAGTGACTTGCCCAGGGTCACACAGCTAGTAAGTGTTAAGTGTCTGAGGCCGGATTTGAACTCAGGTACTCCTGAATCCAGGGCCGGTGCTCTATCCACTGCGCCATCTAGCTGCCCCGAACTGGTATTTTTGTAACAATGACTTATGATCATTCTGAGAAAGTCAAATGTAAAGTGAAGGATGTTATATTATCCTGTCATAAAATTTTGTCAGCAAAATTATTCCAAAATCACCATTTGAATTAGTTTTTATGCTAAGAATGATTACAATCATAATTATAGCCTATATTAAAAAAGCTTCTTATTTTATCTTATTTTTAGCTAGGTAGCACCATGGATAGAGATCTGGACATGGAGATAGGAAGACCTGAGTTCAAATGAGGCCTCAGACATTTACTAGCTGTATGACTCTAGGCAAGTGATGTAACCTTCTACCTCAGTTTGCTCATCTGTAAAATGAGGATAATAATAGCACCTACCTTTCAGGGTTGTTGTGAGGCTAAAATGAGATATTTGCAAACCTTAAAGTGCTAAATAAATGTTAGCTCTTATTGTGGACATCATTTAAGTTTCATGTTTCTTGATAAAGTCCCAATTAAACCTTTCTCCCATTTTTGCTGTAAAATGTTAGGTGTGGTCTTCAGTGAATTTACTTTTTAAAAAATTTTAAATTCTAATTAGCATCATTTGTTTCTCCATCATTTCTAAATATATCCCCTTCCCCCTCAGAGAACCGTCCCTTGTAACAAAAGAATTTTTTAAAAGATGGGAAAAGAGGTTTAGAAAAACAAACCAACACATCCACCAAGCCTGACACTTCATAGAATGTTCTGTATTTATAGTTCTCTAGCTCTACTGAAGAGGAAGGGAGGTGTACTTTCTCATCTCTGGGGTTCCAGATTGGTTACTTTTAATTAAATTACTTTTACACCCCCCCCATTGTTATTTCCACTTATATTTCTGTCATCACTGTGTATTCTGTTTTCCTGGCTTCTTTCACTTTACTCTTCATCAGTTCATATAAATCTTCCCATGCTTCTCTGGATTCTTTATACTAATTATTTCTTATGGCAAAATGATATTGCATTTCATTTATGTGTCTCAATTTATTTAGCCATTTCTTAATTGATGAACATTTAATTTATTTCTAGTTCTTTGCTACCACAAAAAAGGGGGTGTTATGAATATTCTGGTGCATATAGGAGCCTTCTTTTCTGCCTTCAGTCTTCTTGAGTTATAAGTTATATGCCTAACAGTGTGATCTCTGAGTTAAAGCGTATAGACATTTTAGGTTTTTTTGTTTGTTTTGTGTGTGTGTGTGTGTGTGTGTGGGGGGGGCAATGAGGGTTGAATTGTCCAGGTTTAAAAAATAAAATAATAGGGGTAGCTAGGCGGCGCAGTGGATAAAGCACTGGCCCTGGATTCAGGAGGACCTGAGTTCAAATCTGGCCTCAGACACTTGACACTTACCAGCTGTGTGACCCTGGGCAAGTCACTTAACCCTCATTGCCTCACCAAAAATAAATAAATAAATAAACAAACAAATAAATAAATAAATAAAAATAATACCACATAGCTTTCCACAATGGTTGAACCAATTCACTGCTCCAGCAATAGCAAATAAATGTGGCTGTTTTTCAGAAACTCCTCCAATAATGGGCACTCTCAGTTTTTGTCATCTTTGCCAATTTTCTGGGTGTGAGGTGAAACCTCCAAGTTGTTTTGATGTGTATTTCTCTTATTTTTAGTGACTTGGAGCAATCTTTAACATGGCTGTTGGTAGTTCACAATTATCTTGAGGATTATTTATTTATATTCTTTGCTAATAGATTCATTCTAAGTAGGGTTTTTTCCCTGTCAGGTGCCAGTTATCCTTAGATAGTGAGGACCTCTCATATTGAAGTATTTTCATTATTGTTATTATTATTATCTTCCCTCCAGGAATCCATATCTCTTACTTCTCCCTAAAGCCTGACTCTTCCCTTCTTAAGGAATGCTCTGACCATCACTAAGCCCCCTCCTCCTTTATTTACCTGAATGAAGACTATTACTAAATAATAAGGGAAGCAACTAGGTGGAACAGTGGATAGAGTGCCAGGCTTGGAGTAAGGAGGACCCAAGTTCAAATCTAGCCTTAGCCACTTACTAGTTGTGTGACTTTGGGCAAGTCACTTAACCCTATTTGCCAATTTTCCTCATTTGTAAAATGAGCTAGAGAAGGAAATGGCAAGCCACTCCAGTATCTTTGCCAAGAAAATACTAAATGAAGTCCCAAAGAGTGGAACACAACTGAAAATATGACAAAATTATAACTTTTAGTTAGCAATATGCTTTATTTACATTATCTCTTTTTAGTCTCACATCAACCCTGTCAGGCAGGTTCTATTATTATACCCATTTGACAGAGGAGGAAGATGGCTCAGATGTTAAGAATAGCTGGTAATCCTAAAGGTATGATTCAAACTCAGTTCTTCTTGTCTCCAAGTATGATGCTTTATCCACAGCACCAGGAACCTCCAGTCAACTCTTATGAAGGTGTAAGGCAAGTAGTGTGCACTGCTTGCTTTTAGAAGAGACTTTCTCATCATCCTTGGCTACCACTTAGGCCTTGGATCCAGGCAATCCAATTCTTTGTAATCAGTGATCAATGTGAATGAGTACAATCCTTCAAATACTTATAATTTATATAATTTCTTTTTTTTTTTTTAGTGAGGCAATTGGGGTTAAGTGACTTGCCCAGGGTCACACAGCTAGTAAGTGTTAAGTGTCTGAGGCCGGATTTGAACTCAGGTACTCCTGACTTCAGGGCCAGTGCTCTATTCATTGCACCACCTAGCTGCCCCATAATTTATATAATTTATTAATAATTTATCAGTCTGAGAGTCTTGCCACAGAAATAGCAGAATATAAACTGGGTTTTAGTAATATAAATATATCGCACTTAGGATGGCTTAAATGTGGACTACTTTGGAGAATGGGAAACTGAGAAACAGCAAGATCCAAACTATAGGGAAGGTCCTCATCAAACCCAGATAGAGGGAGCCACTAAATGATACATAAGGATCCCTGCAGGGTGGCGTATTGACTTAGAAAACCACATATCAACATTATCTATGTGCTACTGCATTTTTTCTTCATTTTTGTTGAATATTTCTCAATTGGGAAGTGTGTTGGATACTTTTGCTTTGGAAAAAGGCTTGAAAACCAGGTGGGGAGGAGCTTAGAAAGACTGACTTAGGGATTGTATGGCAAGGCTGAAAAGAAACTAGATTAGTAAGAGTAGAAGGAATAACAGATACTGGGAAAATTCAGGGTGGGGAGGGAGAATATAGAACCATAGAGATAGGGTTCAGGTGGTTACAGAGAGAGAGTAGTTTTTTGCTTTGTTTTGTTTTTTGGTGCGGGGCAATGAGGGTTAAGTGACTTGCCCAGGGTCACACAGCTAGTAAGTGTCAAATGTCTGAGGTTGGATTTGAACTCAGGTCCTCTTGAATCCAGGGCTGGTGCTTTATCCACTGTGCCACCTAGCTGTCCCCGAGAGAGTAGTTTTGATTTAAAATCTAGCAGTGGGTCTAGTGTAGGGTGAGAAAGAGCTCAATAAACTGAGGCTCAGTTTTTCTATAATTCCTCTATGGCCCAGGAGCTGGAGAAGCTTCTGTAGTCAGCTCCCATTAGAACATTGGTACAGGGGGCGGCTAGGTGGCGCAGTGGATAAAGCACCAGCCCTGGATTCAGGAGTTCCTGAGTTCAAACCTGGCCTCAGACACTTGACACTTACTGGCTGTGTGACCCTGGGCAAGTCACTTAACCCCCATTGCCCTGCAAAAAAAAAAAAGAACATTGGTACAATGGATTTATTAGATAAGCTGCCTCTGAAAGTCAGGAGAGAGGAACCCTGAGGGATTTAGATTTTGGGAGAAAAAAGTGGCCAGAACATGGCAACAGGGGGTGAGGTAGGAGTAGGAGTTCTTGGGTTGGGGCAATGACTAAGGAGAGGAGGCACAAGTGCAGGGCATGGGTAGATAGAGTGAAAAAAAATGTGGTGCGAAGAATGTGTGAGCTAAAATCCTAGGCTCTAATAGGGTTCAAAGTTAGTTATTAATTTTTTTGAATAGTCCCAGAGAAACATGGGATCATTGACACATGGGGCCATAGATCAAGAGCTAAAAGGGACTTTAGAGATTATCTAGTTCAATTCTCTCATTTGATAGATGAAGAAACCAAGGACTAGAGAGGTTATGTGGCTTGTCCAAAGATGGCAAATGCAGGCACAGGATTTGAACCCACACCTTTATGCTCTCTCCAATCTAGCTCCCACCTACTTTTCTAGCCCTATTTCATTCTACTCCCCTTTATATACTCTGTGTTCTAGCCAAATGGATTTATTAGGTGTTCACTGTACTTCCTAATATCTAACTTAAGCTGTCTCCCTGTCCTGGAAGGAACACTCTTATTTAAGCCTCCCAGAATCCTTGGTTTCCTTCAATGATCACATCATGTCTTCTGTGAAGCCTCCCAGATCCTCCTTCAATTTTGTTTTTGTTTTTGTTTTTTTTTTTTTGCGGGGCAATGGGGGTAAAGTGACTTGCCCAGGGTCACACAGCTAGTAAGTGTCAAGTATCTGAGACCGGATTTGAACTCAGGTACTCCTGAATTCAGGGCCGGTGCTTTATCCACTGTGCCACCTAGCCGCCCCCCCTCCTTCAATTTTTCATTTGTGAATGTGTAGTATTCGGCCCTTCCCCACCCCACCCCCCCCCGTAGAATATAAGTTCATTGAGGAAAAGGGATGTTTTATTTTTGTCTTTGCATTTCCAAAACTTAGTATGGTACCTTGGACACAAAAGATACTTAATCAATTAAAAAAAAATAGAATAGCCTCTAAGTGGTAATCTTATTATCCATGGGGCAACCGAAAACCAACTTTGAGTTTAAGGGAAGAATAAATTCCCCAAAGCAGACAGAGGTTAAGGGATAGTTTGGGCAGATAGATTTCAGAGCTGAGCCATAGACATGGTTAAAAGCTTAAAAATAGAATTCGTGGGGAAAGATGAAAGGATTGGAATTACTCTACTTAACAGAGAAGAGAGAGCTAAGAAGTGCCTAGTCATTGTCAAGTTCAGGAAGTGAGGGTAGCTAAGGCGCATTTGTTCTGTTTCTCCAAGGGCAGGGCAGCAGCCAAAGAGCAGGCAATGTAGGTCAGTGGGAAGAGGTTTGAAGTTGGAAGGCCTGGAGACTAGCTCCTGAAGGAGAGAAGCTGGGCGTTTTGCTAAGGAGTAGGTCAATTGCCTGTGTCTATGTGCTCACTACCACGTGCGGGTAACTGAATAAGAAAGAGCAGAATTATAACTAAGGCAGGACAGTAGGGGCTTTTCCCTGGCATCTGTATCTGAAGGAGTGGGGTATGCTTCCTCCCCACTCTGCCGTCCATGCCTCCTAGAGGGTTGGAGATTGGGGGGAGGCAAGTAGATCTGGGAAAGAGTCAAGGGGAAGGATAGTCCCTAAAGGAGAAAGATAGTGGAGGAGAATGAAGGGATACCCACTTTCCAACTTGCCGCCCACTGTTCATTGGTACCAAGCCCAAGGATTCCTAGATATGGCACTAAAAAGGAGGCTGGCATAGTAGGAGCTCATTAGTGTGCAGCTTGAGTGTGTAGAATACAAGCAACTGCAATAATAAAAAGACCACTGATTTGAGGAATCAAGTTGTCAGCTCCCTAGGATGCCCCATATTTAACCTTTCTAAATTCAGACCAACTCACCATCTCTAAATCCCTTGTTGGCAACTGGTTTACCCACTCATTTGAGCTAAAGCCTTTTTTTTGGCTATTCTTTGTATCTGCTGTCCTTAGCACAGTGTCTGACACAAAGTAAGTGTCTCATAACAGTTTGCTGATTTGCCTTTTGCTTTGTAAACACCCTGATTTGGCTTTTGATCGATGCTTGTTCTTTTTCCAGGATCTTTCTGAGTTCAAATCCAACCTCAGACACTTACTAGCTGTGTGACCCCGGGTGAATCACAGCCATGCTTCCCTCAGTTTCTTCATCTGTAAAATGAGCTGGAGAAGGAAATGGCGATCCACTCCAGTAACTTTGCCACAAACCCCCTGAATAGGGTCATGAAGAGTTGGACACAACTCAAATGACCGAACGACAACAACACATACTCTATTTCCAAGTTGGACCTTATCATCTGGGCACCAGGTGGGGATGACCAGACTCTCCTGACAGAAGAATGCCTGATTGTTATCCTTAAGAGGCTGTGCATTGGGCAGGACATGAGAGTGTCTTCTGACTCCCAAGCAGATGGTTTACAGCTGCAAAGGCAGAGATTCTTGCCATATTACAGTTCTGGAAGCTGGGGAGCTGGGAGGACAGTTCAGACCTCTGGGGAGCCAATGATCCCAAAAGGTGCCTTTGAAAGCCTGAAGGACAGCAAGCTCATAGCTTAGGTATCACTTGCAAGGCAGTGACCCAAGCCCAATTCATCACCTCTATTTTCCCATACCTTTTCAATTGGGTAGGAAAAGGACACAATGCAAGTCCATAGGACTTAGAATTAGAAGGGACCAAGGAGGCAGTGTGGTCTAATCCTTTCACTTTACAGATAAGTAAACTGAGGCTCAGAAAGGGGAAAGAACTTTTACAGAGTCACATAGGTAGGAAATAATAGAATCTGGAGTTTAACTTGGGTCCTCTGACATGAAATCTAGTGTCCTTCCCCTTACATCATACAGTTTCTTGACCTCTTCATGAACTTTCACCCCTGGGGATTTCACTCTAACTGGATCAAGGTGGCCTTCAGGGTGTCTAACTTGGTGGATCAGGCTACTCACTGGGCCATCCTTCCCTCACTGAAATATGACACCTCTTGATCAATGTTAGGACAGCTGTCCCTTTTTCTTCCTCACTTAAATCATCAGGAGAGAAAAAATGCTTACCACAAGAAATAGGAGGCAGCTACGTAGCACAGTGGATAGAGGCCTGGGTCTGGAGTCAGAAAACCTGAGTTGAAATCTGGCCTCAGACATTTACTAGCTATGTGACCTTGGGCAAGTCACTTAACTAACCTCTATTAGCCTCAGTTTCCTCAACTATACAATGGGGATAATAATAGCACTTACCTCCTAGGGTTGTTGTGAAGATCAAAAGATATAGTAATTGTAAAGTGTTTAGCATAGTGCCTCTCAAAAATTAGGTACTCTATAAAAATTATTATGATGCTTTTTTTTTTGCAGGCCAATAAGGGTTAAGTGACTTGCCCAGGGTCACATAGCTAGTAAGTGTCAAGTGTCTGAGGTCGGATTTGAACTCAGGTCCTCCTGAATACAGGCCCAGTGCTTTAGCCACTGTACCACCTAGCTGCCCCCAATTATTATTATTATTATTATTATTATTATTATTATTATTTAGCAGGTGGGTGGGACTGAAAAAATGAGGTGATTAAGGAATAAAGTGTGAAAAAGAAAGGATTCCAGGGGAAAGAATAGGGCAATCAAATGAAAAGAAAAAGATTGAAGAAAGTTTCTTTATTTTCTTTTCATTTTGGTCTCTGATACCATAAAAGGCTTAGAAAACTCTTTGGATATTTACTGGACTCACCTGAGAAATTGGGCAGGTAAGGGGGTGTGTGTGTGTGTGTGTGTGTGTGTGTGTGTGTGTGTGTGTGTGTGTGTGTGTGTGAGAGAGAGAGAGAGAGAGAGAGAGAGACAGAGAGACAGAGACAGAGACAGAGAGAGACAGAGAGAGACAGAGAGAGAGACAGAGACAGACAGAGACAGACAGACAGACAGACAGAGACAGAGAGAGAAAGAGGCACAGAGAGAAAAAGAAGGCAGATACCCCTTCAAGTGGTGGAAGCTATTGCATAGACAGGACATTATGGAGCAGGGCCTCAGTCAGGGTAGTTTTCACACTTGGGATATTGTGAGGTTGAGCATTTATTTACATCTTTGGGACCAATGGTTTTTTGACCCAGAATTTCTATTTTGATTCCCTCTTTTTAATAATGCTCTATGTCTACAAGTGGAGGATTCACCTTAGGATCCTAGGAGAAGGTGGCTAAAATCCTGTGTTGTTCCTTGTTTTCTTGGTAGGGGTGTTAGTAGGTTTCCAGTTTAGCCAACCTTGGCAATAATGTACTTCTCTTGGCAATACTGTAACTGACAGCTAGAGACCAGCAATGAGGGTTAAGTGACTTGCCCAGGGTCACACAGCTAGTAAGTGTGACGTGTCTGAGACCGGATTTGAATTTGGGTCCTCCCAAATCCAGGGCCAGTGCTTTACCCACTGTGCCACCTAGCTGCCCCCTTGTCCCAGATTTTCAAGAGGGAGGAGCTGATCATGCAAAACATGATCTTAGCAAGAAGGAATGTGCAACTAGACTGAAAAAACAGTACTTTCCTCTTTTCTTCCATTTTTCCCTGATAGCTTCATGAGATAATGTCTGTTTAGGACAGAAAATGGTGAATGTCAACCTGAGCTTTAGTGGGTCATGCCCATGATGGGGGCTATGAGCCAAGAGAGTGAGAAAATCCCCCATGGTATCCTCGGAGTCCTTCGGTTCGTGTCAGAGTCTCTGGCCACAAGGGTCTCATCATCATTCTCCTAATTAGGAATCTTTCTCCAATGCTTGATTGGAGTGTGGAGGTGGGTCTGGGTTCTTGAAGGCTTAGCCAATGGTGTTCAAACTAGATGCCACTTAGCTTTGAGGCTGGGAAACTATAACTTCTTGAGACTCTGACTGGCTGGAGGAAGAGTGTGTGGGTTGGAGACCTAGATGCTCTACTAGAAAAAAAAAAGGCGTGCCCTGGATATGTCATGGCTTCTCCCTACCAGATGTAAATATTTTCAAAGGAGCCAGTAGCTTGGAAAGCCTGTGTTACTGCAGACTGGACCCAGGGCAGGGGCTGCTCAGGCCAGGGACCTTAAGTAATGCCCCCTTCATCTGCCTTTGTGTGTCCTTGCACTGTAAGTCCTCTCACATTTTGTTTTTAAATATTTCCCTCAGATCTAATTGCTGCACTTCCTCAAATGTTTCTCATCTATGCAATCAGTGACTACTGCAATTAGAAGGCCTAATTACCATCTGAATAGTTTATCTTCTTTCAAAAAACTCTATTGCAACAGAAGCAAAAAAAAAAAAAAAGACTTAATGAAGACCCCAAATCTTCTTCCAGTCTAAAGCCACTTGTAATCATGCTCTCTTATTGTAAAAATTGTCAGACAGAGGAGCCCTTTGAAGGATTGTTCCATATTCAGCAGCAGCAGCAGCAGCGGCAACAACAAAAAGGGCCGAACACAGGGCTATATAAAGATAATTTGGGATATCGTTGGTGCTTGGCATCCAGGTGGGGAGGGGTTTGGAGAAGCCCCACTGGGGAGAGCCTAGCACCAGCCTCTAGCCGGTGGAGGCAATGAACCCCCAAAATAGAAGCACTCTCCCCTCCCCTCTCCTCTACCTTGAGTGTCCTACACTCATCATCTATGACAGGCAGCTAGGAGTGATGCTGACTAGATGAGGGGCCAGGAGACATGGGTTCTAAATCTAGTTCCACCACTAACTTGATGTGTGGTTTGGGGCAATTCCCCACTCTGGATCTCGGTTTCTTTATAAAACGGGGGGCTCAGTCTAGCCAGTATCTAAGGGCTGCTTCATTTCTAAGGGTCTATGATTCTACTTGGCCAACAAGCTTCCAATTCTAGTGGGCTTTTAATCATGCCATAGGCATAGAGAACTAAAATGCACAATAATTTATGATAAGGGCATTAGAAAGGTGCAAAGCATCCTTGAATCATATATATTTTTGAAAAATTGGCTTTAGATTGCCCCCCCAAATATATTCAGGGAAGATTAAGCAGCAGGGTATCATAAGAAGATTGCTACCTTGGAAGGAGTGGGAGAACCTGAAGTTTTGGTCCTGGCTCTGTCACTAATTTTCTGTGACCTTGGGTAAATTATATCCCTTTGTTTGGCCTCAGTTTCCCATCTGTGAAGTGATGGAGCTAAAGTAAGTGGCTTCTAATTAAATTCTTTTCACCAGTTATTAAATGCACATATTACATATAGAGCTCTGTGATAGGCACTTAAGAAGATATTTTAAAAATGATGGCCTTCTCCTCATATACCTCATGGTTGAGTAGTGGGGAAAATAATCAGTAAAATACTTACTCATTTCAGTGCAGTGAAACAGGCCTCAGAATCGGGAAGACATAGGTTCAAGTTCCACTTTAGACACATCCCAACACTCTGTGGGGTGTGTGTGTGTGTGTGTGTGTGTGTGTGTGTGAGAGAGAGAGAGAGAGAGAGAGAGAGAGAGAGAGAGAGAGAGAGAGAGAGAGAGAGAGAGAGAGAGGGAGAAGGAGAGGGGGAGAGGGAGAGGGAGAGGGAGAGGGAGAGAGAATGAGAATGAATATGAATGAGTGTTTGATCTTGGCCAAATTCCATAACCTCTCAGGGCCTCACACAATGCCCTAAGTCTCTAAGTTGCAAAGCAGATGATGGTCTGACTTCCCTATAGATAGATAACTGGCATTTACTAAATACCTACTGCGTGCCAATCACAGGGCTAAGCACTTTACAAATATTATCTCATTTTATCCTCTCAACCACCCTGTGAGGTAGGTGGTATTATTATATCCATTTTAGAGAAGAGGAAACAGTCCAAGAGAAATTAAGTGACTTGCCCAGGGTCCCAAAAGCTAATTTGAACTCAGGTCTTCCTGACGCTGTCTAGTGTTTTATCCATTGTGCCACCTAGCTGCCTATAGGGGAAAAACAGAGATCATGTATGTATGTTTATGTTTATATATACATACACATAAGACAATTATATGTGTACATATACATATAAAATACATATCTACACATATACCTTTTGCACATATAAATATATATTTGTGTGTATATAGATATATACCTTAAATATATACATTTAAAATACATTTAAAGGGGTATATAAAGATATATTTAGAAATACTTGCACATATGTACACACAGATATATGTGTATTGTGTATATGTTGTTGTTCAAGCATGTCTGACTCTTCCTGACCTTGTAGACATAGCATGTGAATACAATCCAAGGGGTTTTCTTGGCAAAGATGTAGGAGTTGTTTGTTATTTCTTTCTCCAATGGATTTGCCCAGGGTCACAAAGCTAGTAAGTATCTGAGGGGGGATTTGAATTCAGGTCTTCTTGATTCTAGGTCCAGTGCTCTATCCATTGAGCCACCTAACTGCCTCCAAAATTGAGTCAAAGGTTAGGTGACTTGCCTAGGGTCACATAGCTAGTAAGCATCTGAGGTTGGATTTGAATTCAGGTCTTCTTGAATCCGGACCCAGAGCTCTACCCACTGTTTCACCCATGGTATAGATAGTATAATGACTAAGCTTGTCCTTAAAGAAGAGATATAAGAAAGTATCTTACCCTGCTTCTTTGCATATGTAGATATAGCATGGAGCATTTTATATATAATATCACAGCTTTTCAATATGCTGATAAGTTTTGCTAAAGATTTTTCCCTATTAAAAATTTTTCCTTTATAATGGATGGCTCTCTAGGAGGAGGGGGAAGGCAGGATGCAGTGGGAAATATAGGCAATGTAAAAATAAAAGAGAGAAAATAGAGGGCCAGTATTCTCTTCATTTTCCAGATGAGAAAACAGAGGCTCAGGCACTAAATGACTTGCCTGAGCTCATTCTGTTAACAAGGGTCAGAGCCAGAATTTCAACCCAAGTCTCCTAATTCCAAGGCTAGTAGTGTCCTTTCAACTACAGGATGCAAATTTTTCTTAACACAATATAGTTACTGCATACAATGTTCTCTTGGTTCTGCTCATTTTGTTCTTCATTATTTCGTGCAAGTCTATCCATGTTTTTCTAAGATCATCTAGCTTATCATTTCTTATAGCATAGTAGTATTGAGTCACAGTCATATACCACAACTTGTTCAGCCATTGCCGAATTGATGGGCATCCCTGCAATTTCTAGTTCTTTGCCACTATGAAGAGGACTTCTATGAATATCTTAGAACATATAGGTTCTTTTCCTTTTTCCCTAATCGTCTTCAGAAACAGAGCTAGTAGTGGTATTGCTAGGTCAAAGGGTATAGACAATTTTATAACTCTTTGGGCAGAATTCCAAATTGCTCTCCAAAATGATTGGATCAGTTCACATTTCTACCAACAGTGAATTAGTATCCCATTTTTTCCACATTCCCTCTAACATTTGTCGCTTTCCCCTTCAATCATTTTAGTCAAACTGATAGATGTAAAATGATATCTCAAGGTGGTTTTAATTTGCATATTTTCTAATCAATAATGATTTAGAGCATTTTTTCATTTGACTATAAATTATTTTGATGTCTTCATTGGAAAATTGCCTGTTCATATCTTTTGACCATTTATCAATTGGAAATGACTTATATTCTTACAGATTTGACAAAGTTCCTTATATATTTGAGATACAAGACATTTAGCTGAGAATCTGTCTATAAAGGCCCCTAAAGTTCTTTCTTGCTTTCTTCTATAGAGTTCTTTCAAGGTCAACAGTCATTCAGTCAATAGACATTCATGAAGCACCTACTATGTTAAAGGCACTGTGTTAAGCAGTGGAAGGCAAAAGACATTCCCTGTTCTCAGTCTAAAGGCATGAGACAACATGCAAGCAACCATCTGCAAACAAGCTATCTGCAATTAATAAATTAGAAATAATAAACAGAAGGAAGGTATTAGCATGAAAGGCAATTGGAAAAGGCTTCTCACAGAAGATGGGACTTTATCTGGGACTTGAAGGAAGCTACGAGGTAGAGATAAGGAGGGAGAGCATTCCAGGCAATGGGAGATAGCTAGTGCAAGTCTATGGAGTTGGGAGATGGAGTATCTTGTATGAGCAACAGCAAGGAGGCCAGTGTTGCTGAAGTGAAGAGTATGTGGAAGGAGCGAGATAAGGTATAAGAAGATTAGAAAAGTGGGGGGGAGGTAGGTTATAAATGACTTTGGATGCCAAACTGAGGATTTTATATTTGATCCTGGAGACTATAGGGAACTGGTAAAGTATGTTGAGTAGGGGAGATAACGTGGTCAGACGTTTGCTTTTAGAGGATCAGTGCCAAATAATGAACTGTAATAGGGAGAGACCTGTGGCAGGGAGACCAACTAGCAGGTTCTTTCAATAATCCAGGTACATTCTCTTCCATTCCTCACCCAACTATCGTTTATTGATTAACAGAAACAATTATAGATTTAGAGTCGAAAGGGACCTTAGCACGTTAGAGGATTTATGGTGATGGCACAATAGATTTAGAGTTAAAGAGACATCACAGGCTGTCTAGTCCAACTCCTTTATTTTATAAATCAGGAACAGCAGTTAAGTGACTTGCCCAAGGTCCCACTGGTTGTAATTAGCAGAGCTGGGATTTGGACTTTGGTCTTTCGACTCTTTGTTCAGTGTACTTTCCACAACACCAAATGGTGTATACTTTAACTTAGACAGTATGGTACTGATATTGACTGTAATACTTTTACCAGAGTTTGGTTGTCTCTCCGTGTGGACTTTATTTGTGCTATGGTGGTTATTATTTTTGGTCTTGCTTACCAATCTTTATTTTGTATCATATGAGTCTTCCCACATCTTTCTGAATTCTTCATATTTGTCATTCTTTATTCATGTTATAATGTTTTGCATCTGGGGTCATCTCCAGTCATCCTGACCTATGTTTTGCCATTGGACTCAGATGACCCTGGATGAGAAAGTGAGGCTGATGGCTTTGCCCAGCCCTGTCACACTTAAATATAATTCACTTGCAAGTCAAGACATGACCCTACTGTGATCATTGGTCCTCTTTGAGAATGAAGGACAAGCAACGACAACACTGATGTTTTGTTACATTCATATATTAAAATTTGTGCAATCATTCCTCAATGTTGGACACTTCAAAAAAATTGTTTTGGCTTTTTACCACAAAAGATGTTGCCTGCAACATTTTAATATATATGGGATTTTTCTTCTTGTCAATGACTTTTGGTTGAAGTCTTTCAAGTGAATTCTTTGAATCAAAGGGATGAACAATTTAATATTTTTTTCTTACACAGTTTCCAAATGTTTTCTGGAATAATTGAACCAATCTTTAGACCCACCAGCAACAAATTAGTGTGCTACCACGGACTCCCAAGCAATGGGCTTTCCCACTTTTTAAAAAGCATTTTTGCTAGCTTGACATGAAGTGGTAACTCAGGTTTACTTTATTTTACATTTCTCTGATAATTAGTTACTTTGTACATTTTAAGGTTATTTTCATTGGCCATACTCTAGAGTTCCCAACCCTTTATCAATTACTATTTTGGTTTGAATGTAAGCTATCCCTCTAAAATGTGATCTCTTTTAAAGTAAAACAACAAAATAATGGTATATAGACATACACTGAAAAATAACATTCATTATAGGCTGCACTCAAGTTTTATACAAGTCAGATTGTGGAGAGAAATTGCATCCTATCTTGTTACTATTAGGTGATCATACCACCTTGGATATATTTTTCCAGTGACCACCATAATACTTTAAATTTTTTTTCCCTTAGTCAATTCAGTATCTCTTCCACATCTTTCTCTCTTCCATGGCAACCTAACATACAGAGAAGCCACCCAGCATGGTGAAAGAATCCCTGGATTTGGAATCAGCATCAGGGTTTGAATCTGGCTTTGCCATGTTCTTTTATGGACTTGGAAAAATCATTTTAACCTTTGTGTACTTAAGTCTCCTCATCTATAAAATTAGGAGGTTGGGTTAGTTGACTACATGTTACTTTCAGCTTTAAATTTTCCATTAGAGAACATGCTTGCTTTTGGTTTTATATATTATATTAAGAAAGGCTGCATTTATTCCCATGTTGTTATTATTTTTTTAAAACCAGGAATGGATGCTGTATTTTGTCAAAAGCTTTTTCTGCATTTATTTGAAATAATCATATTTTGTTGTTGTTGTTTTGTTATTGATGTGGTCAATTGTGCTGATAGTTTTCCTATTATTGAACCAGCCCTGCATTACTGGTATAAATCCCACCTGGTCATACTCTATGATCTTTGAAATATGTTGCTATAATCTCCTTGCTAGCATTTTATTTAAAAAAATTCATCAATATTTATTAATGAAATTGTTCTATAGTTTTCTTTCTCTGTGTTTGCTCTCCATGGTTTAAGTATAAAAAAATTTGTGTCATAAAAGGAATTTTGTAGGAATCTTTCTTTACCTATTTTTTCAAATAGTTTGTATAGTATTGGGATGAATTGTTCATTCAGTGTTTGGCAGAATTCACTTGTAAATCCATCTGATCTGGGGATTTTTTCTTAGGAAGCTTGTTAATAGTTTGTTCAATTTCTTTTACTGAGATAGTTATTTAAGTATTCTATTTCTTCTTCAGTTAATCTGGGCAATTTACATTTTTGTAAATATTCATCCATTTCACCTGGTTATCAGTTTGCAGGCATATAATTGGGCAAAATAACTTCCAATAATTGTTTTAATTTCATCTTAATTGGTAGTGCATTCATCCTTTCCATTTTTAATACTAGCAATTTGGTTTTCTTCTTTCTTTTTTAAAAAATCAAATTAACTAATGGTTTACCTATTTTATTAGATTTTTCATACAACCAGCTCCTGTTTTTTTAAAACAGTTCAGCGGTGTTTTAAAAAAACTTTCAATTTTATTCATCTCTCCTTCAATTTTGAGAATTTTTATTTTGGTGTTTAATCAGGAATTTTAATTTTTTTTTCTTTTTCTAGTTTTTTTTAGTTGCTGGCTCAATTCATTGATCTGTTATTTCTCTCTTTTATTGTTATTCATGCTTAGAGACATTTCCCCATAAGTACTGCTTTGGCTGTATCCCACAAATTTTGGGAGGCTGTCTCATTGTCATGATTCTCTTTATTTTTTAAAATATGTAATTTAAAATTTTTCCCCAGTTACATGTTAAAACAATTTTTGACCTTTTTTTTTTTTTTGGTGAAGCAATTGGGGTTAAGTGACTTGCCCATGGTCACACAGCTATTAAGTGTCAAGTGTCTTGAGGCCAGATTTGAACTCAGGTACTCCTGACTCCAGGGCTGGTGCTCTATTCACTGTACCACCTAGCTGACCCTTTGACCTTTGTTTTTAAAAAAAGTTTTGAGTTCCAAATTCTATCCCTTTTCCCCTCCCTCTCCCTGAGATGGTAAGCAATCTGATATAGGTTATACATGTGCAATCATGCAAACCATTTTCATAATAGTCATTTTGTACAAGAATACTTGAATTAAAAAAAAGAATGAAAGAAAATGAAAAATAGCATGCACCAGTCTGTATTTAGACAATATCAGTTCTTTCTCTGGAGGCAGATAGTATGCTTCGTTTGTCTTTTGGGAATGTCTTGAATCATTGTATCTGCTCAAGTCTCCCCATATTCCTCTGAATTCTTCACATTGTCATTACTTATGGTACAATGATATTCCATTATGGTCTTATAACTAAATTTGTGCAATTCAATATGGCTATCAATATGTACAGCACTCTTCTGGTTCTGTTCACTTCACTTTGCATCAGTTCATGTAGGTGTTTCCAGGTTTTTCTGAAATCATACTGCTTGTCATTTCTTATGGCACAATAATATTCCATCACAATCATATATCACAGGTTGTTTAGCCATTCCCCAATTAATGAGCATCCATTCAATTTCCAATTCTTAGCCAGCACAAAGAGAGCTGCTACAAATATTTTTGTATAAATAGGTCCTTCTCCCCTTTTATGTCTTTGGAATATAGACCTAGCAGTGTATTGCTAGATCAAAGGGTATGCACAGATTTATAGCCCTTTGGACATAGTTCCAAATTATTTTCCAGGATGGTTGGATTAGTTCACAATTCCACCAACAGTGCATTAATGTCCTAGTTTTCCCACATCCCCACTAACATTTATCATTTTCCTTTTTTTTGTTATATTAGCCAACCTGGTAGGTATGAGGTGGTACTTGAGAGTTGTTTTAATTTAATTTCTGCTCCAATCTCATACCTTTATTCTGTGTATCTTTCTGTTTCAAGTATGTTTCTTGTAAACAACATACTTTTGGAGTTTGGTTTATAATCCATTCTGCTATCTGCTTCCATTTTATGGGTGAGTTTATCCCATTCACATTCACATACTAACATACTAACTGTAATTTCTTTTATCGTATTTTCTTCTGTTTGCCTTCCCTCTCTCTTTCTCCTTTTATCTTCTTCCTCTTCAAATGTTTGTTTTATTTCTCACCACTTCCTTCTCTTATCCTCTTCTCTCCTGTTTCTCTGTTGGGTAAGATAGATTTCTATACCCAGTTGAGTGTACATGTGTGTGTGTCCATCTGTCCATCCATCCATCCATCTTGTCCCTCTTAAACTAATTCAGATGAGAGTGAGGCTCAAGAATTGCTTATCCTCCATTTCCCCCTGCACTGTAAAAGCTCTTCCTTGTGCACATCTTTTATGTGAGATAATTTTTCCTCTCCCTTACTCCTTTCCCCAGTGAATCCCTCTATCTCACTCCTACATTTTGTTTTTGAGGAGAGATAATATAAGAATTTTTTGACTAACTGAAAGCCATGATCAAAGAAAGAGCCTAGACATCATATTTCAAGAAATTATAAAGGAAAATTGCCCCCAATGTCCTAAAACCAAAATAATCAACTCATTCCTGTGCCTCCTATCTTTGTAGAGTCCTCCTAACTTCCCTAATGATGATAAAGTTCTTAGAAGTTATAGATATCATCTTCCCACATAGGAATTTAACCATTTGAATCTTATTGTGTCCTTTATGAATTCTTTTTCATGTTTACCTTTTTATACTTGTCTTGAGTCTTGTATCTGAAAGTCAAATTTTCCATTCTTCTTTGGTCTTTTCATTAGGCTTGAAAGTCATTTCATTGACTATCCATTTTTCTTCAGAAGGATTATACTCAGTTTTGCTGGATAGGCTATTCTTGGTTGTAATCTTAGCTCCTTTATCTTCTAGAATATCACATTCCAAGCTCTCTACTTCTTCAACACGGGAGCTGCTAAATTTTTGTGATTCTGAATGTGGGCCCATAGTATGTGAATGGTTTATTTCTGGCAGTTTGAACTATTTTCTCTTTTACCTGGGAACTCCATAATTTGGCTATAATATTCCTGAGAGTTTTTGTTTTGGGTTCTGTTTCAGGAGGTGATTGATGTATTCTTCCAATTTCTTTTTTCCCCTTTGACTCTATCATATTGTGGCAGTTTTTCTTTATTTCTTGAAATGTGATGTCTAGACTCTTTTTTGATCATGGCTTTCAGTTAGTCCAAAAATTCTTATATTATCTCTCCTAGACCTATTTTCCAGGGCAGTTATTTTTCTGATGAGTTGTTTCACCTTTTCTTCAATTTTTTCTTTCTTTTTCTTTTTTCTGTATCATGTAGTCATTAGCTTCTATTTGCCCAATTCTAATTTTTAAGGAATTATTTTCTTCAGTGATCTTTTGTACCTCTTTTTCCATTTGATCAATTCTGCTTTTTAAGGACTTATTTTCATCTGTGAAATTTAGCACCTTTATTACCATTTGGACATTCTATTTTTTAAGATGTTATTTTCTTTAGTATCTTTTGTGCCTCCTTTTACCAAGCTATTGTCTTTTCATATTTTTCTTGCATTACTTTCATTTCTTTTCCTAACTTTTCTTATTTTCTTATATGACTTTTAAAATACATTTTTTAAACTCGTTTAGGAATTCTTGTTGGGTTTATGTCCAATCCACAGTTTTCCCCTTGAAGATTTACTTGTCACTGTTTTGACTTCATGGTCTTCTTCTGAGTCTGTGTCTTAATCTCCCTTCTCACCATATTACCTTTTTATGATCAGGTTCTCTTTTGGGTTTTTTTTGCTCAATTTTCCACCCTATTTCTTAATTTTTAGCCTTATGTTAAGTTTGGGCTCTATTCCTGCAGTAATGTGTGTGTGTGTGTGTGTGTGTGTGTGTGTGTGTGTGTGTGTGCACATATGTGTGTAGGGGGGCACTGTCCCACACTTCAGGCTTTTTCATGCTGTTATTGTCAGAGCTAGTTCTAGGGGTTTGGAAGTTTTTGGTGCTTCTACGATGGTGTGATCTAGAGAGACGTGTGGTCACTGCTCTCCTGGTTTGTACTCTGGTCCTTTCTCAGGAAGGGTCCTTGATTCTTAGCAGTCACAAATACTACTACTCTCAGGGCCTTCTTGGGGCCTTTTGTGATTGAAAGCACCCTTTTCCACCCTAGAACTGCAACCTAGAAGTGAGTATAGGCAATGGAGTTGCCAAAACAGCTCCCATTCTTTTACTTAGTACTAGCACAGGGGCCTCCTGTAATTTGTTTTCTGACCAATTGCCTAATCCCCTTATCACCTCTGGGCTGAGAGTTCCTGAAGCCGTTGTCACCACCTCTAAGGCCCACAGCTGGTGTGTCTGACACATGGACTGCAGGTCCACCCCAATTAAGGTTTCACAGACTTCTCCTGCCAACCTTCTAAGTTATCTTGGGCAAGAAAAATGTCTCTCCTTGACCTTTTGTTGGCTCTGCCACTCCAGAATTTAATTGGAGGTATTGCTTATTTATTTATTTTTTGGTGAGGCAATTGGGGTTAAGTGACTTGCCCAGGGTCACACAGCTAATAAGTGTTAAGTTTCTGAGGCCGGATTTGAACTCAGGTCCTCCTGACTCCAGGACGAGTGCTCTATCCACTGAGTCATCTAGCTGCCCTGGAGGTATTATTTTAAAGTTGTTTGGAGTGGAATGTTGGGACAGCTCTGTTAAGTGCTTCCTCTACCTTCTTGACTTCATTCCTGGAAGTATTTCTAATCCCCTTTCCATATGAAAGCTTGTCTTCTGTCCTCTAACCTCAACATCTTTAGTTCCTTAAATTGACCTCTATACACCATGCTTTTTAGTTCTGGGACCATTCTTGTTGCTCTCCTTTGTATGTCCTGCTGCTTATCAATACCATGCTTAAATGGTAGTATCCAGAATTTAACTTAATACTCCAGATGTGGGCTGATCATGGCAAAGTACAGAGAAACTGTAATCTCCCTTGTTCTAGATACTCTTTTATTAACACTGTCTAACATCATGTGAAATTTTTTTAGTAGCCATGTTACATTGCTGACTCAGAAAATCAAGAAAAATTCAAGAAAATCTTGAGGCCTTTTTTACTTGAATAGTTGTTGTGATGTTTAAAATCTAAATGTGTGGTTACCTTAAATTAGAAGCTTTAGCACCAGTCTTTGGCATTAAGCATTTATTAAAGCATACCAGGTATTCAGAAAGTTAAGAAAAGGCCTATCTAGCCTAGAGTTCCAGCCTGGTCTGGTTCTTCCTCAAGTCCTCTACCACGACCCTGTTTCAATCATGAACTCCCTCAAACTGAGTGTGGAAGCTTTTTATAGGTTTGGAGTAGAGGCTGTCCTTACACACTGCTTCAAGTTGATAGGTAGGCATCATCCAAATCCATTGGTTCACTGGACTTGAAGGTGGTCTCGAGTTAAGTTCAAAGTCTCTAGCTTCTGAGAACAATACCCCTTTAAGGGCCAGCCAGGTGTGGTTACAATCTAATTAACTTGAAGTAGGCTAATCAGCAGTCAATCACTCTCACTTAATTCAATCAGTTTAGATTAATCTCCAGGTGAGCCTTTGAGTATCTGCCAAATCCCATTATTTTCTCACATTGTCTAGCCACTCTTTCCCTATCTTTATCCATACTAGCTGTCCTTTCTAGCTTCATGCTATCTGTAAATTTAATAAGAATGCCATCTATAGCTTCAATTATATAAGAATATTCCACAGTCTTAAAACCTTTATTAGAGAACTTTTTATAGACCAGTGGTTAACAAAGTGTGGTTTGGAGATGCTTGGGGGAATCCCATCATCCTTTCAGGGGGTCTGGAAGGTTAAAACTATTTTTATAATAATGTTTAAATATCAATAAATATATACAACCCACATGAACAAAATGCATTGGGGTGGGGTTCTCAATAATTTTTAAGTGTAAAGGGTTCCTGACATCAAAAAGCTTGAGAACTGATGGTCCAGATCAATAGCATTTCATTTTAAAACAGCAATTTGTGGGTCTAGTCATTCAACAAGTTCTGAATCTATCTTACTGAAGTGTCATCCAGTCCACATTTCTTTTCTTTTCTGGGAAAAGAGGGTAAAATGACTTGCCCAAGGTCACACAGCTAGTAAGTATCAAGTGTCTGAGGCTGGATTTGAACTCAGGTCCTCCTGAATCCAGGACTAGTGCTTTATCCACTGTGCCATGTAGCTGCCCCCCAGTCCACATTTCTTAACCTCAAAAGGGATACATGAGAGATTTCCTGCTGAAATGTAGGTATATTATGCCAATGATATTCTACTTATCTAGTTATCTTGGGGGGAAAAAAGCAAATGGGCTCAGGCTGGCATGACATCTTCTTCCAGATTAAATTTTTTTTTGACATTTTTTTTTTGTGGGGCAATGAGGGTTAAGTGACTTGCCCAGGGCCACACAGCTGGTAAGTATCAAGTGTCTGAGGCTGGATTTGAACTCAGGTCCTCCTGAATCCAGGGCTAGTGCTTTATCCACTGTGCCACCTAGGTGCCCCTTGTCTGGTTCTTGAAAACCAAAAACCTCCTCACAGGAGAGGGTTGACATTAAGATGTTAATCTAACTGTAAAATGCTGACTTCACTAGATGATAAGGTATGAACTAGATAAGGTGTGAACAGCTTTTAGATTGAACCAGAAAGGGAGCAAAGCGATAAAATGAATAATGTCAAGTCAGGCAACCAGAAATGGCATTTAACAGTCTGTGCAGTTGAAAATTACTCTGGAACAGGGATCTAGATCCTGACTAAATATGTAGAAGATTCATGGGATTGGAGAAGGAGAAGGAGCCAGGCAGAAGTAGGCACCACGGGAAGTGAGGTCAGTCTATGTTGCTGACTGCCCCAACTGCAGATCCCAAGGCAGAATCTTACATTTCTTTTCTCCTCTTGGGATCCTTATAAGAAGCTTGAAGTCATTCCTTCTGAGCACGGTGAAAGTCTATTTACCTTCCTTTGTTTTAAATATTTGCTTTGTCTTTTTAAACAATGTTAACCATGGCATTTGCTAGTTTGGTTATACTTATTGGGAATGCAGCTAAGAGGAGGCAGTTGAAGGGAAAATATCCCTAAGAAAGGGAGAGAAATTAGATCTAACACTGAGGTGTTTTGCAAGACATGCTCTTTGTGTCTGGTGACTCAGGTCTAAAAAGGATAGAATTACAATGGTTTTGAACAACTTCTCAGAGCATAGGAGTGTTATACCTGGGAACCAATCTAGACAATGAGTCATTAGTAGAGTGAGGGAGGACCAAATACATGTGGTTGAATGACCCTGCTTACTATCTATCCCATCCCACCACTGCTACAAATAAATTTACACATTTTCAAATTTTGCCAGGAATCAATAAAATGATTAATTTACCTTACTTTCCATTTTAAAAATTGGAGTATTTACCCATTTTTAGTCAACGGGTGATTCTCCTGTTCTCCACAATTATTTAAGGTTTAATACAGCTGCTGATCTGTAACATCTGGGAGTTCTTTCAGTATCCTGGGTGGTAGTTTTTTTTTGGGCTTAGTGACTTAAATTCTCTGACAGCAATTAGGTGCTCTCTTACTTCTCCTCACTTATTGCTAATGGGAATAAAACCCATTTACAAAAAAAATGCTCAAATATCTCTATTCTATAAAGATAATAAAAAGCTACATCCCTAATGAGTGAATGTTAAATAGACATCTCAGATGGGAGGCTGGGATAAAAATGACAAAACAGCAACAAACATTTACTAAGTGCTTCCTGTGTTCCAAGCACTGTGCTGAGTACTAAGGATGCAAAGAAAGGTAAAGACATCCTCTGCCCTCAGGGAGTTTACATTCTAATGGGGGAGACAACATGTACATAACTTGGTACATATAAGATATGTACAGAATGGAAGGAAGGGAATCTCAAAGGGGAAGGCACTGACAATTGGGAGAGGACCTCTTGTAGAAAGACAAATTTGAGCTGTCTTTTTTTTGGCAAGGCAGGGCTAAGTGACTTGCCCAGGGTCACACAGCTAGTAAGTGTCAAGTGTCTGAGGCTGGATTTGAACTCAGGTCCCCCTGAATCCAGGGCCCATGCTTTATCCACTGTGCCACCTCGCTGCCCCCCTTGAGCTGAGTCTTGAAGGAAGCTTGAGAAAGCCAAAGGTAGAGGTGAGGAGGGAGAACATTTCCAGAGGGAGGGACAGCTAGTACAAAGTCATGGGGATGAGAGATGGAATGTCATTTATGAGAAACATCATATGGGTCATTGTAGCCATTTTATAGAGTGAATGGGGGGCAGCTAGGTGACCCAGTGGATAAAGCACTGGCCCTGGATTCAGGAAGACCTGAGTTCAAATCCGGCCTCACAAACTTGATACTTACGGGTTGTGTGACCTTGGGCAAGTCACTTAACCCTCATTGCTCCGCCAAAAATAAATAAATAAACAAACAAACAAACAAATAAATAGAGTGAATGGAGAGGAGAAAAGTACAGGAAGATTGGAAAGGTAGAAATATAGTACAAATAGCTTTAAATGCCAAACAGAGGACTTCACGTTTTGATCCTGGAAGTAACAGCCACTGGAATTTATTGAATATTTTGTGTGTGTGTGTGTGTGTGTGTGTGTGTGTGTGAGACAAAGGAAAACCTACACTTTAGGAAAATCACTTTGGGAACTGAGTAGAGCATAGATTCTGGCATGTGGATAGGGGAGAAGGGAAATGAGGTAGGGACACCAAAGAAGGCTATTGCAATAGCCTGATGAGAGACGATGAAGGACTGAACAAGGGAAGTTGCTGCATGGATGGAGAGAATGTGTATGGGAGATCTTGTGAAGTTGGAAAGCAAATCTATGACAATGGACTAGATATACAGGGTGATTGGATATATAGGGCAAGGGAGACACAGGAATTGAGGATGACACTGAGCTTGCTAGCCTGGGCGATTGGGAGGACAGTGGTGACCTCAACAGTAATAGGGCTTTGGACATATTGAGTTAGAGATGCCTATGGAATATCCAGTTCAAGATGACCAATAATAATCATAGCTAGCATTTATAGGGTTTGCAAGGTATTTTATGTGTTACCTCACATGATTTTCACAAAAATCTTGTGAGGTAGGTATTATTATTATTATTTCCATTTTGCAGATGTGAAAAGTGAGGCTAAGAGGTTAAATGACTTGCTCTGGGTTACACAGCTAGTAAGTGTCTGGGGCAGAATTTGAACTCAGGTTTTCCTAACTCCAAGTCCCATGCTCTATCTATGATATCACCTAGTTACCTAAAAGGCATTTGTTGATACATGACTGTAGCTCAGCAGAAAGGTCTATTATGTAGATCTGAGAATTATTTGCATAGAAATGATCACTAATAAGAAATAAGTTCACCAAGTGAGATTGTATAGAGGGAAAATAGAAGAGAACCCATGACAGAGCTTTGGGGGGACATCTGGGATTAGTGCGGGAACATGATGTAGATGAAGATTCAGCAGGTTTGGTCTAACAAATGGGAGGAAAATTAGAAGAGAGCAGTGTTAGGAAATTCTAGAGAGGAGAGAGAATATATATACAGGATGAAAAGGTGTTCAACAGCATGTGCTGCAAAGTCAAGAAAAGAATAAAGACTGAGAAAAGACCATCATATTTGACAATTAAGAGATTATAACTTGGGAGAAATCAGTTCTAGTTGAGTATTGAAGGTGGAAACCAGACTGTAGAACTTTTAGAAGAGAGTGTTAGGAAATGAAATGGAGGCATCTAGTGTAGATGGCTTTCTCAAGGAATTTTTCCTAATTAAAGGTGAGATAAAGGATAATAGCTATTAGGGATAGTTAATTCAAATTATAATAATGATCATAATAATTCATGTTTACATAACTTGTTTATGCAGTTCTATGATATTTATTTATTTATTTATTTATTTTTTTATGAGGCAGTCGGGGCCAAGTGACTTGCCCAGGGTCACACAGCCAGTAAGTGTCAAGTGTCTGAGGCCGGACTTGAACCCAGGTCCTCCTGACTCCAGGGCTGGTGCTCCATCCATTGCGCCATCCAGCTGTCCCGGTTCTAAGAGATTTTTAAAAAGCACCTGCTTCAAAAAATCCTGTGATTTCAGGTGTAAAAGTATTTTTTTATTTCATCTTACATATGAAGAAACTGAGACTTGGAGAAGTTAATGATCATAATCTAGTGTTTCTGATCTGTTTTTCCTCTACAGTCTTTCCATTTCATTCTGCAGCCTAGCAGATATTTGAAAGAGAGGGGTGAAAAAAGGGAAGTAACAATAATAAGATCTCACTCTCAAGTAGCACTTTTTTCCCCTGGGTTTGTGATTTTGTTGGTATAGGTAAGCAAACTCTTTCTACCAATGCAGGTTGTCACCTGTGCTTCAGTTTATTATAGCTTCAAAGAGTGGCTTGGGCAGCAACATTTAGGTGACTTGTGCAGCATACACTGCCACTGTGATATAGGCCTTCAACCCAGGTTTTCCTGACTCTGACTTTCTAGTTAGTAACTTCATACTAGATCTCATAATGAATCTTATCATTAACTTATGAGAGTATTTCGGGGTGCTGGGTGGTAGAGCTCATCACTCCGTAAGTCATGGTCAGTAGCCACAGCTTGACCTAAGTGGAGTCAAATGAACCTTATTTGCTAAATTGTAGATGGCACAATGGACAAGGTTGCTTAGAAGTTGGACCTGGGTTTGAATCCTGGCTAGTCTATACATTGTGGACAAATCATTTAATCTCTCTGAGCTTCTCTGCTACCTCAAAAACAAAAGGTTTAGGCTCAATAACCTCTAAGATCCCTTAAGATTTGCTATGATCCTGTGGATGTCTTAGCTCTTGTGCCAGCTGAATGGGCATTGGTAATTTTGAGGGTCTTCCAGAAGATATATAGATCACTCAGGGATAGTAATAGAATGGCTTTATTACAAGAATAGTCAGGGTTATTGAGGGACTTAGTTTTTTCAGAGAGAGTGGAATCAGCTCTGGGCAGCAGTCCCATAAGCATAAACACTAAAGGTCCTGCTTCCTCCCTCTGGCATATACTGGATCCTGGATAGCCAGTATGAAATAGAGATCCTTAGCAGAAGTTAGCCCTCACACATGAAGTGACTCACCCTTCTCTAAGTGCTGAGGGGTTTTCTATTCCCTCAAGAAGCTTGGGTGGAAAAGTGCCAGCAGTGCCCTCATGACCTGAGTAGGGGATGTATAGCTGTCTTATCTGCCAGCAAAGTCTTATGCAAAGGCGAAAAATACCCTATTCAGTCAGGAGCCAGGGATGAATGGGAACTGTTTGCCACACTGCTGTTTGTGGAGTTAATGCTAATTGCTATAATGGACAGCTGTTGTTTGATTATGGTAGTGGGAATGAGGCTGCCAGATGTAGGAACAGAGATGAGATGGCAACGAGCATCTGCCCAAATCAAGAGTCAAAGGAGAGCACCAAGCTGGAGGGAGCATTGAGATATAGAGATGGTGAGTGGTACAAAGCTTTGTTGAAACAATGGATGGGCAGTCAGCAAATAGCCTGAAGGGAACTCAAAGATTCAGGGGAACTGAGGTCAAAACACCAGAGAAATAGTTCAATTGCAACAGCAGGAGACATCCGGGAAATTGAGATGGTTTGTGAGGATGGCATGGGTTTCTCTTTTCATCCTTTTTGTCATGAGAAGCGATTCAGAAATTTCGACCCAGGCACAAGGTTCTCTCTGACTCATAGATAGGGTGCCAGAAGCCATGCAAACTCTGGCCAGGGGCTGGACGAAGGCCCAGCTACATCATTCTCCTTCCTTGCTTCCCTTCTGCTGCTGGCAAGGAAGTGAGGCAGAGTTAAATGGAGCCATGCCCAAAGTTACTGAGTTTTCTGAATTCAGTCTTGTGCATTTAGCCAATGGGGCCCATTAAGTGTCATCTTACTTCTGTCTTCAAATTCAATGAGACTGTAACTGGTGAGCCATGGAATTGTGAGTTCTGCCCCTTTTTTCTCAAGCTTTTTTTCCTCAGGGAGGTGAGGGCAGCCTTTTCATATAAGTCATTCAATAGTTCTTTATATATCTCCTATTTTTCATTTTTAGAGGAATACTGCAATTCTATTACATTGATATGCCACAATTTGTTCAACCATTCCTCAATCATTGAGTACAGAGGTTTTTCCTAGGTTTGTGTTTTTTTTCCTATTACAAATAAAACCACTATTATTATTTTTATGTAGACAGGTTATAGAAACATAGATTTTGAGAAGAACCCTCAGAAGCCATTCAGTACAATCACGGCATTTAAAAAAATTTTTTTTAATTAAAAAAATTTTTTTTCGATCCCATCATTTTTATAGAAGAAGAACCTGAGACCTACTGAAGTTAATAAACTTGTCCAAGGTCACATTGACAGTAGCAACAGAGCCCAAATTCAAACCCAAGTCTTTAAACTACAAATCCAATATTATCCCCATGGTGTCTACCTTAAGACTTTTTTTTTTTGTGGGGAAATGAGGGTTAAGTGACTTGCCCAGAGTAAACACACCTAGTGTCAAGTGTCTGAAGTCGGATTTGAACTCAGGTCCTTCTGAATCCAGAGCCGGTGCTTTATCCACTGTGCCACCTAGCTGCCCCCTACCTTAAAACTTTTAAAACCTGAAATGATGCAAAGTGAAGCGAGTGGAACCAGGAGAATAATTTATGCAATAACAATACCATAAAGACTTTGAACTCTGACCATTATAACTTTGAAAGACTTGTGAACTCTGACCATTATAATGTAACCAATTACAGTTATAAAGGACTCATCTACCTCTAGATAGTGAGCTGATGGACTCAGTGCAGATTGAAACATTTCTTTTTTGGACTTGGCTAATGTGATTTTTTTTTCCATTTGATTATACATATCTGTAATGGTTTTTCCCATTATGATTTTTTTGCCATAAAATACCAAGGATTTATTCATTATAGTAGGACCTTTGGGTAAAAGGGTCCATTCAGTCTCATAACTCTTTTTGTATATTTCTAGATTATTCTCTAAAAACATTATCAGTTTCTAAATGTAGCAGAGCTCTTGTTTCTCCACAGCCCTGTAAAGATTTTTTTTTTTGTCTGAGGCCAGATTTGAACTCAGGTACTCCTGAACTCAGGTACTCCTGAATCCAGGGCTGGTGCTTTATCCACTGTGCCATCTAGCTGCTCCAGCCCTGTAAAGATTTAATTTTGTTATTTTAAGATATTTTTGCCAGTTTGCCAGTTTGATTGGCATAAGTATGGGCTTTATTTTGAACTACATGTCTACCATGAGAGGCATGGCCTTGCAATTCAAAGAGCTTCATCACCATTTTCTCTAAGTAGAGGTCATAGCCTTATCTCAAGGAAGGGCAGTAGACTAACCTTAAGGATCAGTTATTTGGAAGGTGGGGAGATAAATAACATCTCTCCCTCTCTGCTATAGCTAAATTGTGGGATGTCTCCAATACAATCATACCTACCTTATCCCCCATTCCCTTCCCTCTACTGTAGTCTCCCATTCTGAACCAATTGCCCTTAGAAGGTGGGCTCCATGCTTAAGGTACAGTGATAATGGATAATAACTATCACTCTCTTTTTAAAATTTTAGGTGGGATGGGGTAAGTCACAGATGATGAGAAGGCATGGATGGTCACTTTATGATTATCTTTTGTTTTGTTTTGTTTTTTGAGTGGGCCAATGAGGGTTAAGTGACTTGCCCAGGGTCACACAGCTAGTAAATGTCAAGCGTCTGAGGCCGAATTTGAACTCAGGATCTCCTGAATCCAGGGCTGGTGCTTTATCCACTGCACCATCTAGCTGCCCCCTACAGATTATTTTTTGCTCCAAACCCATTCCTATTCCAAACTTCCCTATTATTTTTGTGGACACAGTCATCCTTCCATTCACCCAAATTCTTACAACCTTGGCAAAATTTTTGATTCTTTATTTTCCATCACCCCATATGTCTAACAGATGTCAAATCTCTCACATTTGTCCCTTTCTTTCTGCTCGTACACATTCAGGTCCTCACTACCTCTTGCCTAGATTAGTTTTTTAAATGAAAAAATTAATAAAAATATACTTTATTTTCTTTTCAGAGTTCTAGTTTTCCTCTAAGGCTCAGCTCAATTTCTTTTTTTAAATAAGTTTTTATTGATGTATTTTTAAAAATATCTTCATAATTTCCTCCAGTATCCTTCTTCTCCTTCCCAGAGAGCCATCTCATAACAAATAATATTTTCAAAGACAAAGAAGAAAGATAGAGCTAAGGAGAAATCAACATAATTGATCAATATGTTGGAAAAAATTTAAAATATGTGCAATGTACCATACTCATGACATCTTCCACCAATAGAAAAGGGGGTCAGTGGGATGGGAGTGTTTTCTCAGATCTCTTCTTTGGAGCCATGCTTGCTTTTTGTAATTTTACAACATTCATTTTTTATTTTTTTGTGGTGGTTCTCTCCATTTATATTGTTATAGTTATTGTTTATATTCATTCTTGGCTCTGCTTATTCCATTCCATATCAGTTTATGTAGATATTTCCATGTTTTTCTATACTCATCAAATTTGTTGTTTTATACAGCACGGTAATATTTCATTATATTCATGTACCATGATTTGTTTATCCATTTCCTGATTGATGATCATCTATTTTGTTTCTAATTCTTGGAATCAAAAATGTTGCAGCAAATATTTTGGGGTATGTGAGGACCTTTTTCTTAGGTGGCCTTCTTGGGATACAATGGAATCTCAAGGTAAAAGGGCATGGGCATTTTGGTAATTTTGTTTTTATAATTCTAAGTTGCTATATTGATCTATAGCTCTACCCATAATTCATATATGCTTATTTTCCTACAACACATCCAACATTAACTGTTCCCCTCTTTTGTCATCTTTGTCAACCTTTTGGGTGAGAGGTAAAACCTCAGGATTATTTTGATTTGCATTTCTCTTATTATTAGTGATTTGGAGCATTCTTTCATATGAATGTTGATAGCTTGGAATTCTTTTGAGAATTGTTTGTTCATACCCTTTGACCACTTATCTACTGGGGAATAACTTTTGAACTCAACTTCGTATTTATAATATACACATATCTCAATTATTTCTATATCTTAGATCTGAAATATTATCAGAAAATTTTATACAAAGTTTTTTTCCTCATTTGGTTGCTTCCCTTTTTATTCTGTGAGCATTAATTTTGTTTGTTCAAGAGCTTTTCAGTTCATGGTAATCAAAGTTATCTATTCTTACTTTTGTGATTGCCTCTATCCCTCATTGGTTCAGAATACATCTACCCTAAAACCAAAACCAAAACCAAAACAGAATACACCTCTCCATAGCTGTGATGTTTCTCTTCTAAATTTAAAAAATAGTATTGTCTTTAATATTAAGATCCTATATTCATTTAGAATATATTGTGGAATATGGTGTAAGGTGTTGGTTTAAGCTAATTTTCTGCCAAACTGCATCCCAGATTTCCAAGATCTTGCTTAGCCTCTTAATTAGAACCCATGGTTCACTCTCTCCCCATTACAATTCATTCTTTCCATGTGCATGCCTTATCATGTTACTCCCCTATCCCTAAACTCCACTAGCTTCCTATTGACTATAAGATAAAATATTATTTCATATTTATCTCATTCTTTAAAAATTTATATTTTATATAGAAATTATAATATACATAATCACCAGTATAGTGTACACAATATAATTTATAAATAAGTAAATACATACCTTGGAGTGTGTTAAATTTTTTTTGGTAGGCGTGTGCAACCAAGTTTAGTGAATATTGCTTGATGGGATGAAAAAGTTTTGAGCCACAGCAACTATCAAGCACCATAATACTGGATGTTGGAGTTGTAATTTAATGGATAGACAAAATTACAGACCCTTTAGTATTGAAATTTTGTGGCATTTTATAATTGGTTTAAGTTGTATTTAGCTGTTTAGAGAATTTGGAAAATTTCTAAAATAATTATTTAGAATTTGTGTTAAGTATTTCAAAAATTTCATGTTCTTAATTTAAATGTAGAACACCAACAGTCACTCCCTAGTAGATAGGTGGTCAAAGGATATCAGTAAACAGTTCTCAAAATATTTGCACACTATAAATAAACATTGGAAAGATTGTTCCAGATCTTTTCTAATAATGTAACTATGTAGAACAAAATATTTATAGCAGCTCTTTTCATGGTATCCAAGTTTGGACTTAGTTTCCAAAGGGGTATTATCCCATTGGAGAATAGCTAAACAAATTTTGGTATATGAATGTAATGGAATATTATTGTGCCATAAGAAATGATAAAATAGAAATTTCAGAGAACTGGGAAGATTTTATGATCTGATGCAGAGTGAAATAGAACCAGGAGAATAATTTATACATTACCAACATTATAAAGTGAAACAACTTTAGAACTCTGATCAATATGATGAGAAATAATATATCCAAAAAGAATGAAGATAAAATATGCTACTTGCTCCTGACAGAGAGGTGATGAACTTAAAATGCAGAAAGAGACATACATTTGCTGACATGGCTAACATGGGAATTTGTTGTTGCCATTATCCTGTCTGATTATAGACATGTGTTGAGAGATTTGTTTAGGGGGTTAAAAAATTTGCTCAAGGAGTAGGGTAGGGAGCTAGTAGGAAGTACAGATGGGTAAAAACACTTGTTACTTGAAAAATAGAAATAATAAACTGAAAATCACTAATAATAAGATAAATGCCAATCATAACAACTATGTGGTTTTACTTCACATCCTGAAAATTTGAAAAAAATGAAAAAGATTGGATTTGTGAATGTTGGAGGTGTTATAGAAAGATAGTTACAATAATATAATGCTGATGGACCCAGAGACTCAACTCCTACACATCTGTAACAAGGGGGCCAGAAAGAGAAAGGCCCCATATATACAAAAACATTTATAGTATTTTTTTTAGCAAAAAATGGAGACAGTAGAAATTCATCAATTGGTGAATGGCTAAATAAATTGTGATATATGAATATAATAGAACAATATTTTGCTTTAATGAAGAACAGGATGAATACAGAGAAACATGGTAAATGAACAAATGCAAAGTGAAGGAAATAGAACCAGGGAAGCAATATACACAGTGCAAATGGAAAGAAAAAAAAATAGAAACTAAGCACTATGTAATTATAATGTCAAGCTTGGCCCTGATGAAGAAGGATAAAAATGTATCTTGTTCCTTTCTTTGCAGAGGCAGAGGACTAATATGGAAAACATTGTGTAAACTTTACTATAGGTGGCCAGCTAGTGTAGTGGATAGAGTGTTAGCTTCAGAGTAAAAAGGCATGAGTTCAAATCTAGCCCAAGATACTTACTAAGTGTGTGACCCTGATCAAGTCACTTAACTTTTTTCTACCTCAGTTCCTTCATCTGTAAAATGGAGATAATAATAGCACCTTCCTTCCAGAATTGTTATGAGGATCAAATATAATAATATTTGTGAAGCCCCTTGCAAACTTTAAGGCATAATATAAATCCTACCTGTTATTATTATTACTATGACTACTACTACTAATATTACTACTACTGCTACAGACTATTGATTTATTCTTTGATACAAGAGTTGGCTTTCTGGTTAGGGAAGGAAAATGAATTTATTTGTAAATGAATGTGATAGAAAACCAAAAATATTAAAAATCACATGTTCTTATTCTTTGACTTTTTAATCTACTTGGGAATGAATATTACTCCTTTAAATTTGTATCATTTCCTTATAGATTCTTGTGTGAGAATTTTTTTGGCTATTTACTGCAAAAAAGAAAACAACAACAAAACAACCTAATTCTCCCAATCTGTTTCTTTCCTTTCCTTTTTATTTTGGGCATGTTGTGTCTTGTTATACAAAATCTTTTTAGTTTTCTATAATTAAATTCATCCATTTTGTTTCCAAAATTTTTTCTATTTATTTGAAAGATAGACATTTTTTTTTCTTCTTCCCTCTCCCAGACTTAAGACCTACCTCTTCTTACTGAAACTTTCTCTCACCCCTCTGTGTTGCCAGCCTCTGTGCTTAATTCACATGGACACTCCAGTAGGGACTTTTGAGCTGTAATGTTCTCTTATTTCATGCCTTCAATACCTGTCCATATGTTCTTCATGGGGTATTCCTTCCTTCTGAAGGAGAACCACACTACTCAATCCCTTTTTTAAAGAATAGACATTTCAAATCCTTTCTCTCATATCAATTCTTGGGTTATGGGGAAAGTCTCCATACTAAGTGGTCAATTTAATTAAAAATTATTAAAGGTATATATGTAAGGCACTAGTCAAACAGGAATAGAAAGAAAACAAGGCAATCTATTTTTAATCTAGGAGGAGAATAAGATAAATGTGTAAATAACTAATGACACAAAAGATAGATGATGTCCCAAAAGTCTTAGTGCAGTTTTAAGTTTTTTTAAAGCTATTTAAAGCTTAAAACTATACCAAGACTTTTAGGACACCCTGTTCAAGTACATAAGAGATGTCCAAAAAAGAGTGGCCTAAGAGATTTTGGAAGGGAGAGATAAATTCTAGCTGGGGATAAAGATGATATGGAGGGAAGGAGAGGATCATGGGCTACCTTGTGAAAAAGCATCATATTGATGGAAGAAGGAAATTCTGTTAGGAGATGGGGGTGGAAAGGGAAAAGAGGGAGGCCATTCTTGGCATGGAAGACTGCCTGAACAAAGGAAAAGAAGGGAAGGATTAGATCAGGGAAGAATAGGTAATTAGTCTTCATAACTATTGTGAGTCTGTTCCATAGTGACCATTTGCTGTTTGGGGCATAAAATTATCTATAAGAGATTCTTTTTTGGGGGGGTGATGCAGGGCAATGAGGGTTAAGTGACTTGTCCAGGGTCCCACAGCTAGTAAGTATCAAGTACTGACCCTGGATTCAGGAGGACCTGAGTTCAAATTTGGCCTCAGACCCTTGACACTAGCTGTGTGACTCTGGGCAAGTCACTTAACCCTCATTGCCCTGAAAAAAAAAAAAGAAGGCCAAAGGGACAGCTAGGTGGTGTAGTGGATAACTTAATCCTCATTGGCCAGCCCCAAAAAAAGACATGTTGTAGGAGAGGAAACTCCTAAGGAAGAAGACAGCCCAATGCAGGAGGACCTGCTTTATCCACTGCACCACCTAGCTGCCCCAGGAAATTCTTTAGGATCCTTTCTGGCTCTGGCATTTTAGGAGTTCAGAACCAAAGCTCTGGGCTTACACAGACCAGGCTTAATTTGGTGAGGGGGGGGGGCTCTTCTCAGTAATCATACTCTTGGAATGCAAGTTTGATAAATGAAAAATAATGAATGAAAAAGAATTTATTAAGCACTTACTATGTGCTAAGTACTGTGCTAAGCCTGGAAATACAAATAATAATAGATATTTGATATAATGCTTACCTGTGTCAAGCACTATGCCAAGCATGTTATAAATATTATCTCATTTGATCCACCTGTGAGGTAGGTGCTATTATTATCCCAATTTTACAGATGAGGAAACTGAGGCAAATATTGCCTAAATAATTTGCCCAGTGTCACATACCTAGTAAGTGTCCAGAGGCTAGATTTGAATTCAGGTCTCAATGCTCTATCCATTGCACCACCTAAATACAAAAGCAAAAACATTCTTTTCCCTCAGAGAGTTTATGCTATAATAAAGTGGCAACGTATATAAAGAATAGTGACACGGGAGGGATATTTTTTTTTTTTTAGTGAGGCAATTGGGGTTAAGTGACTTGCCTAGGGTCACACAGCTAGTAAGTGTTAAGTGTCTGAGGTCGGATTTGAACTCAGGTACTCCTGACTCCAGGGCCGGTGCTCTATCCACTGCGCCATCTAGCTGCCCCAGGAGGGATATTTTTGTTTGGAAAGTTACAGGAGGGTAAGTGGAGCCACAGGAGAAGAGATTGCCAGTATTGATTTGATTATGGTTACAGAACTGGAAAATTCATGTGTGGGAGTAGGTAGATGGTGACATAAGATGGGTATGAGGGTAGAGTAAAGTAAGAAGATAGCTAGGAAGTAAAGTGATATATGTATGGTGCATAGCTGGATCTGGACTAGGTGTAGTGGGCCACCTGAGGCACTCACCAATCAAGACAGCAGGGGCTTCAAGGTGGGAGTTGTGGAGCAAAAAGGTCTATACCCTCTAGGACACGGTCTCTAGTCTAGAATGCAAGACAGCCAGGAAGAAGATTGATAGAGTAAAACAAATGGGGCCCTCTCGATCAGTTAAGTCCCCCAGGTAATGGAGACAGTGAGTGTGAGGGGTTTGACCCTTTCAGAGTTGCATTCATAGCCTGCAAAGGGGCATTAAGCACTTAGGGATTCATATCTGGTATGACCTCTTAGGTTGTAAAGGGGAACTGGCAGTGATCCACTGACATTATGTAAAGGGGTCACCTTTTTCAGATTTTCCTGTGCTTATATAAAGGAAATGTAAATGTTTATACTTCTTTAATCTTTTAGGTGGGGTTAGAGGGCAGCTGGCTAATGAGAAAGATCAGCTATTGTCTCTGATGACCTTCAAAAAGCAAAAGATACCCAAGGAGATTCAATTGGAAAGAAAGTCAAGAAAAGAGACATCTATGGAGGAAGCACCCAGTTCTTGAGAGGTAATTGTTCTTTTCCATGTGCTGTTTCCAGATCTATCTAGGAGATGGGATTTCCCTCTTCCCCCATCATTTGGCAAGGACGCCTTGCAGTGGAGCAACTGGGTAAGGGTTGGATTAGGTGGCTGCTGAGATCCCTTGCAATTCTCAAATTCTGAGATTCTGTGAATTTAACCTAGTAGTTCAGGAGATGTTGCCTAGCAGAAAGCAGGCCAGCTGCAGAATTGATTTGAATTGTAGAGGTCAAGGGAGTCTATTGGAGTGACTTATGCATCAGAGATACTTCACTCAGAGGGATGAACTTGAGGTCACCATAAGTGGAGAAAAACATCTGGACCCTCCCATGCCAGGGGTGTGAGTTGCCTTGGACAAGTGGGTGCCTCTTTATTAATGTACTCTATGTGTGTGCCCACTTTTCCCACTTGTAATTTGTGGGAAAGTATGCCACAGTTTAATGGGGAAAATGTTTTATTAGTACTGTGTGTGCTATGCCATTTCAGTTAATACCTTGGTTTCAAGCTAATTGTGTCATGGTTATGAAAGGTGAACACACCTGTGGGGGCTTATTAATGATAATTTTTAGAATGCAGATCCACAGAGAACCTGGGGTAGTCATTTCCCTGGGAGCAGGGAGAAAATCCAACCTATGGCTTTGAATTGAGGGGTAGCACTGAGCAGAGGTGCTATACTTTTTTTGGCTGACCCCCCATTTTCCTTCAGAACATTGGATTTTAGCTTGTGACAGTGTTTTCATAGAAAAAGCAAAGAACTCTTGTACTCCTATGCAAATATTTAGGCTGGAAAATAAAGTTGACACTTCTTTTCACTTGAATAAGCTCTGTTTCCTATTTACCCTTTATGTAACACCATCCTGGAGTTGAGGAACTCTCAGAGGTAAGCACTTGGGATGATGAGAGAATTATCCCCATTCTTATTCTTTTTTCTTCCTTCCTTCCTTCCTCCCTCCCTCCCTCCCTCCCTTCCTCCCTCCCTCCCTCCCTCCCTTCCTTCCTTCCTTCCCTCCTTCCCTCCTTTCTCTTTTGGTGGGGCAATGAGGGTTAAGTGACTTGCCCAGGGTCACACAGCTAGCAAGTATCAAGTGTCTGAGTCTGGATTTGAGCTCAGGTCCTCCTGAATCCAGGGCAGGTGCTTTATCCACTGTGCCATCTAGCTGCCCTATCCCCATTCTTAGACTCACATAGTCCATATAATTCTCATAGTGAAGGACACATTTTTGTTTTTCTTCATCATAACACTGTTACTTGTTCTCAGATGCCAATTGTTCTGGGAGCTCTTCTTGGGCCAGGAGGCTTTGTCCAGGAATTTCTCTGTTGCTTTGCCATTGATATTTTGCTGCTTCCAGTTTACATTCCCACAGCTCCCAGATTGGCTCAGAAACTCTTCCCTCTGACTACTGACTCTATTTGCTGCCATCTCTGAGGCCGTGTGATTCCTTTTCTCCACAGGCCATACGGACACACAGGCCTCGCTCCAGGAAATCAAGTCTGCTTTGAGTATAGCCTTTTGCTTTTCTGTCTCTCTCCAACTCTAGCTCCTATCTGCCTTTCTCTCTTTTAAAGGTCAAGAACAAAGGTGCACAAACTGACAATTAATCTTTCATTCTCAATATGGTATTAAAGAGGAAAGGGGAGCAGGGTCAGGGGAAGAGAAACTTCATATTTTATCAAAGAATTACTTTAGTCAAGGGATTAATACCTCATTAAGGAGAAAGAAGAGGAATTCAGGATGACCTTATCAGGATCCTCCTGGACACACATGAAATTGCTAGAAATATTTCTGGAATCCAGTGAAGATATATCCATGTATAAAACATAAAAGTTATAGCATAAAATATTATGAAAATGGATCTTTTCTCATCAAAGTTTCCCATCTCTGCTCTCGTCAAAGTGTGGAGAACAGAAAGGTTTGGTACAAGGGAACTTGACCTTTTAGGGTAGGAGATTCTTGACCTTGTCTTTTAACATGTATGTCTGTGACAAAAAGAATCTTCCTAGAGCTAGGGTTCAAAATGTTGGAAAAAGATTTATTCTAAGTCATTCATTTTACAGAACAAACTGAAACCCAGAGGATAAGTACTAATCTAAGGTTACATGGGTATTTCTGACAGAGATAGCTCAGGTCATCTGATTCCAAATCCAGAGCAGTGTTCTCTTCATGCTCAATGTATGTATGTATGTATGTATGTATGTATGTATGTGCGTGTGTGTGTGTGTGTGTGTGTGTGTGTGTGAGAGAGAGAGAGAGAGAGAGAGAGACATGGGGGAAGGAGAGATGTGATTAAAACTTTCATAGTATCAGGTAAATCTGCCTATCCTGACAATGGTTATAGATACCTAAGAGCCAATTGAGAAATGAAAAATTGGAAAATTGGGCCTGGCAATGTAATCACAGCAATCATAGTAATACATGAGCTGCTTAGTATTTATGTCTAGTTACTATGCAGCACAATAGGGACTATTGTCTAATGTTATTTTGGTGTAATGGGCTGGACTCAGAGCCAGGATGACTTGGGCTTTATTTCTGTCTCTGATACATGTTGTGTGACCCTGGGTAAGTCACCTTAACCTCTCAGTAATCTAGCTAACTCTCTAAGATACTACCTTACAGAGAAAGTGCCAACCTGCATGGGTATAAGGAATTTCCCATCCAAGAGTTACCAATAATAATGAAAGAATAGGTATAGCCCTAATCTTGATGAACTCTGTTGCAAATTTTATTTGAGGACCTTTACTTTCATAGGTAGTTTCATAGCTTAGTTCATGCAGCAAAGTCATCTGCTCACAACTTAAAAAACATTAGAGAGAACATTGCCTGAGGTCTGATCTCCATTTATGTCTTTTAATTCCATTTTCCTCAGAGGCTAGGCACACATTTTGCCATTAAATTATCAATGTCTAGGCTTAGTTTAGGCATTCTCTACAATCTTACCTTCCTTTCCTTCCCTCAGTCTATCCTTCTCTTGATCCACCCTTTCTTCTATTCTTCCCTTTATCCTTCCATTCTCTTTCTCCCTCCAAATTTGACCATTTTCATATAGAATCTCCCTTGTTTTATTTCCCTAAGAGCCCAGTGATAAAATGGCATTCCTAAGATGCTAAACCAGAGGAAACCTGTATCTCATCGAACATATCTTTAGGCAAAAATGATTCAGAATGAGAAGGTTTCTAGGGGCCATGAACTGTTCTGATGAAGTGAACACCCAACATGATTACCTAATGTGCCAAAGTGCCAATAATGGAGAAGTAGGTTATCAAATAGATGATGCGATTTTGTCACTAAGCTGAGTGAAATAATTACTGAAGTAGAATGACTCTTTGGCAATCTGGTCCATTGATTGGTAATAGGCCTATAAGAATCTTTAGACCTTATAGGAAAGAATAAGACTGGATCACCAGAACATATATTCTATTTGGGGAAGGCAATACAGTTTCTAGAAGGGAGAATTATAGCTCACTAACTTATTAGAATGTTGTGAAGGGAAAATAAGCATGTGGATGAAGAAGAAACAGTGGACATTGTTTATTTATGCCTTTAGAAGCTTTTGGCAAAGTTTCATTCCAAAAGCTACTTAAAAATTGGTGCTAGCATGGAAAATGTTTTGATATGGAAAATGCCATTGATAGGGAACTAGATAAATACTGTGAAAGTTCTTCTTGGATATCATGATATTGATGTGATCCTGGGCACTAACAATGGAATACCTGTACTGGTAGGTACTACCAAGCTAGGAAGGCTTCAAGGATGGGATCAATGATGTATGTTGGGGGCAGCTAGGTGGCGCAGTGGATAGAGCACCAGCCCTGGATTCAGGAGGACCTGAGTTCAAATCCGTCCTCAGACACTTAACACTTACTAGCTGTGTGACCCTGGGCAAGTCACTTAACCCCAAATGCCTCACCAAAGAGAGAGAGAGAGAGAGAGAGAGAGAGAGAGAGAGAGAGAAAGAAATGATGTATGTCTATAAACCGAGGCCTTGCCTGACCTGGCAAAGCTAATCATGAGAAGGTTAGATACCAAATAATGAAATTGTTTGTTTGTTTGCCACTACTTATGAAGACAGTCTATTAAGGCATGAAGGGGTTTTGATCTGGGAAAGGTTTTCTCCAGAAATGAAAAGATCTTTTGAAGTATTGAATAAGGCAAAAGCCTTAGCAACAAAACAAAAGGTGGGGATAAATGATCACCTTTGTTAACATAAAAGGGTATTTACCTTTCCTGATTCCTCATTTGTTATTTAATTGTACTTTTTCTGGGATTGATCTGTGCATGTAAGCCTTCTCTCCCCAACAGGATTGTAAGCTCCTCGAGGACAGGGACAACTCTTGATATTTCTTTAGTCTCCCTGTTAACTGTCTTGGTAGATGCTCAATAAATACCACATTCGTCCAAATATAGACTGTGCTTTTCCCCAAATCTGGCTTATATAAAACCTTAGTGTGAACTGTAATTATGTTCTTAGTAAAAGAACAACAAAAGTGATGAAGATAAAGAGTGAAATGATGATAAAATGAATAAAACATCTTCATTTGAATTTAAAGAACTATAAAAATATCTTTCCTTGGTAAATATATTTTAACATGGTAATTTCTTGCAATTGTTGTTTGTATATTTTAATGTGTTTTTCTCCTTTCAACAGAATCACCTTTTAGGGATTCACTCACTATTTGATGGCAGTCTATATTCAGGCTAATATGGTATTTGTTGAATGAATGAATTAAATTAAGGTAGTGAGGTGCCCCCCTTCAACTCCCCCCCTTCACCAGCCAGGGATCTATGCTGGGCATAGTCTTATTTTCATTTTTATAAATGATCTGGAGGAGGGAATGAAACCTCCACATTTGCAGATGACACTGAGCTGTGCCGAGTAGGGAAATGCCAAGTTGATGGTGATAAAACCACCGGGAGATCTCACAATGCTATGTGAGTGGGCAGAGAAGTGGCAGATGATGGGCTTCAATGTGGGCAAGTGCGAGCTACTGAATTTAGGAGAAAAAAAAAACAATCCTAAGGATACTTTTTTATCTGATGGGTTCCATGTTCTTGGAGACAGTCCAGAAGAGGAACTTAGGAACCATTGTTGTAGTCCATGTCCTGAAACTCTTGGCCTCATGTACTGTGGTACCCCAAAGAGCATTACTAGCTTTCACTTCTCTCCACCTTTATAAATCCTACCTACCCCTCAGGGTCCAGTTCAATAATCACTGTTCATCTTCTCACTCCCCTTCAGCAAGTCTTCCTTAATTATTACCATAGATAAGCCACTTCTTCGACTTCCTAGAATACTCATGGCCATGCAGTGCCCTCCAGTTTGGCATTTAATTACTCACTAATAGTTGTGTTGAGGCACAAGCAATGGTGGGCTAGGCAAAGCACTGAATGGAGTAGGAGCCATAAGTTTGAATCTTAATCCTGCAGCTTATTATTATAGTGTAACCATGGGAAAGTTATTTCCCCATGCTGGGATCAGTTTTGTTTTTCCATCCATAATGAAGAGGTTGTACTAATTGATTCATAATCCACCTAGAATGATGAAGTTGGACTAATTGATCTCTTTTTTTAAAAAGTATTTTATTTTTTGACACATATATGACATATATAATGTAAATTTTCTACATTATTACATTTAGATATACCAAGATATATTCTTCTTTTTTTGTGTGTGAGGCCATTGGGGTTAAGTGACTTGCCCAGGGTCACACAGCTAGTAAGTGTCAAGTGTCTGAGGTCCTCTTTGAACTCAGGTCCTCCTGACTTCAAGGCCAGTGCTCTATCCACTGTGCCACCTAGCTGCCCCTAGATATATTCTAATACATATAACGTAGTATTTTAATTCCTTAAGTAGCTGTTTTATAAATAACAAATACATATCAATTTATATGACAAATTCATTTAAATAGAATTACTATGTAAATAATACCTAAATAACTCATAAATGTACAACATATATATTTATGTGTGTATATAGATACATATATACCTCCTGTCCTGTACCCATCCCAGCACACCCCTCCCCCAGCTTTCCACATGAAACATTTTAATTTATATTTTTCGGGTCCAATCTCTATCCCTCCCTTGCCCCCTCCCGGAGGTGGTAAATAATTCAAAAAATTGATCGGATAATTGATCTCTAAAGTCCCTTCCAAGTTGCTATGATCCTATTTTGCTACTTGGCTATGGGATCTGAGGCAATCCATTTACCTATTCATACCTCAGTTTGTCCATAAGATGAATATAGTTTTTATGGGTTTAAAAGGGTTAAATTGGTTAGAGGCTTGGATAAATTGGTTCTTGGGTTGGAGATGTGGCTTAGGTCACAAAATCTTAGGAACATAGATTTAGAACTGAGGGAGTCCTTAGATGGTGTCTGGTTCAATCCCCTCATTTTTCCTAGACGAGGAGCTCAGGCCTAGAGAGCTTAAATGCTTTGTCCAGTTTTATGCAGGCAGTAACTAGCAGAGTTAGGATTTGAACCCAGGCCATCTGATTTCAAGCACAGGATGCTTTCTACTACTGCTTCCTATATGGATGTGAAGTAGAAGACTCCTCAATGATAATTCCAGCTTCTTCTTCTTTTTTTTTGGTGGGGCAATTGGGGTTAAGTGACTTTCCCAGGGTCACACAGCTAGTAAGTGTCAAGTGTCTGAGGCTGGACTTGAACTCAGGTCCTCCTGAATCCAGAGCCTGTGCTTTATCTACTGCACCACCTAGCTGCCTAATTCCAGCTTCTTTTAAGATTATACTGTGATACATGTACAAAAATATTTATAGCTGCTCTTTACGTGGTAGCAAGGAATTGGAAGTTGAGGGGGTGCCCATCAATTGGGGAATGGCTGGACAAGTTGTGGTATATGAATACAATGGAATACTATTGTGCTGTAAGAAATGATGAGCAGGAGGAGTTCAGAGAAACCTGGAGGGTATTACATGAGCTGATGATGAGTGAGATGAGCAGAACCAGAAGACCATTGTACACAGTATCATCAACATTGATGGACTACTGTGATGGACTATATTCTTCTCACCAATGCAATGGTTCAGAAGAGTTCCAGGGAACTCATGATGGAAGAGGATCTCCAAATCCAAGGGGAAAAAAAAAAGAACTGTGGAGTATAGATGCTGATTGAACCATACTATTTCTTTTCTTTTTGGTGCTGTTTTTTTTTTTCTATTTTGAGGTTTTGCATCATTGCTCTGATTTTTTCTCTTATAACAGGATTAATGCAGAAATAGGATTAATGTTATTATGTGTATAGATATATGTGTATAGATATGTATGTATATGTATATAGATATATAGATATAATGTATATCAGATTACCTGCTGTCTAGGGGAGGGGGGAGGGAGGGGAGGAAGGGAGAAAAATCCGAAATTGTAAAGGTTGTATAAACAAAAGTTGAGAACTATCTTTACATGTAACGGAAAAAATAAAATACCTTATATGTAAAGAAAAATTTTTAAAAAAAGATTATACTGTGATAAACACATTATCCCAAGCAGAGAGAGGGAGGCAGGATGCAGGGAAGGAATGGAGAGGCAGTCTTTGACCACTGGGACAAAAACAGGTTCCACCAGATACTAACAGTCTTCTTCCAGAAGAAGACTCCAGGGATGCAGAGCCACTGGTCAAGATATCCTGAGGGTCAACTGAGTCCTTAAGTAGGCAAACATGGAGGAACTTTCATTTGGAACTTGAAGGAAGCATGAACATGAGTAGGACTATGAAAATGGATGCCAGTGATATTATAACAAGGGTAAATTATATTAGAGGTTGGTCATCTAGAGAGAGAAGTCAGGAAGGAACAATGGCTTCCAGCCTGACAGCATCAAGGTGGGGTTTAGAAGAGAGTAGAATTTTCATTTTTTGACTACCAAGCCATGTATACAAAAAAGTATGTGGGTTTTTCATACCTAAATGAGGTAGTTTCCCATAACTTTTTTTCTTTTTCTTTTTCTTTTTCCTTTTTCAGTGCAATGAGGGTTAAGTGACTTGCCCAGGGTCACACAGCTAGTAAGTGTTGTGTCTGAGGCCAGATTTGAACTCAGGTTCTCCTGAATCCAGGGCCAGTGCTCTACCCACTGCACAACTTAGCTGTCCCATAACTTAAAAAAAATTTTTTTTGGGGGGTGATGCAATTGGGGTTAAGTGACTTGCCCAGGGTCACATAGCTAGTAAGTGTCAAGTGTCTGAGGTCGTATTTAAACTCAGGTCTTCCTGAATCCAGGACCAATGCTCTATCCACTGTGCCACCTAACTGCCCCTGCCCCATAACTTTTTGATGAAGCTACATAGGCTTAGCTTAGATGAAGAATTTTTAATCTTCCTTCCTTCCTTCCTTCCTTCCTTCCTTCCTTCCTTCCTTCCTTCCTTCCTTCCTTCCTTCCTTCCTTCCTTCCTTCCTTCCTTCCTTCCTTCCTTCCTTCCTTCCTTCCTTCCTCTCCCTCCCTCTCTCTCTCTCTCTCTCTCTCTCTCTCTCTCTCTCTCTCTCTCTCTCTCTCTCTCTCTCTCTCCCCCCTCCTTCCCTCCCTCCCTCCCTCCCTCCCTTCCTTTGTGTACCTTTGGCAGTCTGGTGAAATCTATGGACCCATTCTCAGAATTAAGGTTTTTAAAAACATATAAAACAAAATAAGTAGTATTAGAAAGAAAACAAATTACATTAAAATACAATTATCACAATATATAATTATATTAAAAAACCCAAATGTACAGGGCCAGGGTAAGAATTCCTGGCATCTTTTCCATGTTATCTCCTGCCCTCATGGCCAGAATAGGAAGGAAAGGCTGGGAGCAAACCTAGTTGTTATATTTATATTGGCTACCTGTGAGGGTTGTTAGGAAGATCAATGAAGCTAATGTATATAACAATGTGCTTTGTCAATCAGTTAAGATGTATTTAAGTGTTTACTATGTGCATTGTGCTAAATGCTAGAAATACAAATCCAGTCATGAAGAAAGATAGTCCTTGTCCTCAAGGAGCTTACTTTCTAACGGAAGAAGACAACACATAAAGGAATCTGTAAAGTTGGCCACAACACCCTTATTGTTATTGTTATATTATTATTACTACACTATTGTTGCTGGTGTTATTTTGAACCACACCTGAGATTTATTGCTATTGGTAACTTTCAGTAAGGGACTTCTCTACTGCAGCTTAGAGTCTTGGAGAGGTAACAGTGTAGAAGAATATTAGCCTTGGGTCAGGGAAATCTGGGTTCAAGTCTGACCTTTGATATGTACTGGCTGAGTGACCCTGGGTAAGTCACTTACTTTGCCTCTCAGGACCCCAGGTATTAATGCTCTTCATATTGGAAACTCCACATGAGACCTTTTACTTCCCTTCTGTACGGCCACATGGCCACACCAGCCTAGAATTCCATATGTAAGACTTGCCTCTCTCTGGAGCTCGGGGGGAATACTTCAAGTTGCTTCTCAAATAATTTCATGTGTATATATTTGTATTGACATTTGAAAATCCCAAGAAAGGAAAATCTTAATGACTCAATCCACAAGAATTTGGACAAACCTGCTATTGACTGAGCACTGTTATGTGCTCAGAAAGGTATAACAAAAGGAGAAGACACGATCTTATAGTCTGGTTGGAAAAATGAGGACTCCTTACATTTCTAGAGACTTTATGGTCCATAAAGCCCTTTCCTTCAAACAAAATGGGTGGTACAAACATTGTTTCCCCCTATTTTTGGTTTGGATGTACTAACATCCAATGTTCTATATTCTAAAGTCCTTCCTAACTCGAATATTCTATTGTATGCTCCGAGGTGCCTTTAGTTCAAACATCCTGTTTTCATTTCTTTTTTAAAAATTTTTTATGGGGCAATGAGGGTTAAGTGACTTGTCCAGGGTCACACAGCTAGTAAGTATCAAGTGTCTGAGGCCAGATTTGAACTCAGGTCCTCCTGAATCCAGGGCCGGTGCTTTGTCCACTGTGCCACCTAGATGCCCCCTGTTTTCATTTCTAAGGAGACATTTAGCTCTAATATTCCATTGTTCTAAGATCCCTTCTCATTCTAACATTCTGTGTTCTAGGGTGTAGGGTCTCTTCTAGCTCTAATATTCTAATGTTCCATGAGTTTCTTTGACTTGTGATAGCAGGAAATGGGGGATTATTGAATGATATTTAATAGGAGTGATATGACAAAAGTGCCTTTTAAAGGAGATGAATTTGGCAGCAACATGCAGGGTGGATTAGAGGAGGGGAGACAAGGAAAACAGCCAGGGTATTTTTGTAATAGTTTAGGTATGAGGACTTGAGAATATGGGCTAGCCTGGTGGTAGTGAGAATGGATAGGAAAGGAGAAGTGCCTTAGAGATCTCTTCAAAAGTTTGTGCAACAGAACTCGGTGACATAATAGATATAGAGAATGAAGAAGAGGGAAGAGTTAAAGTTTTCTCTAAGATTTCTAAATTGGAAAAATGGCGATTTCCCTAAGAGAAATGAGGTAGTTGGTAAGGGGAGCCAGATGGCAGGGAGAAATGATTAGTTAATGAGTTAATTTTTTACATGTTGTATCTTAGGCAAATTTGAGACATAGAAGTATAATAATAGCTAAATAATCATAGCTGAATTTCTTTCAGTATGTTAAAGCTCATGAAGTATTTCCTTCACAATCACGATGGAAAGTAGGGAGTGAAAAGAATAATATCTACCTTGGAGGAAACTGAGTTTCAGAGAGGTTAAATGATTTATTCAGGGTCATAGATAGGAAATAAATGAGAGATCCAGGATTTGAATACAGGTCTTCTGACTTGAAGGTTAGTGCTTTTTCTACTGTATCAGGTTGCATCCCCTGATGTAGATGTGCAATATAGGTAGCTAGCAAAATAAGATTGGAGAATAAATAGAGGTCAAGGCTGGAGAGACAGCAAAACGTTGTTCAATCTTAGAAAAGATGGATTATAGATAGTGAAGAGTAAAAGTCTGTGTAAAGATGGCTGTGAGGAAAACTCAGAGGATGGAAAGGAGGTGAATCAGCAGAGATGGCTAGACAGAAATAGTCAAAGAGGAAGGAGCAGACCTTTAGAAAAAGAACAGTGTCATGGAAACCCAGGAAAGAGAAAGTTTCAAGGGGATCAGGTGTGTTCGTGTGTGTGTGTAGTCAAGGGCACAAAAGAGATATTAATCTGTCAAATGCTATGGAGAGAACAAGGAGAGGTCTGAGAAAAGCCATAAAATTTGGCTAAAATGATAGAGAGACGGGGCAGCTAGGTGGCGCAGTGGATAAAGCACTGGCCCTGGATTCAGGAGTACCTGAGTTCAAATTCGGCCTCAGACACTTAACACTAGCTGTGTGACCCTGGGCAAGTCACTTAACCCCCATTGCCTTACCAAAAAAAAAAATGATAGAGAGACTTTCTCTATAATGATAGAGTCAGAAGCTGGACACCAGAGAGTTATGATGGGAGTGTACATATGGTGTGAAGACATATTTTAGAGATATTTGGTGGTGAAATGGAGAGGAATTCAAGGGTAGTTAGGAGTCAAGATCAAGTGAAGTATGTATATATATATATATGTATGTATATATGTATGTATATATACATATATAAATACATAGGGAGTGTGTTTGATGGTGGAAGGGACAGGTATCTTGGGGAAGACATTTGAAAATTCTGGAAATGGAGGGAATATTTATGAGAACATTTCCTGTTAAGGTAGGAAAGAATTGAATTCAGAATATAGGTGAAACAGTTGACTTTAGAGAGGAAGGAAATTTCTTTTGGTTTCTAAAGGAAACAATTATCCTGTGTTTAGTATCATATCAAGGTTAAGGCATGTGTAAATGAGGAAGTTCAAGAAGGATATAGTCTAACTTTTTATCCCCTTGTAATCTGTCTTCTAACCTTATCATTCAATTACAAGTGATTATTCAAAATATAACTCATTATCCCCTCCCTTCCACCAAAAAAACTCTAATCCTTCCAACTTCCCTATTTCTGTTAGTGGCTCCATCATTTTTTTTTTTTTTGGCAGGGCAATGAGGGTTAAGTGACTTGCCCAGGGTCACCCACCTAGTACACTAGTAAGTGTCAAGTGTCTGAGGCTAGATTTGAACTCAGGTCCTCCTGAATCCAGGGCCAGTGCTTTATCCACTGCATCACCTAACTGCTCCTATGGCTCCATCATTCTTATAGCCACCACAGTTTGACCTTTAGGAGTCATCCTCAATTCTTCATTTGCAAGACCTCTGTCTTACCCCACCCTGGAATTTCTAATCATTTGCCAGTTATTGTTGATCCTACCTACTCAACAACTCTCACATATGTTTCTTTCTCTCTATTCACTTGATAACTCTACCAGTCAGGACCGTATTGGTTTTGGCCTACACCATTGCAATTAAAACAAAAATTGATGACCCCAAATTCAGTCTCTCCCCCCTATCCAATCAATTCCCCAAATAGCTGCCAAATTGACAATTCTGAAGCACAGGTCTGACCATGTTACTGCCCTGTTCCAGAAGCTTCACTGGCTCCCTATTGCCTCTAAGACAAAAACCCAAACTTCTCTGTCTGGCAAAATACCTTAACAAACTCATTATGATCTATTCTTTTGGACTAATTATAAATCTTTTCCTTTTTATACTGCAGCCAACTTGGCCAGTTTTCTGTTTCCCATACATGCCATTCTATTGCACAGGCTTTCTGGAATACCTTGAGTTATCTTCCTCCTTACTTTCACTTCCTGGAATCCCTAAGTCCCTTCAGGACTCAGCTCAAATGCCACATCTTTCTTTCTTTCCTTTTTTTTTTTTTTTTTTTTTTGCGTGGTGCAATAAGGGTTAAGTGACTTGCCCAGAGTCATACAGCTAGTAAGTGTCAAGTGTCTGAGGCTGTATTTGAACTGAGATCCTCCTGAATCTAGGGCTGGTGCTTTATCCACTGTGCCACCTAGCTGCCCCAAATGCCACATCTTTCAAAAAAAAAGCCTTTTCTTATTCCTTCTGTTATTAGTGCCATCTCTTTCCCCAATAAACATATACTTATTTTGTATCTAGCTTGCATTTACTTATCAATAATCTTGCTGCATCTTCTCAGGAAAATATAAGATTCTTGAGGGCAAGGACTTCCTCACTTTTGTTTTTGTAGCTTCAGCACTTGGTATAGTACATGGAATGTAGGAGGTACTTAATAAACGTTAATTGATGGATCTATTGCTTACTCCAATGACTGTTTCTCAATACTTATCCTTCATGTCCTTTCTGTAGCATTTGGGGTTATTAACTACCCTTCCTTTTTGAAGACTCTCTCTTGGTTCTTCTACTTCTGTGGTTACTCCTTCTTTTGCTTATCATCTTCCTTAAACTTGGCATTGTTTCCTACCTCCGTACCATTGCACAGTATATCCCCTATGCCTGGAATGTATTCTCTCTCTATCTCCACCTCTTTAGATTCCCATCTTCTTTCAAAATTCAGCTCCCACGCTACCTCCTTTCAGGAAGTCTTTCCTGATTCTTGTAGTTGTTCGTTATGTCTCCCTTCTCAATAATTATACATTACTTATGTGTTTATATTTTAATGATCTTGAACAAATTGTTTGACCTCTATGGGCCTCAGTTTACCCATCTGTAAAATGAGCAGGAGGATTAGATCATATAACCTTTGAGGATTCTTTAAGCTCTAGAATTATGATCTTATGATTCTATTTTCTATCTCCCAAGTAGAATATAAGTCCTTTGGAGGAAGGAACTTCATTTTTTTTGGTCTTTGTATTCCCAGAACCTAGCAGTGTTTTGCATATTTTTAGGGTGTTCAGAACCATGATATCACTGGTGTAGGGTTGATGTAGGGAACTCTCAGTGTAAAAATCCTCTATACCAATGAAAATGAGTAACTTCTGCAACTTATAGTCTTAGAGAGTTGCCTTGCATCTACTAGGTTCTTTTTAAAAATAATAAACCTTTTTATTTAAAGTTTTGAATTCCAAATTTTATCCTTCCTTACTATCTCCCCTTCCCCTTTCCTGAGGCTGGAAGCAATCAGATATAGGCTTTAGATGTGCAATTATGTAAAACATTACCATGAGTCATTTTGTATAAGAAAACTTGAATAAAAGAAAAAAATGAAAGAAAGTGAAAAATAGCATGCTTCAGTCTTTGTTCAGTCAATATCAGTTCTTTCTTTGGAGTTGGGTAGTATGCTTCATCATTAGTCCTTTTCGATTGTGTTGGATCACTGTATTGCTAAGAATAGCATATACTAGGTTCTTAAGGAATTTTTTTTATTGAATAATAGGATTTCTGAACAAGAGGAACGGACTTATTTAAGCTGGGTAGCATGGATTTTTAGTAAGCCAGTTTCAATGTTTCTCTATCTTTCCCCAGCAGTGGTCTGAGAAAGGTGGGATCTAGTTTGGCATTGGCTTCTGGTATCTTCTTGGGAAAAGATCAAGAAATTCAACAGAGAATTTAGGGTTCTGGAGATGTGATGTTGAATTATGGCCATGTTTTCTTGGCCAAAGAGGGAATTCGGTGAAGCCAAGTAGGGTCTGGCTACCTGACTGAAGGTCTGAGTGAACTAACATGACAGGGAATATTAAGAGACTACTATATGAATACAGATTAAAGGATAGCACTCTTTGGTCTGAAAGAATGATGGCTGAAGGAATGTGAAGTGTATAACATCATGAAATGTAGGACAATGAATGTAGAAGGGTTGGTACAGTGAGAAGAGTCTTAGAAGGGCTAGTAGAAGAAGACTTGAGTTCTAGCCAGAGCTTGCCATCCAAATACTGTGTGACCTTCCCTAGTCCTATGAACCAATAGATTCAATGAGTAAAACAAGGAGGTTTGGAGTAGAAGAATGCTAGACTTTCCTTCTATCTCTGGAATTCTGAGACATGGTTACCTATCTGGGAATATTGGAGCCAGAGACATCCTTTAAAGCTTGACTTGAAAGAGACAATTTTAGTATAAGTAAATGGGTAGTAAATTATACAATTTATCTGTTCTAAGAAATGGTTCAGATTGGAAATAGAAGTAGTTTTGAGAAGTGTTTAGTCAATAAGTAAACTGTAAATATATATGTTAAATGTCTAATCTGTACAAGGTGTTATGAGTACTGTCCAGATAAACTAATATATGATTTTGTTCCCTATTTGGGAAGTTATGGATATTTGGGCCTGGTCCCTAACCTTTGAGGTTGATGTCAGGGAGGACGCTATGGGCCTTCCATTACAAATTCCTGGGGCAGCTATGTGGCACAGTGGATAGAGTACCAGCCCTGGATTAAGGAGGACCTGAGTTCAAATCTGGCCTCAGACACTTAACACTTACTAGCTGTGTGACTCTGGGCAAGTCACTTAACCCCAATTGCCTCACCAAAACCAAAACCAAAACCAAAACCAAAAAACCCCAAAACAAATTCCTAGCAGTCTCTGTCAAATAGAATTCTGGACTTAAAGAATCCATGGAATAGACGTAGCCTGTCTCTATTTGGTTTATGATGCTCTTACAAGGTTATCAGGGGGCTGCTGTTTGTTCTTCTCTCCTGTGGAACTCCAGCGCTAGACCTAGCTTTAGTACCTTCCTTTCTTCTCTTGCTGCTCTGAAGACAATGGGGATCATTGGGGACAAAAACACTTTGGAAGCTCTTCTTTCCCAGTGAGGAGAACGAAGCAGGACGCAGAAGCAACTGGTCACCAGGGCACCACCGCTCCCTTAAACTCTTTTTTTCTCCCTACCTCCCAAACAGTGCAATGAGCTTTTGGGTTTCCAGGACAAGACTGAAGTGTCCTCTAACACTGCCCAATGAGTGTCTCAAGTCTTCTTTTTAGGTGATTGGAAGGGATACTTCAGAAACTTGGCTGTGGAAAACACAAGTGATGAAAGCTTCCCAAGGCAGAACTCTGAACATTTGATAGAGGGTAAATATCTTCCCCTCCGCATATGATTCAGTGACATTGACCTTTTGGTTCTTCCTCACATATGACACTCCATCTCCTGACTCAATGCTTTTTCACTGACTTTCCCCCATACCTGGAATGTTCTCTCACCCCACCTTCACTTCTTGGCTTTCCTCACTTCCTTCATGACTCAGCTCAAAGTCTACCTCCTGCAAGACATCTTTCCCAGTCATTTCCTCTCCCTCCCAGTTCATTAGTGCCTTCCCTCTGAGATGACCTGCCATTTACATTGTATATGTTTTGTATGTTTAGATATCTTGTCTTCCCCATTTGAATGTAGCTCCCTTTAGTTAGGGGACCATGTTTTTACCTCTCTTTTTAATTCCAGTGTTTAACACAGGGTTCAGCACACAGTATTGTTACTTGTCCTTCATTTTTTTTGGTGGGGCAATCAGGGTTAAGTGACTTGCCCAGGGTCACACAGCTAGTAAGTGTCAAGTGTCTGAGGCTGGATTTGAACTCGGGTCTTCCTGAATCCAGGGCCAGTGCTTTATCCACTATGCCACCTAGCTATCTCTTTGTCCTTTTTTTCAGAGCAATGGGGGTTAAGTGACTTGCCCAGAGTCACACAGCTAGTAAGTGTCAAGTGTCTGAGCCTGGATTTGAACTCAGGTCTTCCTGAATCCAGGGCCAGTGCTTTATCCACTATGCCACCTAGCTATCTCTTTGTCCTTTTTTTCAGGGCAATGGGGGTTAAGTGATTTGCCCAGAGTCACACAGCTAGTAAGTGTCAAGTGTCTGAGGCCAGATTTGAACTCAGGTCCTCTTGAATCCAGGGCCGGTGCTTTATTCACTTCACCACCTAGCTGCTGCTGTCTTTCATTTTTGAAGAGGACCAGTGACATAACAGGGTGACACCTTATGAGTGAATTGGATTTAAGTGAGGCAGAATTGCACAAAGTCATCAGCCTCACTCTCTCTTCCAGAGTCATCAAAGTCCAGTGAGAAGACAAAAGTCAAGATGACTGATGATAGCCCAGGATGCAATAAATGACCTCGTTGTCTTCAATGTCTGATCAAACTCTAAGTGCTTCATAGCACCTGCTTCAGCCTCCTTTATGCTCATTGGAACATTGTTCTGATCTACCCATTCTGTCAGGGTAAGTATTCACATACTTGGGTAGACACCACCCCCCAGCTCACCAAGGATTCTGAAGCCTGTTGGTTACCCTGAGCCTGGTTTAGCCCACCTGGTGAGATGGTTTTACTGGAGTGTGGCTGCTGCACGTGCTACAGCTTTTTGGAGCCACAAATGAGGGTTGAGTGCCAGGGAGACCCCAAAGGTGGATGAGCAGCCCTGGTTAGCTGCTTGGTAAGCTTTCGCACCAGAGGTGCTACTCCTCCCTGAGCACCTCACCCAACCCACAGTAAGTACTTATTAAATGTTTGTTGAAGATGATAATGGAGACAACAATGAGAACCTGGTAAGGCTATTTCCCTTGGCCCAACTCACCACTCCCACCACACACAAAGATGGAACTCATAAGGACTAATCAGAGAGACAGATGTCCCATCATTACATGTCTATACAGTGAGAAGGGGCTGAAAAAATACTCCAAGACTTCAAAAGATTTTGTGACTTCATCTGTGTGGTTATTCCCTTCCCTGATGTAGATTGCAACTCCTTTATCCCCCTTAGAAGATGGTATTCATGAGCTGATATGGCCCCAAAATCCATCATATGCTGGTGAACCTTCTGTTGATGAACCTCTCTAAACTTAGCAAGGCTGTGTGTCAGGTAACAGGCATAGAAGCCTTTGCTAGATTCAAACTCAAAAGCTATTCTAGCTTGGTAAGATCTAACTTCACTATTCTGCTAAAAAACTTTCAATAGCTCCCTATTGCCTGTGGGATAATTATAATCTCTGTAGCCTGATATAGCCAGCGTCTGGCTTCATCTTATATTTTCAACTTTATTTTGCATTAGTGTCCTTCATACATTCTCTATTCTATCTTGGACTATTAGTTGTTTTCCTGAGCTCAACATGCACCATACATTTGATGACCATACATTTGTACTAGCTCATTTTCCATGCATGAATGCAATTTCTTCTCATTTCTACCTTTTAGAAATCTCTTTTCCTTCAGGGTTCAGCTCAGGTACCACTTTCTCCATGAAATCTTCCTTCCTTGTTCCCCCATATTTACTACCTCAGCTAAATGTGTTCTCAATTTTTAAAATTTCTCCTTTGTTTTAATCACTCTCTACTTTATATTCTACTCAGCTGAGTATGTCTTAAATAGGATGTAAATTCCTTGAGGGCTGGCACTATTATTTATTTATTTATTTATTCATTCATTCATTTATTTCTTTTTGTGGGGCAATGAGGGTTAAGTGACTTTCCCAGGGTCACACAGCTAGTAAGTGTATCCACTGCACCATCTAGCTGCCCCTACTATTATATTTTCAATATTTGTATCTCCGGTGTCTTTCCCACTGCTTTGCATATACTAAGCATTTAGTAAGGTTACTAAGTGGATTGAATTGCTAGAACCTGTTAGAGCTCACACTTGACTGGCTTACCCTTTGGGAGGCCAGGTTACTTCCACACTGCAGTGAGCCAAATAAATGGCAAGGCATGAGAGTTGGAAGCAACTATAAGGAGATATTACCATCAGCTTATGCATCTTCCCTGAAAACTTATAGGTATCCAGTAGCAATCATGCCCTGGTGCCTGTGAATTGATCTGGCTTCCTGCCTTTGCTCATATAAGGCAAGTTATTGCTGAGAGAAATTAATACTGATAGACAATTACAGTGACCATTTGTGTTGAGTCTGTGTTTCCCTCGGTACCCTGACATTTGGGTCTGGGTCCAGGAAGTAGTGTCCCATTTGTATGTTTCACTGGAGGGGAAGGGATCCTTGATAGATGTACCTCTTTGTGTCTTTTGGGAAATAGCCATGGTGATCTGGCAACTGAACTTGGTGGATAAATTTTGGAAGGGGAGTCAGTGGGCCATAGATTAGGTTAATTCAACTATTGCCTAATAAAATAATTCTGAGGACCCTCTCTTCCATAGGCACTACACCTTGGGGAGAAACGAGTGCCTTTACAGATAGGCCACAGCTGTGGTATTTCACCAACTAACTACCTATTGGCTGATAGGAGAATACTTCTAGGCTTAGGAAAAAATTCAGCCAGTGGCATTGTTAAATCCTCATATATGGTTCAAGGTTTCAGTTCCTGGCAGCTCCCAGGGGAGAGAAGTTCATATGGTGCTGGGAAATCACTGGAGTAGGTAAAAACTTCTGCTTTCTACCCAAGTTTTATGCCCTGCTCTTGTATAGGCACCAGAATTTTTCTAGGAGGAAGGGAGAGGGGAAATGGCTTCTTGTCTTTTTCTCTCATCAAGAATATCCAGAAACAGATTTGCTAATGCAAGAGTATTAATTTTGAGGGTTAGGTCCTCAGAGAGAACTGAGATCACAGAACCTTAGAATACAGAATGTCAGAATTGGCATTGACTCTAACTCCCACATTTCATAAATAGGGAAAATGGGGTTCACAGAGGGGAAATGACTTGGATAAGGTAAAACTATAGTATGTTTTAGAGCCAGAACTCATGGATTTACAGACTATAAATCTGAGAGGAACTTTGGAAATTCTTTTCTCCATTGTACCAATGAGTAAAGTGAAACTCCTCAGCATGGAGGATATGACTGGGGCAAGTAATTTGTTCAAGATAAGTTAATGCCAGAGCTGGTACTCAAATTCAGGTCTCTTGACTCTTAATCCAGAGATCTTTCTATAAGATTTTATTTCATTGTTCTTTTCCTGTCACAACATGAAAACTTTTATTTTTTCCCTTTTTTTGGTTCACTTTAATCTGAGGCTGTTGGTGAAAGAATGGAATTTAATTTGGTTCCCCTGGCCTAGAGATCTGTCAAACTTTTTCCAGGTCCATGACCAGTCTGTTGATTTGGATGAGCAGCCCTGGTTGGCTGCTTGGTAAGCTCTCGCACCAGAGGTGCTACTCCTCCCTGAGCACCTCACCCAACCCACAGTAAGTACTTATTAAATGTTTGTTGAAGATGATAATGGAGACAACAATGAGAACCTGGTAAGGCTATTTCCCTTGGCCCAACTCACCACTCCCACCACACACAAAGATGGAACTCATAAGGACTAATCAGAGAGAGCTATTTGTGTGAGATTTTAATTCATTGTGTGGTGAATGTAGGCATGCTGTTTTCCATTTGTGAGTTCCTCAAGACTGTTGTGAAGGACAGGTGACAGGATTTCTTCGATGCCATGTAGCACACATTTGGGAATATTGTTAAAGCACTGGCCCTCGATTCAGAAGGACCTGAGTTCAAATCTGGCCTTAGACACTTGACACTTACTAGCTGTGTGATTTTGGGCAAAGAATATTGTACTTCCCTCTCCTAGTGATGGGCCCTTCAAAATTTCTGGGTTTCAGCATCTCCAGAGTGGAGGAAAGATTGAGTTTGGGTTCAAGGTAGATAAAGCAGAAAAGGGAAGGAGATGGAGAGAATTGGGTCCCAATTCAAATGAAAAGTAATTTCTTAAACATATGCTCTAAGCAGAGAAGTTGCTAGGTACTGGGGGAGATGTAAGGTTTAGTTAGGACACATATCTGCCCTACTGGACAAAAGGGTCCAAGGGAATATGATAAAATATAAATAACAATAATATAAAATGGAAGTGTAAGAGAGGTACAAAATATTATATGAGAACTGAAGAGAGAGATAATTTTCAATGGCAAAAGGGAGGAATAATCAGAGGAGCATTTGAATTAGGTCTTGAAGAATGGATAGAATTTCAACACATGGAAATTAATGGGAAAGATAGAAACAAATGCAGGAAGGCAATAGAATCCCCAGGGCATATACTGGGAACAATGAATAGTCTAGTTTGGATGAAATATACAATATGTACATGTATTTTCCCCCTCCCCCCATTAGAATGTAAACTTCATGAAGACAAGGGAGAAGAGCAGTGCATGATTAGTTTGAAGAGGTGTGGGGTTGGAAGAAGGTGAGATATATGTGTGAGATTATGGATGTCCATGAATTCCAAGGTAAAGGGTTTGAATTTGATCTAGTAGTTGGTAGGGAGACATATTTGAGCTGAGGAGTGATAAATTAAATTTCACACTAAGAAGAAGGATGAAGGATAAAGGATGAAGGATGGGTTGAAGGAAGGAGAATCTGGAGGCAGGTAGGCAGATAAGGAGACTGGTGATAGGTAGGCTCATAGGAACATACATATAGAGCTGGAAGGGTTCTCAGAGGTCACCTAGTCCAACTATTTCACTTTACAGTCAAGGAAACTGAGGCCCAGTGAGGTTAAATGACTTGCCCAAGGGCACAAAGTAGTGGTGACATTGAGTCTAGAAAGGAGGGGGTGGAATCAACAATAGGACTTGGTGATGTTTGTGAATTGAATAGTTAAATTGAGTTGAGGGGCAGGGAAATGTTAAAGATAAAGATGAAGCTTTAGACATGAGTGGAAGTTAAATGGTGGTTTCATTGACAGATATGGAGAAGTCAGAAGGATTGGGTTGGGAGGTAAAGATGATAATGCTGAATTTTGGTCATGTTGGCATGCAAGTGGAGATTTTCTTTAGGACACTGGAGATTTGGGTATAGGTCTAGAGCTTGTAGATGTGAGTGAGTTCTGGGTATCAAGCTCATACAGCTGATAGCCCGAGATCAGGTTTCTGAATTTGTTTTCTTCAGATAGGTTTATCCCCCTGTTGAGAAGAGTTTTCTATTGACTATTGATTAACACTAATCTCATCTGCCTGACATTCCACATCTTCCATAATCTGGTGCCAGCCTGCCTATCTAGCCTAATCTTTCAGGAATCCTCTATGCCTGTCAAATTGAATTGCTTGACATTCCCCCGCCCCCCAACTTCGTGTTTTTTTCCTACCTCTGTGTCTTAGCTAATACAAAAATACCAGGTCCTCCTTGTCCCCATATCCGTTTATATTTATCCTTTGAGTCCCAGCTTAAATGTCACCTTCTCCAAGAAGCCTTCCACAATTCCTTCTCAAATATCACCTCTCCTATAAAAAATTATTCTGCTTTCTTTGGACGCCCAAAGTATTCTATACTACTACTATCTACCTCAGAAATCACAGAATGTTAGATGTGGAAGGGACCTTAATGACTGCTTTGCCCTATCCTTTCTCTTCACAGATGAAGGCCCAAGGAGGTGAAATGACCTGTCCTAGGTAGCTTCAGAGCCAGGAATGAAATGCAGATCTTCTGATTTCAAAGTCTACAGTTTGATGAGGCAGCAGGTTAGAGAGAGTACTGGGTTTGGGGTAAAGAAGACCTGATTTTTAAATCCACTTCAGACTTTTATCAGCTATGAAACACTGGGCAAGTCACTAAACCTTTCTAAAACTCAGTCCCTTAATCTTCATACATTAATTACACTTACCTCTTAGGGTCATTTCAAGGATCAGATGAAATTAAGCAAGAAAACATTTTATAAACCTTAAAGGTCTCTATAAATGTTAGCTATTCTTATTATTCCCAATAGAAAGTCAGTTTGTTGAGGGTAAGGATTTGCTTTCTTAATTGTATCTCCCTGGTACCCCAAAGAGTGCCTTGCCCACCATATTCATGCCTTCTCCTTCTTTAAATTGTATTATTTTTATTTATGTGTTTTATCCCCCAAATATTACTAGACTATGCATTCCATGAGGGCAAAGATTGTTTTACCTATACTCCCCCCTCCCCCAATACCTAACATATTGTTCTTTATATAGTAAATATTTAATAGATGTTTATTAATTGATACTGAACTGTGAGCCTCATCAAGCAGGGTGTTCTCTTCTTTTTTGTTTATTACCTTCAGGACCTAGGATAGGTCCCTATGTATAGCAAGGGATGGGAAAATGTTTGACACATGGAAAGGTTTATTGTTGAATAGAATGCCATAGATCAATCAGACTAAGCAGAATGTGTCAGGCGATTGGTGGGAGCTCCGCTTCCTCCTGGCTCTATAGGGCGACTTGTTCCACAAAGACAAGGAAGAAACAAAACACCTCCAGTTCAATTGGTTACAACAAGGCAACATTTTTAATAACACAAGCGCTCATGACATTAGCCGTGTCAGTGCTTGAACGTTCTTGATTTCTAGGCAATTTCTTGTAACATGTAACTATCAGGTTAATGATTCCCCCTGGGGTGGGATTCCCAAGTCACTGGATCTGCAGAGGCTCAGTGTGGATGGATGATAGGGATATACACCTATTCACATGATTGATGGAGCCCTCACCCAATCCATTTGGGACTCCTCCGGGTCCTTTCTGATGAAGAGGAAAAGAAGGCCAAGATCTTTCTAGCCAATGAAGGAAGAGGAGGGAACATCTGGCACTGAGAGACCCAGAAAGTGATTGGTCATGTAGGGCTGGCTTCCAGGCTGGGACCTCAGAAAGGGAAACTGTCTCAGAAAGGAGGGCCGAGGAATAAAGACTGGTGGGGGGGTGGGGTAGGGCTGAGGCCCATTTGGTTTTATTCTTTATAAACAAGGGTTTCACTGGTAATACCATCACGGGGACTATGCCATGCAATCTGACAGACACCTCTGTACACTTCCCCCAAAGGCTGCACTGGGCATGGGAAAGACTGGGCAGAGGGCAGAGGGCCAAGGTCCACTCAGACAGGTGTGGTGCGCCTGTTGGCAGGGTTATTGTGCAGTGACTCCTTGAACTCTTTGGGAATGGAGTTGTGGAGCTGTAAAAACGTATGATCTCGATCGGAGTTGAGGAGGGTCCCCATTGTGACCTTGGAGGGATCCCGGGAGAGGGTGAACATAGAGATGTCAGTGGAAGGGATGGTGTGGAAGCCTTTGCTGATAGGGGACAGGTCTCGGGAGCAGGGTTCTGTGGACCGGGAGCTGGATCGCCTCCGGAACCTGTACCTGTAGGGTGGGAGGCGGGCGAAGGTGGATTTCTTCAGCAGCTCGGAATGTGACTTGGCACGGATCTGCCTGTGCTTCTCAATGTATATGTGCACGGCGATGACACCCACAATTTCTGCGATGATGAAAGATAAGGCTCCGAAATAAAAGGACCAGCCGTAGGAGTAACTTTTTTTGGAGTCACTTTGGCCAGGGTCTCCAGCATTTGCTGAGATATAAACTATAATCCCGATGATGTTACTTAACCCTAAGAGAAGGGAACAGAAAAATGTACCTTTTTATAGGAAACAGAAGTGCCCTTACCAAACTTAACCATGAAACATTTATAGTAAGTGTGTCAAGAGAAGGACCAGAGATCTCTGAACTGCTACTAGTTTGTTACAAATGCTTCTGTAAATCCTTATAAGGTTCTGTCTCATGGGAAGCACTGAAAATAACAGAATCAGAGAAGGTTAGAGTTGGAAGAGAGGGGAGAACATAGAAAGTTAATTCCATTAAACAAACCTGGATTTAACATCTGTTGTGTACAAGACCCTGCTGTGTGCTTAGAATACAAAGAAAAGTCCCTGACCTCAAGGAACTTCCATGTTACTGGGCTAGTAGGACTGGAAGAATGTAGATCATAGAGCATTTCCCAAATTTCCCCCACAATGTGAGAAAATGTTGATGCTAGCAGTATTTCTCCATTGAAAAGATTAAATATAAAATTATGCATCTATCAAGACACTTATATCAGGTATTTTTAGGCATAAAAATAGGTTTGGTTTTCTTTATTTGGCCCCCACATTTCCTTAACCCCCCTTTTTTGCTGGTGTCTTAGATCTCAAATTCCCAATGCAAATATTTATATGGAGGTTGTTTTTGGAGGAAGTCAGTCTGTTTTCAGGTCCCAAGTGTTCTATGGCCAAACTAGTTTGGGAAATGTTGACTTAGAACATGAGAGTTGAAATATCTTACCTTAGAGATTATCTAGACCAACTTCTTTTATTTCATAGCTATAGAAAGAGGGGTCCACAGAGAAGTGACAGGTTTAGTAACAAAGCTTAAGTGGCCACAGCTGGACTCAGTCAGGTCTTCCTGATTGAGTCCAATGTGATATCTACCATGCTCAATCTGTTCACACCAAGCTGTGTTTCAAAAGGTTCATGTATAATGGCTCTGTGGAACTTGGAAGGTATTTCTCCACAGAACTGACATTATACCTATTAATTAGGCTCTCTGGTGAGCCCAGGGAGACCTACTTAACCCATAAAAATGTGGAAGCCTATTTGTTTTGTACCCTGGGTCACATTTTCTTAGGGATAGTGTATTTAGTGTCCTAATTGGGGACAATAGGTGTATTCCTCTGGTCCTTTGGTGACATTGGTGACATTGGAGGCTACATGGTGACATTGCCTGTGTGTATGTGTGACAGAATAATGGTGATAGACAGTGACAGAGAGACAGACAGACACATACACTGACTCTCTTCAATGTACCTATGAGGAAATTGCTTTCTTGGTAAGAATGTTCCCCAGGTATTGTGAAATGAGAAGCAAAGCACAGCTGTCCGTTGGCTAGGAGGGTCTCCAGACTTGGACTCCACCTGATGACTGTGCTTTTTATCAGTTGTTCACAAGTTGAGCATCCCGAAATCAGGATGCCTACAAACTGGAAAGATGACTGTATTTGGTGTCATAGGGTTATCAGTTTAGAGTGGGGGGAACAAGATGGACCTTTGATGTATTCTCTTCCAACCTTCTCATTTTATAAATGAGAAAACTGAGACCTAGGAGAGAGGCTATGACTTGCTCATGGAGACACAAGTACTAAGTGACAGAGCAATGATTGGAATCCACATCATCTGACTAAATCCAGTGTTTTTTCTATTTTTTTTTGGGTGTTGTTGCCACCAGTAGTTTGCATGACCTTTCAAAAGTGACTTCTTTCTATTGTTAGTAAAGTTAAGGGTTTGGATTAGGTAATTTCTAAAAGCCCTTCCAGGCTTGACAGTCTTATGTTCTCTGGCTCTTTCTGGTATTATGGGAGTTTTAGGGTATCCTGTAATCACGTGACAATGGGAGGTTTTCCTAAAAGGAGGCATGCTGGGGAAAATACTTCATGTCTGGAGTCCAGGACTTTGAAGAAGGCAGAAGAAGTGAAAGTGATCCCAAAGAACAAAGTATATTATTGCTTATATTGATAAATGTTCCTCATGTGCCTGTTCAGTCTAAACATGGGAGGTTTGGATTTCAAACTGACAGTCCTTCAGCAGCTTATGTGTGGGTATCTCCCTGGGAAGATTTAATAGGTGGAAATGGTGAGATTGTCATTATGGCTCAGGAGTGCTGATATCCCCTTAGATGGCCTTGGTTTGTATAAAGTGATAGAAAGTTAAAGCTGGAAGGAATATTGGAACATAGACCATAGAATCTTAGATCTGGAAGGAATCTTAGATATCTCATCTGACCTCCACATTTTTCTAGTCAGTCGCCTTAGGCTCGAAAAAGAAAGGGACTTTGTAGCATGTAGTTGAGTCCTTTCATTTCACAGATGAGAAAACTGAGGCCAGGAGAAGGGGGATGACTTGTACAACATCATGCAATTAGTCAAGGTGAGGTCAAATTACTGGTCATTTGACTCTTACTACTATATTGGGGTAATAGGAGTAGTTCATTTTGTCATTATTTTGTATGCTATGAATGTAGTGACCCACTATGACCAATATGAGGGACCCAAAGACCCTCAGACTTTACTCTTCCTTTCTCTAATCTTCCTCAGCACCAGGAAGCTGATTAGGTAGATTGTCATATCTTTGTATAATGTGGAGCCTTTAGCCCAGGGCCAGATGCAGCCTCATAGTTTGATTTCATGTAGCCTTCTGGGTGCTATCTTGCTTTAGTCACTGGGGCTTTAGCTCAGAGTATGGTTTCCTTCTTGATATGCTGTTGGGGTTATTCTGTTTGGGTTAGATTCACTAAAGATTTATGCATTAGAGCTGGTAAAGAAAAATGGTTGGGCAGCTAGGTGGCGCAGTGGATAGAGCACCGGCCCTGGAGTCAGGAGTACCTGAGTTCAAATCTGGTCTCAGACACTTAACACTTACTAGCTGTGTGACCCTGGGCAAGTCACTTAACCCCAATTGCCTCACAAAAAAAAAAAGGAAAAAAAAAGAAAAATGGTTAATCAGCTAATGAATAGCATCCCCTAAGAAGTCTATAGCCCAAGTCAACAGAGATGACCTTCTACTCACATTTACCTCAAGAACCATTGAGCTTCTCTCCTATCATCTCCCCCTTTTCTGTCTTCTCTTGATCTTTGTGCATTTCTAACTCACTTCATCTTTCCCCTTGTCATTCTTTTTCTTACTCCTCTTTTTCTTTTCTTTTTTCTCTACTTCCTATCTTCCCACTCTCCTCACCCATCCCCTTGACCTTTTGGGCCTTACTCTTTGACTTACCCTTAGTGATCCTTTGTCGTTTGTCTTTTGTTCTCAAAAAGGACCATGGCATTGGGGCGATGTCATGAGTTGCACTGAATTGGATTTAAGTGAGGGAGGGCTGTGCAAAGGCACCAACCTCATTCTCTTCTCCAGAGTCATCTGGGTCCAGTGGCAAGATATGTATCAGAATGACTGCAGATGGCTTGGATATTTAAGGCAATTGGGGTTATGTGACTTGCCTAGGGTCACATAGCTAGTTAGTATCTGAGGTAAGATTTGAAATCGGGTCCTCTTGACTCTATCCACTGCACCACCTAGCTGCCCCCAGGTGATCCTTTAGGACAAAAGTATATGTGCATTGTGTGTATATGTGTGCATTTGTTATGTTTGACAAGTGAGTTGGATATTTTATGTGTCTTTCAGGACACATTCTATATGAAGCCTTCAGTTGTATTATTTTTCCTGTTTGGCCCATGTTAGGAAAAAAAAAGCTCCTCACACTAGTCTAGAAGGATGATTCATGGAGTCTTTAAGCACCGACATGGACAATGAGCATTTTGTCCAATCCCTTCATTTTACAGAAGAGGAAAATGAGGCTCAAGGAAATTAAATGACTTTCCCAAGGCTGCGTGGATAGTATCATAGCTGGAATTTGAACCCAGGACTTCTGACTGCATCCGCCCTAGTACTCTGCCTCCCCGCAGAGGCTGTCTTTTAGTGAGTGGGTCTTGGCTCAGTTGTGTCCTCAGCTCCCCCAGTACTAGAACTTACCTGCAGATACAAAAAATATCCCCGCACTGAGAATGACATTGTGCCTGCTTTTGTAGAACTCGCTGGCGGCCACACAGAGACCCCCGAAGAACAGCAGTCCCACACTGAGGATAGGAAAGACGCTGGATGCTCTGACAGCTCCTGTGTATTTGTGGAGGAAATGGCAGAAGATCAGAGAAGGCTGCACTGAGCAACTAGAAAGGTTCAGGGTTCAAGATCGCATGACCTTTCACTGAAGAATCAAATTTCTTTCAATTCAAGACCATTTATTAAACACCTACCGTGTTCAGAGGTCTGAGCTAGGCTCTGAGAAAGGAAAAGACAGTAAAATGAGATGTGAAAGAGTTTCCATTTCTAGGGTGCTTTAAAATTTAAAAAGCGCCTTCCTGGCAATAACCTTGTGAAATGTTTTATTTTATATGTTTTATTTTATTTTGTTTTTTTTTTTGTCCCAGATTTGTGATTTCATTGGTATACAGAGCTCTCTGTGAGGAACTTCCTCTGTTGAGCAGATTGGCACCTTTTCAGTAAACTTAGTCAAATCAACAAGCATTTGTTTTATTTTATTTTATTTAATTAATTATTTATTTTTTGGGTGAGGCAATTGGGGTTAAGTGACTTGCCCAGGGTCACACAGCTAGTAAGTGTTTAAATGTCTGAGGCTGGATTTGAACTCAGGTCCTCCTGACTCCAGGGCCGGTACTCTATCCACTGCACCACCTAGATGCCCCTCAACAAGCATTTATTAAATGCCTATAGTATAACAGGCTCTTTGCTAAACATTAGAGATACAAAGAATGGCAAAAATCACCCCTGCGCTTGAGAAGCTCATAGTGGAATGGGGGAAACAACATGCAAATACCTATGTACGTTCAAGTTCTAGTCAGGATGAATTAGAGATTAATGATGGAGGGAAGGTGCTAGTATTAAGGGGGATCAGGAAAGCTTTCTTGCAGAAGGTGAGATGAGGAGGGAGATAATCTTGTAATTGGCAGAAATGAGGAGGGAGAGAATCCTAGTCTTTTTTTTTCCCTAGGGCAATGAGGGTTAAGTGACTTGCCCAGGGTCACACAGCTAGTAAGTGTCAAGTGTCTGAGGCTGGATTTGAACTCAGGTCTTTCTGAATCCAGGGCCGGTGCTTTATCCACTGTGCCACCTGGTTGCCTCTGAGAATCCTAGTCTTAAAGAGTTCTCTAGGGGGTTGAGAGGTTAAGGGTTGTACAGCTAGGCAAATATAATAATAGAAGCTAGCTTTTATAGAGTACTTCTAATTTTTTCAAAGTACTTCTCATATATTATCTCAGTAGATCAACATACCAAATCTGTGTGCCATAATCATCCTCACTTTATAGATGAGGAAACTGAAGTACAGAGAGATTAAGTGACTTGTCCATGGTCACACAGTTGACAAGTGTCTGTGGCAAGATCCAGACTTGGGTCTTTCTGACTCTAAGTGCATCGTTCTATTCACTACATCACCCAGCCAGTTCTTGCCTCTTGCAGGATATGATGATACCGTATGGGTCCAGTCCATGCTGTAAAATGGTGGCATTGGTGACTTATAAGTAATGGTTGTATTGATTTACTACTCGAAATATTAGTATCCTATTAGAGAGAGGATTTGGACACTGGTCTTCATGATTCCCAGGATGGTTATCTGGTTATTGTCACACTCTGCCTCTCAAGTGTAACTGCAAGTATTATTATTACCACTTTATAGAAGATAAAACTGTTGTTGTTCAGTCATTTCAGTCCTGGCAAAGATGCTATAGTGGTTTGCCATTAGAGCCAGAGAAATGAAAGGATTTCCCCAAGGTGATGCAAACAGTAAGTGTTGGAGATGAAGCATTGACCCCTGAGGGTTCTGGGTCCTAAGAACATGCTCTTTGTATGATAGCACTTTACTCTTGCAGTACCTTAGTCTCTACCTTATTAGTCCAATTCAACAAATTTAACTAGCATCTACTGTTCTGGAGGTCCTGTGGTAAGCACTGGGGATGTGGAGAACCTGTGACCTCTGTCCTCAAGGAACTAATAGTCTAGTAGGGAAGGTAAGGCAGGGGCATGGTTATAATAAAAGAGGATAAATGCATAAGAGAGGGACAGACACAGTGCTATAATCTTGAAAGTCAGTTGGAAGAAAAAAGGCTTGGGTGAGTTCAGGGGAGAAGTGGGAATAAATGTTAGAAACAAGATAGAAACTGACTCAACAACGGGGTCACCTAGTCCCACCCTTCTATAAATATCCTCTAAAACCTCTCTGACAAGCGGTTATCAAGCCTCTCTGCTTGATAACCCCCAGAAATAGAGAACTCATCATCTCCCAGAGCATCTTATCTGATTTAGAGGAAGACCTAATTGTTGGGGAATTTTCTCTTAAGATGAGCTAAAATTTGCCACCATTGATCCTAATAACAATAATAATGATGATGATGGCTAGCATTTATATAGGCTTACTATATGCCAAATATTGTGCTAAGTGCTTTACAATTATGATTTGATCCTCACAACAACCTTGAGAAGTAGATGCTATTATCCGCCCTCCCTCCCCGCACTTTACGGTTGAAGAAACTGAAGCAAATAGAGGTTAAAAGACTCGTCTAGGGTTACACAGCAAATAAGTGTCTGAAATTGGATTCAACGTAGATTTTTCTGACTCCAGGCCAAGCTCCAACTACTATACCACCTGGCTGCCCCAGTAATACCTGTATATGACTTGTATAGTAGTAGCTGCATATTCCAGTTTAAAATCTGTTAGAAACAGAGGGCATCCTTCTAAGATTTGGAAGGGACCTCAGGGATCCATCAGTGTAACCCCTGTAGGCATCTACTCTGTCAAACTTCTGAGTTGGTACAAATTAGTTCTATCTATTGGTTTGGTTGTGTCTTTGGGGACAATGGAGAAGAAAAATCTCTCTGGTTTCTCGATCCTTCTGTCTCCTTTCAGCCCCGTATTTCCAGGCTCCTACTCCTTTGGGTCTTCACTTATATTTCTAATACCTCTATGGAGAACCTGGATTTGTTTGAACAAATAAATCTCTTTGGGAAAATCTGTAGAAATATTTCTGTCTTACCTCAGAGATTCATGCTGGTCAACCTATGCTGCCCAGAAAGAACCAAAGCATTTCTTCATTGGAGGGGTCTTGGAAAAGCTACCTAGTTGACTCTTCTGTCTTCAGACTAAACTTTGTCCCCATAACCCATGTCCTCCCAAATTTGTTTTTTTAACTAACAATGAGACTACATTAAGTTAAAGAGAAGCCAAATTTGGTTCATCATTAAAGAATACAACTTTCTGACCATAAGATTGGCCCAGCAATTAAGCATGCTGATTGGGTAGATAGTGAGCTCTTCACCAAGAAATGTCTTCAAGTGGAAGTTGAATGACCACTTGTTAGAGATGTTGCAGAGGTATATTCTCAGGTATGGGTTGAAGAGGATGAATCTGAAGGCTCTTTGGAGTTCTTGATTGCATGAGTGTTATACTCTGTGCTGGGCACAATGGAACAGGTTAAAAAAAGAAAGATGGAGAAGCAGTCCTTCGCTCAGGAAAGTTAGCCTCCACTTTGGTAGATGCATCTCCTTCCTTCTCCCTTTGCCTCCTCCCCACCCAATGACTATGCAAGCACTGAGGGTATATGGAGTGAAAAGGTGATAAAAGTGGGATAGGATTAATCAGGGAAGGTCTCCTGGAGTTTTGAATTAGCCATTTTCCTGTTGATTAGGGGGATCTTTTTTGGAAACCTTGGCTGAGTGCCAAAGAAATGATTGATTCCCAAAATGTTTGATCCAATTTGGTCTCTCAGACAGCTCACATCTGGTTATTTAGACTGTTTCAGGAACTGAATTGGATTGACTGCTTGGTGCTTAGCCAGTAGGATGAAAAAGCTCAGTTGGCTCCAGAATGATCGATTCAGCACAGCTTGGGGGGTGTGGATTCATCTCCTCTTCCTTTCATTAGCTCTATGGCTCTTGCCATCCAGGGATTTCTGGGGACAGTGGGGTCATACTCCTTATAGTTACTTATACTAAGTACTTCTGGAGACCCTTTAGTAACAATGTCTTGCACAGGGTCCTGATGTGGTCACAAGCACTTGGTATGTGCCTCATTACTGTGTAGCACTGACAGCTCAATATCCTAGAGGCCCTCTGGCTGTGTCTAGTGGTGAGTCTCAAAAAACTACCAAGCAAAATTGAGGAGGCAATGTGATATAATTGAAAGTGTACATACAATATTGGGAGTCAGGCCAACTTGAGTCTAACCCTTGTTTTTCCTCTTACTCATTTCTCGACATTTGGCAATTCACTTAATCCCTCTGTGCCTCAGTTTCATCATTTGTAGAGTGAAAGGCTGGGATAAACTCATGTGATTTAGACGTAGGAAATATGGTGGAATGGAAAGAGTATAAAGACTATAGGTCTTCTAGACCAGGGTTTATTCACCTAGGGTTTACAATTTTCAGAGGGTCTAGGAACTTAGATGGGGAAAATTGCATTGTTATTTTTACTATGTTCCAACTGAAGTTTAGCATTTCCTTCAATTAAAAATATAGGCAATGGGGCAGCTAGGTGGCGCAGTGGATAAAGCACTGGCCCTGGATTCAGAAGTACCTGAGTTCAAATCTGGCCTCAGACACTTGACACTTACTAGCTGTGTGACCCTGGGCAAGTCACTTAACCCCCCATTGCCCCCCCCCAAATCCAATAAAAATATAGGCAGGGGGCAGCTAGGTGGTATAAAGCACTGGCCCTGGATTCAGGAGGACTGGAGTTCAAATCCGGCTTCAGACAATTGACACTTACTCTAGCTGTGTGACCCTGGGCAAGTCACTTAACCCTCATTGCCCTGCCCCCCCCATATATATATATATATACACACACACACACACACACACACACACACACATACATATACATATATATAGAGAGAGGGGGGGGGCGGGCAATAGGTGTTATTCTCAGGAGGGGCCCATAGACTTATCGGACTTGTCCAAAAGGTTCGTGATACAGGAGACTAGTCTATGTGAATAGATCCCTTCTATAGCATCCTCCACAAATTGTCATTCAGCTTCTGATTGAAGACATTCAGGGATGAAAAAAACCCAACACTTTTCAGCTGCTTGTGTGGGAAGGATGTTTTTCCTCATATAAAACCCAAATCTGCCTCCCTTTAACTTCAATGTATTGCTCCTCACCTTGTCCTCCTGAACGGAATACCTCTAACACATGATAGCACTTGAAATAACTAGATGGTTATTAGGCCTCAACTCTTCTTCAGAATAAGTATTCCTGATTTCTTTAACCATTCCTTTCACAGCATCGTTTCTTTGTCTTGTATATTCTTACCTGGACGTGCTCTAGCTTGATCACTGCCTCCTAAATAATCTCTCAGGTCCCTTTAAACTCTTAAGGATATATATTCCATCCTAAGGTTCCTTTCAGTTTTAACAACCTTTCCTTAGAGCTTCAAGTCCCTCCCAGTTTGGAAAATTCTATGTTTCTATTAAAATATTAATTATAATTAACTTTAATTTAAAAAGAAATACAGAATGTACTTTGGCAGCATGTCATTTCTCAAAACTAATGAATAAAAATAGGACATCAACAACTACAACTAGGGTTTAATCTGGTCTTGCAAGTTAACACGGACCATATCCAGACAGTGGAGGTTCAGGACTGCAGGGTTGGGGGGAGGGTCAATTTCTGGGTACTTTACCTCTTGTCTTTATTCCAATAGGTCACTAGACATCGTAGGTGTATTTACTAGCTTCTCCAACCTGTATTTCTTTTCTTTCTTTCTTTTTTCCTTTTTCCTGATCACAGAAACCTCATTAGTTATTTTAAAAAATGACTGAAAGAAGACAGTGTAGGGGAAGAAAGAATCCTAAGCTAGTTAATCTCTTGGGTCCCTTTCAGCCCTAGATTTAAATCTTCTGACTACGTCTAGGATCTTATCCTAGCTCTGTCATTGATTAGTCGTACAACCTTAGTCAAGTCATTTGCCTCCCCTCGACCTCAATTTTCTTCAACTTAAGAAAATGGGAATAATCCTAGCCTGAGCCTAGGGGTCTGAATGAGGTAATGTATGTAGAAAGTGCTTTAAAAATCACAACTTATTTTATAAATGTTTGGGAGCTTTTATAGTAAAACTGTTGGATCCAGGTCCTATGATTCTCAATCCTTGCTACCATATGCATACCATATTCTAGAATCACAAAATGTCAGAATGGTAAGGGATCTCGGAGGAACTATAACTTCCCTCATTCTGTGAATTATACTTTTGTTAAATTATTGTCATTGTTGTTGCATATATTTGAAGGTAGAAAAGACTTTGGAGGCTTTCTCATACAACCCCTTATTTTATTTATTTATTTATTTTTTGCGGGGCAATGGGGGTTAAGTGACTTGCCCAGGGTCACACAGCTAGTAAGTGTCAAGTGTCTGAGGCTATATTTGAACTCAGGTCCTCCTGAATCCAGGGCTGGTGCTTTATTCATTGTGCCACCTAGCTGCCCCAACCCCCTTATTTTGCAGATAAGGAAACTGAGGTCTAGGGAGGTGAAATTTCTTGTCCAAGGTCACACAGGTAGTAAATGGCAGAGCTGAGATTTGAACCTGGGTCCTCTATGTCCGATTCATGTACTTCACTGCATTGGGTTACCTACTGTAGCCTCTAAGGTCACATGAGCTTTCTTGGCCACTGTGTTGCACTGTTAACTCACCTAAGGCTTGTTGTTAAAACAGTCAGAACTGTTAACAAGTACTAGGGGACCAAGATGTATTCTCCGGCTCCTTTTAATTGGACTTGCTATGGTTCCTGCTTTGAAAATGAGGGTGAAGGGTAATTAATTCCACGAACTACTCTTTTGCTATAACTACTGTCTTCAATTTAAATTACTCAGGTTTGAGTCCTTATTAGACTACTTAAAAAAATCACACACCTATTTACCACTCCTGTGATCATCTAATTCTGGTGATTAAAAATGAAAGGAACACTTTTTTTGAGGAAATCTGCAGTAATTGATGAAGTCAAGAAAAAATTACTGTCTTGATTTTGCTCTCTGAAATCAAGAGAAGCAATGTAAGGAAATGGACTTAGAGAATCAGAAGAGACCATTCAGCAGGTCCACTTGCACCTAATGGCCTGTGAGAGTCAAAGTTGCTTACTGGAGAGAGCTAGGGGAAGCCCCTGAGCTGGATAATGATCCGGGACCAGCCAGATATGAAGCAGAAGTTCCAGACTATGTGAATTAAACAACACTGAATCCAAGGTCAAGGGATGCTGTAGGGCTTCCCTAGTCATAGAACATTGTGTTAGAGATGAGAAGGGCCTTAGAACTTAGAACATAGACTAATTAGAGGTGGAAGGCACCTTGGAACCCTTTAATTTGCAGAAGGAACTGAGCCCCAGAGAAAGGATATGACTTGTCCAAGGTCATCCAGGGAATCATGTTGGTGTTGGAATTAGAACCAAGATGTCTTGACTCTGAGAACAGGGCTCCTTCTGGACTGATTCTAGCCCCATTTTCTGTAGGGGAACAATATTTATTGGCAGAAAACAGAAGAGACCACAGACATGACATGTTTACCACTGCCACCAGTCCGTGTCTCTCAATTCCACATCCTATGAGTGGAGAAGCTGTACCATAAGCCTGTTCACTCTTGGGCAAAACCACAATAAAGGTAAAGTTTTATAGCATAATATAGATTATGCTATAGACTATTGATATGGACTATTGAACTCGGTGTCTGAAGACCCAGAGAACTGGCTCTGTCACTGACTCATTGTGTGATCTTGGGGAAACTATTTCTTCCAGCCTCAGTTTTCTTACCTGAAAAGTGTCTAGATGATCTAAGAGACTGTTTATACTTTTAATATTCTATATTATAAGGTCACTTCCAACTTTAATGTTGCATATCCTAATATTCTATGTTTTATTTAAAGGGCCCTCAAGCTCTAACACTGGGTGATCTAAGTTCATTTTTAGCCTCTCTGTCATTGGATTTAAAGCTGGAAGGTTTCTTAGAGTCCATTTGGACCATCACTTTACAAATGAGGAAACCGAAGCCCAGAATGGTCACACAGGAAGTAAATGAAAGAGCCAGGATTTGAAATCGGGGTCCTCTGACTACAAATTTAGCCCACTTTCTACTATGACAAACTATTTCTATTCCGACCACCCAAACTATAGAATAGGGACTGAGGTGCCCTTAGCGTCACGTGTCTAGAGATAGATCACCATCCTTTCCCTCATATTCTTTCCCCTCCCACCTCCCCAGGAAAAAGAGGAGAGTGGAGAGACTTACTCAGCAGATACTCGGCTGTATCTTGTTCATAGTCTGCATCTTCAGGGAAATGGTCAATTTTCTTACATACCCCTCGGAAAGCACCTGCAGAAACAAATTCAACTTGAAGAAGTCCCCAGAGGACTCAGCTTTGGAGCTCTGTCCTTGGTGATGTATGGGGAGGGGCGGGGGGAGAAAAAGAAAAACCATTCCAGTTTCCTGGAAACACACATCTATAATCAAAAGGTCGCAATAATGTTAGCGCCTTGCAATTGGCAAAGGACCTTCTTCACACAGCCAAGTATGGTTATTCCCATTTTAAAGATGAAGACTGAGGCTCAGGTAAGGGAATTGAGTTGCCCATGGTCACACAGCTAGTTGCAACTGGAATTTGAATCCGGGTCTCCCAAACCAAATTGAGTGTTCTGTTCACCAAGCCAGCTTCCCAAAACATGTCCCTTGCAACCTTTTTATTTTCTGTAACATGAATGGGGATTCCATGAGAAAATGTCAATGATAGGGATGTTTTTCCTTTGAAAATATTATATTGGAAACTATGTATGCCTTAATAAGGATTTGTTATATGTGGTGTGATGAACACTTCTTTTTGTTCCAAATTTCCTTGACATGACTTTTCCTCCTTACCCCAGAGATATTCCATACCCTCAGAGATCCTGGATTAGTATTTTAGGGTTCCATGAATATATTTCATGACCAAGTATGTTTTGTGGGGAAAATTAGTGTGTGAAGCATTGCTTTTGCTGGACCCTAGTCTCTACCTTTTCCTCTTTTATACATTTAGTTGTCTTTGGGGGCCTCTGTGGGTTCAATGCAGGGGGAGTGGGTCAGGGGAGAAGGTACAAGTGTCTTCTTCCTCTGCTGTATGGCAGAGGACAGCAGTCCTAGAACTGGGCTTACTTACCTACCTCAGTTGAGGGGGTCAGGTCTGGAGCATCGAAGATTGCAGAAGACTATGAGACAGATGAGGGCAGATCAGAATGACCAATGGAAACTGGTTCCATGGTGGAAAGGGCATGGGAGCTGGGGGCTGCTAGTCAGTGCCTGGGCATCCAGGAAGTTGCTGATAACATGCCTTAGCACTGAAATAGCTTAAAGGTAGTGTATAAACCTATATGTCTGAGGATTTGAACAGCAAACAGCATGGTGGAAAGGAATGGACAGGGTTAGGTTGGGGAAGGGCAGTCAAAAGGACCTGGATTTTTCCTGTTATCTTCTGATGATTAAATTCATGACATTGAGCAGCCACTTCTCTGGATCTGTTTTCTCTTTTAAAATGGGAGTTGAACAAGAGAGGCTGATCTCTTAGGTCTCTTCCATTTTTGACATCCCGTAGTCTTAATATCAGCATATATGTACATATTTAATATAATAATACACTATATTATGTGTATTATACATAATTATATGAGATAATATAATGCCGTTCTCATAACAACCCTGTGAGGTAGGTCGGTCAATAAACATTTATTAAGCACCTACTACATGACAGGAACTGTAAAGCACTGAGGGATACTAAAAAGAGTAAGAGAGAGCTCCCCCCACCCTGCCATTCTCAAGGAGCTCACAGCATAATGGGGAAGACAACATGCAAATAGCTATGTACAGACAAGCCATATACGGGTTAAATTAGAAATGATAAACAGAGGGAAGGCCCTAGAATGAAAGGGGAGAGATAAAAAAAAAAGTCTTCCTAAAGAAAGTGAGTCTTGAAGGAAACCATGAAACCAGAAGGTAGAGATGAGGAGGGAGAGCATTCTAGGCATGGGGAAAAGCCAGTGAAAATGCTGGGAGTTGGGAGGCAACAGCAGGGAGGCCTGTGTCCCTGGATTACAGAGTACGTGGAAGGGGTGAGAGATGCAAGGTGTAAGAAGAAGAAGAATGGAGAGATGATAAAGGTGGGTAATAAAGGGTTTTGAATTGCAAACAGATTTTATAGTTGATCCTGGCAGTGATGAGAAGCCACTGGAGTTTATTGAGTAGAAGTGGAGTAGGGTGGAGAGAGGAAGAGAGAGGAAGAGAGAGGGAGAGAGAGGGAGAGAGAGGGAGAGGGAGGGTCAGATGTGTATATGCTTTTGGAAGATAAATTTCACATTTAAGTGGAGGATAGACTGTAGTGGGAGAGTCTTGTGGCAGGTAGACCAACCAGCAGATAAGACAAATATAGTCATTCTTATTTTGAAGATGAGGAAAATGAGTGTCAGAGAGATGAAATAATTTAAATGGTAGATAGAGCCAACCTTGAACCCAGGCCTTCTTGGTCCCATGTTCTTTCCAATATGTGCCTGCAATTGAAACCCCAAATACCCTCACCCCGCCTCTTATAGAGTCTGTGATCTATTTTACGAGATCCTTGCAAGGTTTGACATTATATGTTCATTGATATTTCTAATATTGTCTTTTATGTTCATATATCATAGATATAGAGGTAGAAGGGTCCTTAGAAGGTATCTAGTTCGACTCCCTCATTTGACAGATGGGGAAACTGGAGACGAGGGTGGTAGCACAATGACTTGTTCCAGGTCAAAAAGCAAGTAAATGACAGATCAGGATTTGAACCCAGGTCTCCTATCTATAAAGCACATGCCCTTTCTGAAGTACCATGATGCTCTTAGGTCCTCTCCATCTTTGACAGTCTCTTCTGTGATTCCATGAACTGATCTCCTCTTGAGTTCCTTCTCTTCTACCTCCTGAGAGGCAGTGTGTATCGTGTGCATGGTATACCAAGCCTTTGGAGTCAGGGAGATCTGGGTTCAAATCCTGCCTCATATACTAGCTGTGTGACATTGGGCAAGTCACTTAACCCCTCTCTACCTCAGTTTATATTTTGTGGCTTCTAAGTTCCTCTCTAAGCTCTACATCTTCAGTCCTCTAATCTTTCCTCCCATGCTCTGTTGGAATTGGCTTAATGGAAAGCTCATTTGGACATGGTGTTGAAGGATCTGAGTTCAAATATTACTTCTCTCACTTGCTACCTGTATAATAGCCTTGAGGAATTTTCTTGGCCCTTTCTGGTAGACTTAGTTTTCTCCTCTATAAGATGAGAGATTTGGGCTCCATGGTCTCTAAGGTCTCTTTCTAGTTCTAAATATATGATCCTCTAAAGAGCACTGCAGGCATTTCTTTCCAAATAGTCTTCCTGGTCTGTACCTCTCTGCCCGCTCCTAATTAGGAGCAGGATCCATAGGGGCATTTCTCACTATGGTAGATATTTGGAAGCAGAGTTAATCTCTTTCTTTATTTTCAAGTCATTTGTGCTCCCCGGACTTAATACTTTCTCCTCTCATAGCGCTGGACTCAGAACTACAATTGCGGTTCTGCCCTCAGACAAACTAAATTACACACACACACACACACACACACACACACACACACACACACACACACACACACACGCGCACGCGCAGTATCAGGTATGGTTGTATGTATTGCATTCATTTGCTTCCTGCTCTGGATTTTACCGCAGCCCTATTCAGAAGCAGAATAAGGAGACTGCCTACATGTGTGAGAATTGCCATAGTCCTCTTTTCAGTTATCAACCTCACTGAAAGGCCAGAGGCAGCTAAACTCCCAAGACCAATTACTCCTTTAGGTTAGTGTATTAGAGCCTTTCCTTAAGAAGTGAAAACATTAAGACAATGAATCATTAACAGCTCAGTGGGCACTCATTTATCAGATTATCTCTTTTTTTTTTTAATTTTTTTTAGTGAGGCAATTGGGGTTAAGTGACTTGCCCAGGGTCACACAGCTAGTAAGTGTTAAGTGTCTGAGGCCGGATTTGAACTCAGGTACTCCTGAATCCAGGGCCGTGCTCTATCCACTGCGCCACCTAGCCGCCCCTCAGATTATCTCTTAATACCACAGTCCTTAAGAAATGGGAATGAGGTTTGGGGAGTTTGGTGGAATAAATGTAGATTTATTACCATTAGGGAGTAGACTTGAGTTCAAATCCTGCCTCAGATACTTACGAACTGGGTAATTCTGGGCCTCAGTTTTCCTCCTATAAGACATAGACTCATTTATTTCTAAAGTCCTTTCCGGCTCTAAATCTATGATCCAATGAGAAGCAGGTGTGGATAAGAGAGAATTTCCTGGCAGATGGGGGTCCCTGGGACTTGGTGAGGTTCTGAGTACTTGGGGGTGGGACCAAAAGGCAGCAGGAAACACAACCAGGGAAGAGTGGAAGGAAGGGGTAGTTGGACATATGAATGTAGTATGTTTGGATGTTGTAGTATGGATGGATGAATGCATGCTGCTTAATTGAAAACTAGTTTAACCTGCTTCACAGCATTCTACAAGGCATACCTGTAATGTACCCTCAGTTCTCCTGAAGGTTTAGAGCTGAAGGGACATCAGATCAGAGAATAGAGAGTGTCAAAGCTGAAAGGGACCTTAGAATAGAATGTCTTTTTGTTGTTGTTGTTGTTGTTGTTTTGTGGGGCAATGAGGGTTAAGTGACTTGCCCAGGGTCACACAGCTAGTGTCAAGTGTCTGAGGCTGGATTTGAACTCGGGTCTTTCTGAATCCAGGGCTGGTGCTTTGTCCACTGCACCACCTAACTGCCCCAAATAGAATGTCTCAACAGGAAGGGACCTAGGAACTTGAACCGTCAGAGCTGGAAGGATTCTTAGAATGTAGAATCATAGGATATAAGAGATGTAAAGGACCTTTGAACATTAGCATGTGTGAATTGGAAGGTCTCCATCCCACCTCTCTCGATAATTAAGCCATAATATCACACTGCCAGGCATGGGTATGTACGGAACACCAGTAGAAGATGTTAGGTCTGAACATGGTGATTCACTGACTCTGCTTCCTACGCAGCTCCATTTATTTATGTTTCCTTTCCATCACTATTGTCAGCAAACTCTCTGGAACAAGAAGTATGACTTGGACTTGGTTTATCTGCATGGCCCCTTTCCCCACTTCTCTTCATCTTTTTTTTTTTTTTTTTGGGTGGGGCAATGGGGGTTAAGTGACTTGCCCAGGGTCACACAGCTAGTAAGTGTTAAGTGTCTGAGGCCTGATTTGAACTCAGGTCCTCCTGAATCCAGGGCTGCTGCTTTATCCATTGTGCCACCTAGCTGCCCCTACTTCTCTTCATCTTCAATTTATAGCAGTGGTTCCCAGGGTCTCGACAGGTAGAGGGAAAAGAGCAATTCCAAGTATTATGTTTAACAGTTTTCTCCTTGGGGCATTGCCTCCCAGGGAGAGACCTGACGCTTGGGAGATGTTGGCATTGAATAAACCAAGGGCAAATAAGATGCAAATTACCAGGTAAATTCACTCCCGATATTTTAGAGTGAAATGTTGTTCATCCCCTAATGGTATAATAATGATGATGACGATAATGATAATAATAGCTAACATTTGTATATCATTTTAAAGTTTGCAAAGCACTTTGCATACATTATCTCATTTGATCCTCCTTGACAACCTGGGAGGTAGGTGATGTTATTTACTCTATTTTAAAAATGAGGAAACTGAGACTGAGAGAAATTAAGTGACTCGCCCAGGGTCACACAGTGTCTGAGGAAGGATTTGAACCCACTTCTTCCTGACTCTATCTACTATGCCACTTAACTGCTAGAAGAACTAAGTAGAATTAGGAGAGAACTTAAACTCCCCAACATTTACATTTGCAACCACCATTCAATAATGGTGGTTTTCTACCTTTTCCCTTTCCTTTGCTCTAAAGGGGAATTGTATCTCTGCTCCCTCCTGTCCCTCCCCCCAACCCCATCAGGCACTCTTCCACGCATAACCCACTTCCCCCTCCAGAGCTGAAACCAGAGGACCAAGTCGCCTGGGCCCTCACTGTGCTTCCTAGGGAAATCCAGATGCTGTTTTGGGGGCAGCAGGGGAGCTGCGCAGGCTTGCATGGAATCTTGCAAAGATCAAGCTTTTGGTAAATTAGACTCATCCTGGGGTGCTCGACTGAGATGATGAAAGTCAGAAAGCTTTTTCCAACCTTTAATTTCTCCCTCTGCACTGCTTCTTTTCCCTCTGCCTATAAGCATGCTTAAGATTTTCAGACTCTAAAACATTTTTTTTTCCTTTTAAAAAGGCCTTCTTTAGACCTTACTACTCCCTCAGGCTAGTGTTTCATCTCTCACTTTCCTTCCACAGCCAAACTTTTAAAAAGAAGAGCCTGCCTTCATTGCCTCCGCTCCCTTACCACCCACATACTCCTCAAATCCGTGCAGTGTGAATTTCAGCCTCACCACTCCATCTCAGTTGTGTTCTCTGAGGTTACTAATGACCTGATAGTCGCCCAAATCCAGTGGTCCTCACTGTCCTAGAGCTTTCTGCGGTATTTGATGGTATTGAATAGCCCCATCTTCTTAGAACTGTCTCCTTTCCTTCCGTGCCATCACACGCTCTGGGGCATTTCTTGGCCAGCCGCTTCTTCCCTTGGCTCCTCTTCCTGCTTCCGTCTATTAAATAATAGCTTCCTTTGTCCCTGGCCCTCTCCTTTTCTGTCTCTCTAACACAATCTCTCTAGGAGAGCTCATTCATGATCACGACTTCTGCTGTCCTTTCTATATGTAAGTGAAACCTGTGTCCCCACTTCTGACTCATCTCCTTTTTATTGGGAATCATAAAATCATGGGTCCAGAGCTGGAGGAGACGTTAGGGACTATATGATCCATGTCTCCCTCCCCTTTCCCCATTTTGCCAACCAGGAAAAGTTCTATGAATCAATCAATTAACAAGTATTTAATAGATGCTATGGGTCAAGTGCTCCAGATGCCAAGACAGAAATGAAATAGTTCCTGTCCCCAAGGAACTTAAATTCTATTGGGGTGGGGGGGGGAGATCCTGTTTATGTATACACATATAATAGCACATTTTCTTTTGGATACCCAGCTGGCAACTCAAACTCTCCATGCCCTGAACTAAATCCATCACCATTTCACCCAAAAGGAAGCTATCCATTTTTTCGTGATTTACCTCTTGCTGTTAATGGTGCTTTCCCTAGGAATACAGGTTTGTTATCTCAAAATTGTAGAGTCCACAGTCTGAATATATAAGTGAGTCAGGAAGGCACTTGAGAGATGTTACCTGTAATTATGGCATTATAGCTGTGGGCTAGGGAGGGAGGGAGGGTGCGCAACTCCAGCAGTTGTCTTGGAAAGGTTGAGGACTTCTCAAAGACAGCTTGATATATACAACTGAGGCTACTATGTGGCATTAGCGGATGGAGCCGTAGCCTTGGAACCAGGAAGACCCTAGTTCAGATCCTGCCTCAGACATTTAATAGCTATGCAACCCCAAGCAATTCACTTAACTTCTATCTACCTCAGCTTCCTCATCTGTAAATTAGGGTTCATTATATATACCACCTTCCAGGGTCGTTGTGAGGTTCAAATGAGACAATGTAAGTAAAGCGCTGTAAACCGAAAAAACTGTGTACGCGTTAGTTGTTACTTTCCTAAGATTGTGCATCCTGGTTCCTGATCTAGCTTTCATTCCCTGGCCTGAAACTTTGCTCTAGTAATTTTTTGGGGGGTGGGGGGGCAGGGCAATGAGGGTTAAGCGACTTGCCCAGGGTCACACAGCTAGTAAGTGTCAAGTGTCTGAAGCCGGATTTGAACTCAGGTCCTCCTGAATCCAGGGCAGTTGTTTTATCCACTGCACCACCTAGCTGCCCCGCCCCCCCCGCCCCCGTAATTTTTTTTATTCCTTTCAGGCTACTGGATTTTGGAACCCTGATACCAATTTGGCTTGCCTTCCTCAGCTTCAGCTATGCATCCAGGACCCAAGTCTATTCCTAGGTAAAAACTGTTCATACCCAGAGGGGTGTATACCTTGACCTAGCCTCAGGTAGGATATGACAACAATCTTCTTTAATTCTTCCTTCTTTCCCTCCCAGTTATTATGTTAAATCAACTTTTTTGTGTGTGTGAGGCAATTGGGGTTAAGTGACTTACCCAGGGTCACACAGCTAGTAAGTGTCAAGTGTCTGAGACCGGATTTGAACTCGGGTCCTCCTGACTCCAGGGTCAGTGCTCTATCCATTGTGCCACCTAGATGCCCCTAAATCAACTTCTAATGTGCACGTTACTTTTATAGTATCTCTCAAATCCATCCTCTCTTCTCTCAGGGCCAAGTCAGCAGTTTCCTTTTCTCCAAATGCTCTGGGATCTAATCCAACTGGACTAAGCTCCCTAAACATGCTGTGTGCTTTCCTACTTCTGCATATGTACTTAAACATTCCTTCTGCCTGCAACATACACCCTTGCCCTCTTTGCCTGTTGAATCTCTACCCATCCTTTAAAATCCAACTCAGATACCACCTCCATGTTCTCCCCTGTTAGCAACACCCTTCCTCTTCAACTCCATATAATACTTACTGTGCACTGACTTAGAACTTATCATGTATTATTGTGTATTATAATTAATTAAGTATGTATACTGAAGCTGAAGCTTAGATGCTTTGGCCACATAATGAAAAGACAGGACTCATTGGAAAAGACCCTGGTGTTGGGAAAGATTGAAGGCAAAAGTGAAAGAGGATGGCACAGGATGAGGTGGATATATAGTGTCATGGAAACAATAAACATTAGCTTGGAAAGACTTTGGGACATAGTGGAGGATAGAAGAGCCTGGCATGCTAAAGTCCATGGGGTCACAGAGTCAGAAATGACTGATAGAATGACAACGTTTGCATCTTCTTTGACTAGATGTTTATATGTTATGGTCTATAAACTCCATAAAGGAAGAGACCTTTTTCAAATCTTTTATTTCCAGAGTAGATGCTTAATTAATATTAAATAAATGCTCAATCATTAAGAATTGATTAAGCAATTAATATTTCTTCATTATTTAAATCTGATTTTATTTATGTAAAAGCTTTTCATAATTTTGTTCTTATAGTTCCTGGGTTTGTTTTGGTAGGTTTATTTTATTTAAGCACCTACTAAGTGCTGAACACTGTTTTAGACACTGAGAACACATAGACAAAGATGAAATAGTCCCTGTATTTAAGGAACTTGCATCCCATAGGAAGGAGTGGAAGGAGTAACTGCTAAATAACTGTAACCTTGCAAAATCTGTTTTCTGCTGCTAATACAGCACTAAAACTGCTTTATGGAAGATTGGCAATGATATTAGCTTGCTGTATGACTTTGGATGAACCATTTGTCCTCTCATGGACTCATTCCTCAGCTGTTAAACTCGTGGGTTGGACTAGATGAGGTTGAAGATCCCTTCCAGTGCTACCATTATGACTCGAGGACTTAGCAGTCACTACCCATTAGGGGGAAGACCATATATGTAAACAACACAAATGTATGTCACTAGGTAATATGGAAGGCAAATACATATGGATCATGTGTAGCCAAGGAACATACACAAAGAGCTACATACCAAGAACCCATGTACTAAGGGTACACATGCAGGGGATATATGTGGTTGGACATGTGTGGGCAGGTAATTTGAATCTGAAAAGTTGTAGACTGCAAATGTCTTCTGGTGATATCATCATGTTGGTTTCTGCTGATTTTTATTGGGTGAATCTTCTCTGCTGAGCACATTGTTTCTGTGCTGGGGTAAGGCAGGACAATATGGCGGAAAGAATACTGGATTTAAAGCCAAGAGATCTGGCTTTGAATTCCAGTTCTGCTACTTAACTACCTGTGAGAATTTAGGCAAATTACTTCCCCTCTCTGGGTATGAGTGGGGCAAATTCCCAAGTTCTTTCCTGCTTGAAATCTAGGACCGTTTTATCATATCAGTGCCATATATCTGTTGTCCAGTGGGTACCACATTGTTTCTTCTGGGCATCTCTAGTGGCATCTCATTTGCTGTTTATCTGTGCTATCAGCTTGGGGGCCACCTGATGGCTATCTCAGCCCCTGTCTGCTAAGATGTGATGACTTGCAAACCTTTCCCTGGTAAGAGGAGGCTGACATCTCTTTTAGTTCACAGTCAATGTGATGATGCCCAACTATAAGCAACCGAACAAAAGCTTGGTTGAGTGCCTCATCCTGTCACTGTCTGTGTTAAATAGTCTGGTGCTGAGTAGAAGTCTCTTGTCCCAGACAATTGTTTGAATTAAGGATATAAATTCTTTGTAATTCTAGTTTAACCCTTTGTGGGGAACCTATTAAAATCCATTTTAGAGAACTCTGCCAATTCAGAAGTCCTACAGGAACTGAGTGGGTATTCTTTCTGACAATTTGGTTCACAACCCATTGGTGCCTTCCTGTCCCTTACGATTCTCATTTACATCTTTCTATAAGGGCATCCAACCAATATTATGGAGGTATTCCTCAAGTTCTTTTGACATTGTGAAGATACCAGTGAAGTCTGTGGGCTGGCCATCAATTACCTGTCCCTTTCCTCATATGACTTGCTCGGCTTATCTTTTAACTACACGTTTCTTTGATGACATCCTTTTACCACTTATAATTGTAATATATCACAGTTTTCTCATGTCCACCATGGGCCACTCCATTGTCAATGTGATTCTTGCTTTCAATTCTTCTTTCCTCATCATGGCTGTTCAATAATGAAAAATAATATAATAGGTGTTATTTATTAAGATGATCAAAGTATAAGATGCATATAATCTCATTTGATTCTCATATCAACTCTGGAAGGAAAGTATATCCTGAGTAGTATTATTCTCCTTTTATTGATGAGCATGTGGAGGCTCAAAAAGATTAATTTACTTGCCCTTGGTCACACAGTTAGTTCAGAGGTATAATTTGAACTCTGGTCCATTTCGACTCTAATTCCAGTGTTTATTCCATTTCATCAAGCTAAATCAGCAAGTACTCATTAGCTAAGTAATTAGCCAATCATTGGAGTGACTAATGACTCTTGGACAATTCTTAGAAACCACCAGGAAGCCATAGCCATTTCCCAGAACATGATAGCACTGTGTTTTACAACTCCAATATATTCTCTGCCTTGGAACATCTGAACATGTCCTCTTCCCATTTACATTTGATTATCTTTTCATCTCTTACCAGTACATGGTGGGCAAGGTGCCACCTCTTGAATGGATCTGGTAAATATCACCGGCAGGGAGAGAGAGACACAAGGTGACATTTCTTCTGAACTTCTAGGCCCCAAAGGCTCTTCAGGAAAGAAACCAAACTTTCATAAATTCCTAAGGCGCAGAAAGGGTCACCTGTTTGATTCTAACCTGGCATGAGGGTGAGGGACCAAGTACTGTCAGCAACAGTTAACTTATACTTCAATCCTGTTTTATGGTTTGCAAAGAAAGTTCTTGAAACCAATCTTGTGAAGTTAGGACGAATCCGAGGCTCAGGGAAATGAAACGAATTGATTGAGGTCATAGAACAAGTAACAGGCAGGAGTAGGACTTGATTCCAAGCATATTTCCACTCTTCCTCCTGTGACAGCCAGCAATGAACTTGGCTAGATGCCCACAGCTAAGAAGACAATTTCTCCCAATGATTATGATTGGAAACATAGACTGTGGGTCCTTGGAGGGGGTGGCCCTCTGGAGGAGAGGGGCCTAAGAAATCCAAAGAGCACATAGGGGCTCTCCTGACTGCCCCCTTGAGAGCTCCTCAAACCTGATGGACAGGCTGCCTCTATCTGTGGTTACTGAGTGGCCTTTGCAGACTATGGGAGGGCATGGGGAATTGTGCTCATTATGTACATTACTGCTATTGCTTAAGCAAAGCAACTGTTTGGTTGCTTCTTTAAGAATAGAAAAGATTTTGAGTTTTGATGGGGACAACCACAGGGACTCTTTTTGTTGTTGTTGTTCCAGACCCATGATTTCATCAGCATGGAGAACCGATGGCATGGAAACACCTTCGGCTGATTTTGTTGTTCTTCAGACCTTTCAGTCCTGTCCAACTCTTTATGACCCTATTTGGGGTTTTTGTGGCAAATATACTGGAATGGTTTTCCATTTTCTTCTCCAGCTCATTTTACAGATGAGGAAACTGAGGCAAACAGGGTGAAGTGACTTGACCTGGATCACACAGCTAGTAAGTGTCTGAAGCTGGATTTGAATTCAGGTCCTCCTGACTCCAGGGTCAATACTCTATCCACTGCACCCCTAGCAGCTGCTGTATGTAATTTACACTTAGAGATTTGCTTGGAGCAGAAAGAGGTTAGGAGACTTGCCCATGGTCACACAGCTGCTATGTGTCAGAGTTAAGACTTAAGTCCAGGTCTTCTAGATTCTAGGACTAGCCCACAAACTATTCCACAATGCTCTTTCACTTCTCATCTATTCATGGGCAATTCCAAACAAGCCCTTCCTGTAGCTAACACTTCTCTTACTAATGCAAAGACTTGATGGAGTAAGGCTATGAAGGTAGATAGATGTTGAAGCAGGGACATGAAGAGTGTGTGCGTGTGTGTGCGTGTGTGTGTGTGTGTGCGCGTGTGTGCGTGCGCGCAAAGTGGGTGGGTGGAGGGGGATGGACCCAGAAAAGGGAGATTTTGGATGAAGAAAAAACTTTTTTTTTTGATGGCTAGCAACCTCAGGTTCTTAGGTTGCCTTGGGAGTTTGGGAGGGAATAGTGAAGAGGCCAGTATAAGGTCACAAGCCTGGGGGGTACATGGGAGGAATAATTTCCATAGATGAAAAAGTACGGGATTTCTCTTTGAAAATAGAAAAGTTAAATTTCCCTCCTTTCTAGCTCATGTCTGAGAGAACCAAGAAGATGGTTCATAGTCATAACTATGTTTGATTTAATCCAAGGAGTTCTGTGCGGTGAAAGGGAAAGAACAATAACTTTGTAGTCATGGGACCCTGGTTCAAAACCCTGCTCTGTATGACTTTGGTCAAGTCACCCAGGGCTCCAGGCCTCAGTTTCCTCATCTGTAAACTAATGGGTTGGGCTAGGTGATCTCTAAGGTTTCTCCCAGCTTTAAAGTCTGTTATCCCATGAAGTCAGTTATTTGCTTCATTAGGAGAAAAACCTGGGCATTTGTTTGAAATCCTATAATTTTCTTGTTGTTGTTGTTGTTGCTTGTTGTTTTGTAGGGCAATGGAGGTTAAGTGACTTGCCCAGAGTCACACAGCTAGTAAGTGTCAAGTGTCTGAGGTCAGATTTGAACTCAGGTCCTCCTGAATCCAGGGCCAGTGCTTTATCCACTATGCCATCTAGCTGCCCTGAAATCCTATAATTTTCAAGGGTCAGACCAGATGGATCTCAGACTGAGAAGGGTTGGTCTAGAATGGGACTTAGGAAAAATAATTTAATTGAATGTATTGGAGAATTGGGGGCTTTTGAAGACTTATTTCCAAGAACAGCTGGGTTCCTGTGTCAGGAGTCATTGTCTAAATAAAGGTTTATTTCTCTTTCCCTAACCTCTTTCCTGAAATAAAGTTCCCAGAAACCAGAAATTCAGAGAGAGCATATTAGATGAAGAGGGGACCTTAGAACACATAGAATGTCAGGGTTGGAAAGAAACTTGGAACATAAAAAATCCAAACTTTTAAGAGGAACTTTAGAATGTAGAGTATAAAATATCGGAACCATAAGTACAGAGAATAAAAATGTCAGTTAGAAAGGACCTTAGAACCTAGAATTTAAACCTAGAATATTAAAGTTCGAAGGTCTTTAGAGATCATTTAGTCCAACCTCAGGCACTTACTAGCAGTGAGACTCTGGGCAAGTTACTTAACCCTGTTTGCCTCAGTTTCCTCATTTGCAAAATGAGCTGGAGAAGGAAATGGCAAACCACTCCAGCATCTTTGCAAAGAAAAACCCAATTGGGATCATGAAGAGTTGGACATGATGGAAACAACTGAACAATGACAAAGTCCAACCCCTTTTTATAGAGGAGGAAAATGAAGCCAAGAGGGCAGTGGCTTGCCCAAGGTCACACATGTAGTACCATCTTTTCTCACAAAATTTCCCCCTTGACTGTCACTTGCTCCCTCTTTAAAATAGTAAATATGTCTTCCAGGAAAAAAATCTCCTTGGGAGGACCAGTTTCATGTCTGGTTCTTCCATTAAACATAATTTTCACCTTCATAAAGCCAAATATACTTCCTTTATGTCAGGAAGGAAGAGTGTTAAAAATTCAAAAAGTGATGAGTTTGCAGTACCTTCATGATCTCTACTGGCTGAGATGGAAAGGGGCTGGAGGAGGCAAGGAGGAGTTCACTCCTTTATTTTATTCACTCCTCTACTTCTGTCAGCCGCCTCTCTCCACCTTTTTCCTCTCTCTGTCTTCCTCCCCCATCCCCTGTGCTGTTGAAACTAAACTTGTCTTCTAATTTTTGGACCCTGAAAGAAACTGAAAACTGGGGCTGAAGCAGCTGACTGGTCCTTTCTTGACCAGACAAAAGGTGTTTAGTCCTTAACCTTTAAAGAAGAGAACATTCTAAGTATAAACATCTCCTTTCAATCATTTGCAAATTACTTTACATTAAATTTCTTTCCTTGCCCAGTCTTTCCTTCACAAATATGTCGACATGCCCACTCTTACACCTTCACACAGTCTCCATAGTAATTCCTTGTTAAAGGTTTTTCACTCTAAGCTGAGGATGGGGGTGGACAAGAACTCAGATGCTCCTATAATCCTCCCCAGTTAAGAGTGAAAATGCCAGAATATTCAATTCAACAACAACAAAAAAATTCAACACATTTATGGAGCGCCTGGAGAAACTCTAATGATACTTCACTTTGGGAAACCACTTTAGTTGGGCAAGAATTTTCAGATGCATTTGGTCTAGAAGTCAGAAATCTTGGAGTCAATTCCTAGTATTGCCACTTAATAGTTGTATGATGTTGGATAAGGTATTTCACCTTTTTTCAGACTCAATTTCCTCACCTATAAAATGAGAATAATAATATTTGAACCCACAGGGTGATTCTTTTCTAATTTCTATTTTTTCAAGAAACAAAAATCTATTTTCTTTCTCTTTCACCTTCTGTCTTCATGTTGGGGGATGGGGGGCAGAGGAAAAAAAAAACCCTTTTCTAGCAAATAAGCAGAGTCCAGCAAAACAAATTCCTCAATTGGCCTTATCCAAAAAAATTTTTTTTTATTCTACGTTCTGAGTATATAACTACCCTGTATGGAAGTGGATAGCTTTCTTCATCATTGCTTCAGAGGGTAGTTTACAGTGAACTGTGAAGTATTATATAAATGTGAGTTACTATGACTGAGATTCATAATAAATAATGTCAGGGGCAGCTAGGTGGTGCAGTAGATAGAGCACTGTCCCTGGATTCAGGAGGACCTGAGTTCAAATCCAGCCTCAGACACTTATTACTTACTAGCTATGTGACCCTGGGCAAGTCACTTAACCCTCATTGCCCCACCAAAAAGAAAAAAACATAATAAATAATGTCATTGGGTTTTTAGAGTTGGAAGTGACTTATGCATGATCTAAAGAAGTCCCATTCCCTCAGCTTACACATATGGAAACTGAGGTCCAGAGAGAAGATAGGTCACATGATTAGTCAGTGAGAGATGTGAGGGTGGAACTCTGATCTTCTGCCAGCTCTAGTGCTTTTCTCAGGATACTGCCCTACTCCTCATTTGCATAATATGGATGCAAAGCCCTGCTCCTGAGAAATAATAAAACATGAGTCATGAGAGTGCTGGAGTGTTAGATCAGGATTCTAAGTCCCTCCTGCCCAGGTTTCTTACCCTGTTGAGTTTGACACACCATGATCCAGTTGCTCCTTCACACTGGAACTTTCCTTAGTGCCTGGGACCTTCTCACCCTTCCATATCCCTTCACCACTTTTCCTTTGGGGCCTCTATATTGCATTCCCTTCCCTGTTGTGTTTCTGACTCTATGGATTTTGACCCAATGTCCCCGTGGGGGAACACCTTTATCTCCCCCACCTCTACCTCCTTTTTACGTGTTGTTTAACTTCATTAGAGCTGGAAAAGGAAATGGCAAACCACTCCAGTAGCTTTGCCAAGAAAACCCCAAATGGGCTAAGAAGAGTTGGACATGACTGAAAAACAACTGGACAAACAACAACCCCCATTAGAATGTAGGGAACTTGAGGGCAGGTGCTGACTTTTTGCTTGTATTTGTATTCCCAGAACTTAGTATGGTGCCTGGCACATAATTAGTCATTAATCAATGCTCTATGCCTTGTCTTGCCTTTCAAAACCTTGGAATGTCCTTAGGATCCTCGGATTTTAGATCTCGAAGCAACCTTAAAGATCATCTCATTCAACCCTTTAATTTTATAAATAGGGAAACTGTAGCCCACAAGAAAAACATGACTTGCCCCAAGGTCATATGGGTAGTAAGTGGCAGAGGCAGGATTCAGTTCTCTAGGCATACCTGGTCTTGGAAAGGCAGAGTTGGGGTAATGGCGAAAGCACTGGATTTTTGAATGAGAAAACCCAGTTTCAGATTCTGCCTTGCTACCTCTTAGCTGTATGATCATGAGAATCTCGTTTTCCTTTTCTGAGCCTCATTTATCCCATCTGTAGAATGGGAGAATAGTATTTGTGATATTTACTTACAGGGTGGTTGTGCTCTACTGCAATTTTTGTTTAGTCGTTTGTACTTATCATCATGAATTTCTTGAAACTTGGTTTGCTCATGAAGTCATCTTGGCTGGCATGTTATAGTTAAGAAACCAGTTTATTCAGACAACAATTATAAAATTACTCATTGGATTTACATTTAAATGCTCTTTTCTTCCTTGCTAACACCCGCCAAACCTGGCTTGTACAAATCTAGATTGGCAAGTCCAGAGAGGGTGTCAGTCAGTGGGGCTGCTGGTGGGAGAAATGAAAATATGGGATTGGAGTGGGTGAAGCTTTCCTTCTTTTTGGGTCTTTCTTTTAAGACTGAAGAATTGTTTGTCATTTGGAAAATGTGTTAGCAGTTTAGGGAAAGGAATAAAGATGTTAATGTATCTTTGGATCAGTGAACCCACCCCTCTGCCCTAGTGGGCACACATCCTGAAAAGACTTGGAATCTTCCATTCATGCCCTGGAGCTGCCCACTCAATAGCGGTTTTTTTTTGTTTGTTTTTGTTGAGGCAATTGGGGTTAAGTGACTTGCCCAGGGTCACACAGCTAGTAAGTGTCAAGTGTCTGAGGCTGGATTTGAACTAGGGTCCTCCTGAATCCAGGGCCGGTGTTTTATCCACTGCACCACCTAGCTGCCCCTACTCAGTAGCTTTTTGAGCTTTGACAATTTATCCAAACTCTTTGAGCCTCAGTTTCTTCAGTTGTTAAGTGGGGAGGTTGTTAACTGCTGTGAGAGAAGGACTTGGCAAACTGTTGGTAACTATAGAAAGATTACTTTATAAAGGGTTCCTTCTTCCCAGGCATTTTCGAGCTGAATGATAACTTGCTGGGGATATCATAGATGGGATTTCTGTGAAGAATGGAAAGAGGGCCAAACATGGAGTGAGAGGATCTGGGTTCAAATCCTCTCTCTCCCACTTTTTACCTGTGTGACTTTAGACTTTCTCTGGGTCTCAGTTTCCTCATCTGTCAAATGAGAAAGTCGAACTAGATAACCAACTATAAGTCTCTGATTCTATATGGCCATTGAAATCCCTTCCAAGTCTCATTTTGTGAAGGTTTCTTCTTTCATCAACCTATGATGTTTATCTTGTGATTATTTCTATTCTAAATGTACACGTACGTGGCCATATTCACAGCAAAACACATAGTATGGGACACCATGATGGAGATTTGTGAGTGATCCCAATGTGTCTTCAACCTGAAATTGTCCAGAGTAGGAAAAAGTTAGAGTCAAAGGGGGGGCCTTCCATCAGAGCTGATTCTGTGGTCCTCAGTCCTTTGTGGCTGTGCTATTGATTTAATGCTGATGTACAATGGCTTAATCCATTCTCTAAGATACTGAAATTTCTGGGATATTTTGATGGTTCCCATGGCCATCACCCTCACCTGGCCTCTTAATGGGTCTCCATTCTTCGTCTTTCTTCTCTCCAACCCATCCCCCACAAAACCCAAAATGAATATTTATAAAACAAAGGTTTGGCCATGTTACTCCCTTGCAAGACGCTCTGGTGGGGCCCTATTGCCTCCAGGATAAAATAAAACCTCTTCTGTTTGGCAGTAAAAGCCATTCATGATCTGGTCCCAGTCTTTCTAGACTTGTTCTCATGTTCTCTCCCCCTCCCGCCCCCCCTCTTTCTCCCTCTCTTCCTCCCTCTCTTTCTCCCTCTCTCTCTTTTGTATCCTATATATTCCAGCCAAATTATCTTACTTTCTGTCCCTCATAAAGACATTCCATTTCCCACCTCCCTGCCTTTGCACAGGCTGTCCCTCATACTTGGATGGCACTCCCTCATCATCTCTACCTCATTAGAACCCCTAGTTTCCTTCAAAGATCAGTCCAAGTGCTTCTTCCTCCATAAGTTCTTTCATAATATTTCTAACTGAAAGTCCCTCTCTCATGAAATTACTTTTCATTCATCCATTCATTCATATATTCATATATATGTTTCCTCTTATAAAATCTAGACTCTTTGAGGACAAAGACTTTTTTATTTTTGTCTGTATTTCCAGTGCCTGGCACATAGTGGTCCCTTAAAAATGCTTGTTGACTGAGAAAGAAACTATTTGAAACTGGTAGCTTTAACAACCACAGATATATGCTACTCACAATTATACTCCCTCTCCTATGAACTAAGACAAATTGTGGGCAAGGGAAGATGTAAATTTTTGTAACAACTCATATTTGCCTGACAGTTTTCAAGATGCTTTCCATATCTTCTCTTATCTGATCCTCACAACTCTGTGAGGTAGCCCATGCAAGCTGTATCACCATTTTATAGGTGAGGAAACTAGTCTCAGAGAAGTTACAAAACTTGCTTGAGGACACACAATTAGAAAGTAGTAAAGCCAGGTCTCCAACACAGAACTTGGAGTCTCCCATATGCTAATTTTGCCTCATAGGTTCCTGGGGGAAGCGAGTAGGAAGGGGATGGGATGTTGGGACCTCTCTGATTCAGGGAATGTATGTGTTCCCCTCACACCCCTTCCTCAACCTCCATTAGGTACCTCCATGAAGTAGTTTCCACCCTCCTTGAGCAGCAGATCTTGGCTAATGGCCAAAAGCAACTTTTCTCAAAGAGATATTATTTATTGTTTTGTCTTTTTATTGGCAGGGCAGTGAGGGTTAAATGACTTGCCCAAGGTCACACAGCTGGTAAGTGTCAAGTGCCCGAGGCCAGATTTGAACTCAGGTCTTCCTGAATCCAGGGCTGGTGCTTTATCCACTGTGCCACCTAGCTGCCCCTGAGATATTATTTAGAGGAGAAAAAATCCCATATTTTGAAAATATTTGGTATGAAACCAGGAGAAAAATAAAATCCAGCGACAAACCCATGTTCAGTGAAATTTCTAATCAGTTCTCTTGAAATTTCCAATCCAGTTTCCAGGCCAGAGGGGCCAATCGTGGGATGTTCTGAGGATCCAATCCATATTTACTACCTCCATTGCTAGGGAGTTTATTGAGGGCACAATGGTGATGGGAATTCTCTTGTTGAAAGGGATTCAGAAGAAGTTAGTTGGAGGGTTGAAACTGCTGGTCATGGGGGTGGGGATGGTGATTCTGGTCCTATGTTGTGGAGCTCAACAACTTGTAAACACCAATGTGATACTGCATTCCAGAAACTAGACTTTTCCTCATGACGAGTTTCGCCTTCTGTAGACCTCTTGGACTTAGTTATGATCTGGTTTTGTGCTGAATTCCTCTTTGGAAACCACTATTACTTTAGACCCCTTCAGCTTCTTGGCAATTAATGACTCCTGACCTTAGCTTCCACTTCAGGCACTTCTGTTACCTCTGGCCCATTCATTGCAAAGATCTATAGCCCTGATCACTAACCTTTGCACACATGTACTATGTTTGAATACTTTGCTACCCTCCACAGCCTTAGCAAACTCAAGCTGGCTGCAGCTTCTCCTTGGCTGCCACCTTCTCCTTTGTAAGCATTCTCTGTTTGGTCAATCTCATTAGACAGTTAATAAACATTTATTAAGTGCTTGCTTACTGTGTGCCGGGCATAGTGCTAAGGCCTGCTAAGTCTCACACATTCAGAGATGAGAGCCAGGAAGGATTATAGGGTCATTAGGCCCAGTCTCCTCATTTTACAGATGAGGAAATAGGCCCAGAGATGTTTAGTGATTTACCCAGGTCACATAGCTAATAAGTGTCTGAAGTAGGTTTTGAACTCGAGCCAGCCATACTCCAAGTATAGGACTCTATCCACTGTACCACACTACCTCTCATCTACTCCATGAGTATGGAGCTTTGGTCACTGCCAATGTCAAACCATAGCCACTACTTGTTCCAGTGAAAACAAGAATAAGATTCTTTTTAAGATCATGGGATAATAGACAAAGGTTTTTCAGAGGTCATTTGGCTGACCCCCCTCTCATTTGGCTAGGAAACTGAGTCTCAGAGAGTTTAGGTGATTTGTCCAAGGTAGAAAGTGGCAGAGATGAGATTTATATTCAGGTTGCATGGCTGTCCACTTACCCACACTCCCATGCCATCACTGACATCTTCCTCTCTTCTCCCATTGTCACTATTCTAATTCAAACCGATTGCCACAACAGTTGGCTTCTTAACCTATTCCCTTTATTCCATTTTCCACTTCAATATTCAAACAGCTGCCTAAATAATCTTTTGGAGGAACAGATCTCCCCTTGTCAGTTCTTCACTTAAGAAACTTCTGTAGCTCCCTACTTCATATAGGATAAATGACAAATGCTTCAGCCCAGCATTTGAGGCCATTCTCAGTGTGGCTCCCACTTATATTTCTAGCCTTATTTCTTACTAGGTAATCTACCTTCTAGTCAGATTGGACTAATAAATGTTTTCCAATCTTGTCCACCTCGACACATCCCCCTTCCTCTTCCCATTTCTCTATTGCCCATGCCCGGAACTGTCCCCTCAGCTCAGCCTGTTGAAATCCTTCTCTTCTTACAAAATCCAGCTCAGATACATCTTCTCCCATGAAGATGTCCCTAATTCCCTTGGTTGAAAGCATTTCTTCCCTCCTCGTGTTTTCCTGGGGCACTTTGCCTGAACTTCACCCTTGCTCTTATCACATGCTATCCTGTATCTTGTGTACGTGATATATTCCCTTTCCCCATCCTCCTCCCATTAGACTTGAAGGTCCTTGAAGTTGCATGCTGTTTTTCATAGTTTTGTGATTCGCATCTTGCCTGGCACATAGTAGGTGTTTAATAAATGTTCCCTGAATTTAATTCTGACTCTGAGATTCCATTATTCCAGGACCCTACTGATCTAGCCTCCTAGAGTCCTTGATAACTTCTAGTCTAAAATTCAACTCAAGAAACAATTATTAAGTGCTTGCTGTGTGCTGATTTTGGCATAGTGAGTAGAAAGCTGGCCCTGAAGCAATGATGACCCAGGTTCAAGTCTTGTCTTCAACAAATACTTGCTATGTGATCCCTTAACTTCTTAGTGCCCTGCGCAGTTCTCTAAGACTAAATCTTATAGACGGAATTTCTTTACATCGGAGGAAGGAAGGAAACAAGAATTTAGTAAGCACCTACTATGTGCCAGACACTGTGCTAAGTGCTTTATAAATATCATTTCATTCTCACAGCAGCCCTGTGAGGTAGGTTCTATTATTATCCCCATTTTATAGTGGGGATAAACTGAGGCAAACGGAAGTTAAATGACTTGCCCAAGATTGCAAAGCTGATGAGTCACAAAGCTAATAAGTGCCTGAGGATGGATTTGAACTCGAGTCTTCCTGACTCCAGGCCCAGTGCTCTATCCACTGCACCAATACCAGTGAAGTCACCAAGTCTAGTCCCTATCTCTTATATACCAGGTACTAAATCAGCTGCTAGGGATATGAAGATAAAAACAAAACAGTTCCTGCACGCAAGGAGTTTACATTCTATAGGGGGAGGGGAGAGAAAATGCACCCAATTAAGTAAATACAAAACTTATAAAAAGTGTTATTAAAGGAGCAGCTAGGTGGTGCAGTGGATAGAGCACTGGCCCTGGATTCAGTAGGACCTGAGTTCAAATTTGACTTCAGACACTTGACACTAGCTGTGTGACCCTGGGCAAGTCACTTAACCCTCATTGCCCCACCCCCTAAAAGTTACAGAGCATGCTACTGTATGGTGGGATCCAGAAAGGCATCATGTGGGATGGGACACTTAAGCCTGTGCTTTGAAGGAAGGTGTGTGTGTGTGGGGTGTCTACAGGGTGGATGTGTAGACATGGGGGGAACAGTTGGTCACTGTTCAAGGTTCTGGATGGAATGTTGCACCCGGAAAACTGCTAAGAGGCTGGTTTTACTGAAGTGGCAAATTCAGGAAGCAGAGTCATAAGAAATAAGTACGGAAAGGTAGGTGAGCTCCAAGATGGGCGAAGCTTTAAATGCCAGGCTATGTGTGGCCAGGAATGTACCTGGGCCCTATTACCCAGACTGGTCTCATCCTTCATTTACCTCTATTTCCAGCTTTGTTTTGGGGGCTGGGGATGTCGGGCTAAAGCTTGTCGGTGAGTGTCTTAGGTTGGGGGCTCAGACCAAAGCCTCTTAACTGATTAAATGATTCAATATCCCGCTGCCCCCCGCCCCTTGAATCTCCTGGGTAGACAGAAGGGATTCTTGCCCAGGAAGCCCCAGCCCTACAGGAGGATGTTATGGACAAATGATTGTGTGTTCAGGGTGAACAGATCTCTGCTAAACCAGGACAGGCTAGACCACAGAGAAGGGCCCAAATCTAGACTGTAGACTTACAGAGCTTAGAATTCAGTTCAGAGCTGAGCACCCAAGGATCAGAGCCAAAGTGGCCATCAAGAATTTAGAGAATGGCGCTGGAGGGAGAGGAGAACACTTACTAGCATCTGAGCAGGGGTGGAAGGAAGCTGGGGGCCCATCGGGGCACACAGCATGGTCGTGGGTCTTTGTTCTCGATGTCCAGGGCCTTTGCTCTTGTGGCTGAGTCCCTAATCTGTTTCTGTGTCTTCTCTAAATGAGGCTATGTAATAACGACTTCAGAAAGCACTCTGTTGGCTGAGAGCCACTGTGATAGACTGTGAAGCCCTCCTTGACAGGAAAAGGCCCAGCGAAGACATCATCACTTATACCTTTGCTTGGTAGGAACAGTTTATATGAATCCTCAGCCTTCCATTAAGTCACACAAAGAACCCTCAAAGAATCACTTTCGCTCTAGAGCTGAGGCAATATCCTTGACCTTGAGTCAACACCCTGTTTTTTCCAGAGCTCTTTTCCCTTCTGGTTTTTTTTTTTCCATCAGACCCTAACAAAGGTCCTAGGTCATGAGCAGGCCAAGAGTGAATGAAACTCTTGAACATACAGGGAAACTGAGTCACGGGGAGATTGAATGAAGTGACAAATAGCTGGCTAGTGTCAAAGCCTAGACTAGCACCCCAGGGCTTCTGTTTCCTAATGTAGGGCCATTTTCACAGCATATGTAAACAGTGAGCACCATGTCCAGTCAACATTGACTGCTGGGGCTTCCTGACCTATGCATAATCAAATCAGTCAGTTCACCCATCCTTCCCAGGCCTTGCCATCTGTGTATAGTCAGGCAGTTTCTGACCTGGTGGGTGAACCTCTCTGGGCCCCAATAATAAACAGAGCAGAGTGAACTGAGGAGAGACATGAGTGGCCCTCAGTGGCTGTTTCCAGTCTCAAAACAGAAGGCTCACTTGAACCTGAACAGGTCAAATGTGCCCAGTGATCACAGGTCTCAGCTCCCCAGCAAATCTGTTCTGTGCATTGACATTTATTGAGGATGTTTTATTTCATTCTATTCATTAACCACGGGGAGTTGCCATGGCAACTCTTAAAGGCATATGCTGCCCAGGAATAGATAGAATTTCTTTATGGTTTTAGGAACAAACATCGCAATAGCATTTAGTTTAGGAACCAAAAACCTGCCTTCTCAAAGACACGCATGGGCTTCCTTGGCATTCGAGGCCCTCAGTTTAGGCTGTCCTACCTTTTCCCTCCCTCCTCTTCTTCTCTCTCCTCCCTCCCTCTCCCTTCCCTTTCCCCTTTTCCTTCTTTTTGCCCTTCCCTCCCTTACTTATTCCTTACATCCTTCCTTTCCTCCTCCCTTCCCTCCTTCCTCTTTTCCTCCCCTTCTTTTCCTCCCTTTCTTCCTTCTTCTTTTCTTTCCTCTCTTCCCTTTCCTTCCTTCTTATCTCTTTTCCCATTCTTCCTTTTTCTCTCCCTTCTCTTCCTTCTTCCCTCCACTCCCTCTTTCCTGTTTTCATTCCCTAGCTTCCTCCTTCCCTCTGTAGCTTCTTCCCTCCCTAGTTTCCATACTCTCAACTTCCTCCCTCCTTCCCTCCAACTTCCTCCCTTCCTCCCTAGCTCCCTCCCTAGCTCTTCCTTCCTTCTTCCTTATCTAGGAGTGGGCAATTTTTTTCTGCTTAGCTATTGGGGTAGAAGTGTCTGTGTTTGGAGTCAGTGGTGGTATTTGTAGATGCAGAGGTGGGGCGTTTCTATGTGAATGTGCACAGGTCTGAATGTGTGAGCAGGTATGCATTTTTAATGTATATCTGTGTACAAAGGGGTGAGTGTATATATGTGTGTAAGGGGTAGAGGAGGAGTTGGGAGGGAGGGAGGGGTAGCTGTGTGTGAGTTATTGTGCATGGAAGAAAGAGGGAATGTACTATGTACTAGTTCTATGTGAATATGTCTAAATTTGTGGATGGAAGTAGGTGTATGTTGTATGTCTGTGTGTTGGGAGGGGTGGGATAGGTATGTATATGAAGTATGAGATTATACATGGAGGGTAGGGGCATGTGCGTGTTGGGCTTAGTGGGCATCTATGTGGATGTGAGGGACATATGTCAGTGGGAGGGTATGTGCCTAGGCGTGTGTAGAGATATGCACGAGTATGAACTGTGTGTGTGTGTGTAACTTCTGTGACTGTTCTCTCTAGGTTCTCTTACTTCTCTGTTTTTTTGTCTAGTCTCCTTTCCTACTTCCTTCTTCTTTTCTCTTTCCTGAAGGGTTAGTGGCCCTTACCTTGCTGTCCTGTCTTCCATTCCTTTTCTCCACACTCCCCTTCCTGGTAAGTTTATGCACTCCATGATTCCACTGATTACCTTGATGCAGAGGACTCCCAAATTCATATCTTTGGCCCTGAATGATCCCCTAGTCAACCATCTGACACAACTGTCCACCCCATTGGACATCCCCATCTCTGGGTCTGGTTAACACTACGAAGCCATCTTATCCAAAAGCTACCCCTTCCTCTAACTACTGCCGCCACCCCTCTTCTGATCACCCAGGTTTATAATCTGGGATTTATCCGTAGCTCCTCCCTCTCCCTCATCCACCACACACCTCTTTCAGGCTCCCATTTGGGTTATTGTAACGGCCTCATAATTGGTCTTCCTGCCTCTGACCTCTGTACTTCAATCCATAATTTATATGCTCCCAGAATAAGCTTCCTAATTCACAGATCTCATCATGTCCCTCGATCACGCATAAACCTTTCATGAGGCCCCATTACCTACAAAATGAAATCTGTACTCCTGTGTCTGTCATTTGTGCCCCTCCACAATTGGGCTCCTTCTCATCTCTCCAGCCTCATTTGACACTATTTGCCTTTGAGTTGTTCGAGACAAGCTGAACTTCTCACTCTTCTCTGATATTGTCCTGCTCTTCCTTCCTCTTTACATTTGCACATGCTGCCACTCATGTCCGGCATATGTCCCCGGGTATCCTCTTATTGAAGTTTTTCTCTTCCTTTTAGACCCTGCTCAGATCTCACCTCCTATCTCATACCTTCACCTATCATGTCCTTGCTGGAAATGATCCCTCCTTGTCTTATCCCCTGCTAGACTGTAAGTTTCTGGAGGGTAAGGAAGTTGCCATTTATCTTTTTATTCCTAATTCCAAGTACAGGGTTTTGCATTTAACAGGTGCTTAATAAACATTTTAAAAATTAAACTGAATTGATAGAATGGGGACATATGTGTCTCTGTGGAAGAGGTATGTGAATTGTGTAGATGTGTTTGTGGGTAGGTGAGTGTATGTGAAGGTATGTGAATTCCTGTGTTCATAAGGAGTGTGAGTAGGAATATATGTGGGGTAGGTAGACATTTGGACAGTTAGGTGGTTCAGTGTATAGAGAGACAGGCCTGGAGTCAGAAGACCTGAATTCAAATCCCATCTCAGACACTTACTAGCTATGTGATCTTGGGCAAGTCACTTAATCCTGTTTGCCTCAATTTCCTTATCTGTAAAATAAGCCAGAGAAGGAAATAGCAAACCCCTCCAGTATCTTTGTCAAGAAAACCCCAAATGGGGTCACAGAGTCAGACACGACTGAAATGACTGAACAGCAACAAGAGGTAGACGTATGTATATCAATGTTTATATATGTGGTATGTGCGGGGTACTGATGAATGTACATTGTATGAATATGTGAAGAGGTTAGAGGGATGGATGTGTATGTATCATGTGCATACATATGAGTGTGGGGTGGTATTTGTATAGAGGGTGCAAAAGTGTGTGTGTGTGTGTGTGTGTGTGTGCACGCACACGCGCGCACGGACAAGTGTGTATTTGGGGTATGTGTCCAAGTAGGGTACAAGTGTGTATATGTAGAGGGCATGTCTAGGGTACAAGGTGTGTGTCTGTGTGAGTTTGTGTATAGAGGGTACGAATGGGCATGTTCATGTGCTGGGTTGTCTGGGTGCCTGTGTGTATGTGGGTGGTTAAGTGTAGTCATGACGATGTGTGTGTGTATAGATGTCTATGAGTTTGGGGACATTTGGGGATGTCGATAGAGGACAGGAATATATATTTTGGGACATGTTAGGCCTTGTATAGAAGACACAGGAGGGAGGATAAGAGACTAGGAAAGGAGCCCCTTACGGTCCCCTGTATTCTGTCCTGTCTTTTGTGGGTGGATTCTGCTTCTCTATTCTGAGACTTACTGCTCCATTCTCACTATCTCCCTGGAGACTTCAGCCTGGGGGTGCCAGGTTCACGGATTCAAGGGTAGAAGGGGCCTCATAAGCCATCAAATGCCCCATTTTACAGATGAGAAAACTTGGGCCCAGAGCACTGGCTCTAGAGTCGGAGGTTCAAATCCTTCTTCTCACTTAATATATATGTGTGACCTTGGAAGTCATTTAATCTCATTAGACCTCAGTTTCCTCATCTAAAAATAGGGGTGGGTGGATAAAACCCTGGCCCTGGATTCAGTAGGACCTGAGTTCAAATTTGACTTCAGACACTTGACACTAGCTGTGTGATCCTGGGCAAGTCACTTAACCCTCATTGCCCTGCAAAAAAAAAAAAAATAGGGGTGGGGGTTGGACTAGGCTAGACTAACTTTTCTCTGGTTCCTTATAGAGCACTGAGCCTGGAGACAAGAAGTCCTGAGTTCAAAACCAGCCTCATACATTTATAAGCCATCAAGAAGTCTAATTCCCTCATTTTACAGATGAAAAAAACCAAAAACAACTAAGATATGGAGCACCAGCTCTAGCTATATGACCTTAGTCAAGTCACTTAACCTCCATTTGCTTCAGTTTCCTCAACTATAAAATGGTGAAAATAGTAGCATCTACTTCATGGAGTTGTTGTGAGTATTGAATGAGATAATATTTTTAAAAAACACTTAGCCCAGAGCCTGGCACATAGAGGGTCCTAGATAAATGCTTTTTCCCTTCCCTTCCCACCTTAGAGTTGGAAGGCACCTTAGAGATAGTTTATTCCAACCCCTTCAGTTTATAGATGAGCATACTAAGACCTAGAGAGGGGAAGTGAATTTGCCCAAGTTCACAAGGTGGGTACAACCAAGTCCAGCACTCTGTTTCATGTCCTTGTCTGTATCCTGTCTTAATAGTCCCACACTTTCCCCTCCCACCAGCTCTCACCACGACCACATCTTCACTTACTCATCCTTCAAGGACCATCTTAAATACCACCTCCTCCATGAAGCCTTCCCTAATCCCCTAAATGGGAATTCTTTCCTTCTTTGGATCTTCTAGCCCTTTCTACTTCTTTAATCCACTCATACTATAATATATATTCTGTTCATCTATGTATGAATATAATATTTCACTTCCCCTACTAGACTGTAAACTTCTTGAGGGCAGACATTCTCTCCTTTTTCTTTGTATTGCTCTAAATGCCCATCCCAGGGAATTGAAGATAGTAAGTGCTCAAGGAATGTGTGCTGAATGAAACAATGAGTAAAACAGAAGTAGAATTTGACAACATGCTATAAACATAAACACAATATGGGAGTGTATACATATGTGTGCACCCCGTGTGGCCACATGTATATGACATCTTCCCATAACCCTGTGAAGAAGATGGTGAATCATTATCCTCATTTTACAAATGAGAAAACTGAAGCTTCAGAGGGTTGGCGTGTCCCATAGTGGTTGGTCCAGGGCAGAGCTGAGATGTGGGTCTTTCCCATACCAAATCTATTTTTCTGTTACACTGTACTGCCCAAAGAACTGGATGGATTTGGGCTACATGGGCACATCTTGAAAGAAGTAATAGTGACATCATGGTACCATGGCTGACCCTGCCTTTTCATGATGCCCTCTGGTGTGACCTGCTCCAAGGTGTTGTACATTCCCATATAGCTGGTCCCAGTGAGGCTCTTTCGCTTAAGTTTGTTTGGAGCAGCTCTGCTGGAGTCGCCTGGAGTCCTTTCCTTCTGGCTGGTTACAAATAACTCCCAAACTGCCTTTCTAGCTCTCTCTCCTACATCTGACCTCTTGCCTGGAATATCTTAATAGGCTCCCGACTGGTCTTCATACTGCTAGGTTTTTTCCTCTCTCCAGTCTATCCTTCACACAGCTGCCAAAATCTCTTCTAGATGCACAGGTCTGACCATTATTCTCCTGCTTAAAAACCTTCAGTGGCTCCCTATGGTCCAATTAATAAAATTCCAATGACTTAGCTTGGCATTCAAGGCCCTCCATAGTCAGATTTTTAAAAAGTCTTATTTCACTCTATTCTCCTTCAGGCTGGTTCTTCTTTGTTTGTTTGTTTCCTATTATCTTTGTGCCACCTCTCTTCTACCCCCTTCCCATTTATGTAGGTTATTCCCCATATTTGTAATGCAACCCTGAGAGGTATGTGCTATTATTGTATCAATTTTGCAGTTAAGGAAGCTGAAGCCGACAGAGGTTAAGTGACTTGTCCAAGGTCACACAGCTAGTGAGTGAGGTAGCATTTGTATTCAGTTCTTTCTGACTCCAGGTCCAGCATGCTCTAACCACTATTCCACCTTGCTGTCTATTATGATAATAACTATTCAATTTGTATCCCTAGTGCCTGGGCTAGTGTATTTCTCATATTCTTGTTGTTATTATTGCTTATCCTTTGTTCTGGAAGAGTATCAATGACATCAGGAGGGTGATGTCTTGACTTGCAAGTGAACTGGATTTAAGTGAGGCAGGGCTCTTATATATATATTAGGTATTTATTAAGTGTTTATTTAATCAAATTGAATTCTCTTGCTGGATGGTTTCATTCCTGAAATACACCGTGTTCATTCCTATCTTTCACTCAAATCACTTGGCTTCCATCTTCCTCTCCAATCCTACCCAACCTTCCTCCTCCAGGAAGCCTTCCCTGACTACTCTAGTTCCCAGCTCACGATTGTCACATCTCAAGAGAGTCTGTGGTTTCCAAGGGTGACCAGGGCACTAGGGGCCTGACAGTGGGATGCTGAGGCTTCTTTGGCCAGGGGAGCTACAGAAAGATAAGCAAAGCTTTGCTCTGGGTCCAAACCCTCCCAAATCTGTGGGAGTTTGATTAGCAAGTGGGGGTGTGTTATCAGGCAGCATCAGCCAGGACTCTGACACAGGCCTGCCCAAGAGAATAGGGACATAGCTGTCATTTGCCATATGTCTCAAAGTCATCATCGCCTAAATTCTTCGGTGTTTTTTTTGTGCCCAAGACTTCTGGTCAGCTTTCAGGATAGCCTGGCATGTGTAACTTCTCCAGGGACACACACAGTTCGGGGGAACACAAAGGCACACATGGGGAAAATCCCTAGAGCCACACTACTTTGTTTCACAGAGGCCTCCCCTGGCTCATTATCTCTCCTTTTTCCAAAGACAAATAGCTCTGCAAAAAGCAGTAGAATGAGACAGCCTAACACCAACTAGGAAGGCTTTCCCTTCCTGCTTTTATCTGCTGTCTGCAGACAGCCTCAGAATTAGAGAGAGGTTGGTGCCCTGCTCAAGGGTATTGCCTACAGCGGCTGCCTCTCGGCTCCCAAAGCTCAGCTGTTCTGGCTTCTTTAATGTGGTAACAGGAATCCAAGCTGTTAATGGGGAACCCTTAGGAGAGAACACCATGAAAAGGGAAAAGAGTTGTGTATCACCAAAGCCAAGAAATGATAACAACAATTTACATTTGTATAACTCTTTATATTTTACCAAGTGTTTTTGAAAAGGGAAGTCTGGTGAGCCAGTCAGAAATAAGTATGGAACAGGCTGGAATGAGAATCTGAGATTTGAGAAATGTTAGTCAACAAGTCTTTATTAAATCTTTACTATGTGCTGGGCACTGCTCTCAATGCTGAGGATACAAAGAAAGGCAAAATAGCTCCTGGCTTCAAGAAGCATGAATGCCAAAGGGGGAGCCAACATATTAATGGGTACATACAAACTATACAAAGTGGAGATGGAATGTAATCTGGGTGGGCAGAGCACTGAAAGCTAGAGGAAGCAGCACAGGCCTCCTGCAAAAGATAGCACTTGAATTGATTCTTTTTTTTTTCCTTTTGCAGGGCAATGAAGGTTAAGTGACTTGCCCAGGGTCACACAGCTAGTGTTAAGTGTCTGAGGTCATATTCCTGAATGCAGGGCCAGTGCTTTATCCACAACGCCATCCAGCTGCCCCTCTTTTGCCCTCTTTTATATCTCCAGTGCTTAGCACAGTGCCTGGCCCCCTTGAAGGGGTCCAGCCAAGTGGGCATCTGACAACAGTGATCTTTCCTTCCTCTAAATTTCAGAGTTTAGTAAGTGTTAGAACTAGGAGTAGGACCTGGTTTTCCCATTCTATGTATGGTACCATTTCTACTATCACACACGGTTTCTTTAGACTGGGAACTCATTGAGTTGCCAAAAGAACTGATAGGAAGAAAGAAAAGCTACAGCTGGAGCCCATGTCCTCAGCGGAGGACCAGTAATCAGGGAGCGAGGTTTCAAAAGGCAGGGTTTTGGGGGGTGGGGAGGTGTCTGGTTCCACAAGCAACACCACACTTGGAGCATACAGCTCCTGCTTTCCATTCCCCACTGTGCCTACCTGAGTGTCTTCGGAGTGGGGGGAGAGGGTCTATGCAGGAATAAAAAAGAGCAAGCGTAGGTGGGCAGAGGAGGATGAGCCTAGAAGCCTTTGGAGGATTTGCCGAACTCCAGAATGTATCTACCACATGTCTGCTTCAAGGTTGCCACCACGCCGGGGAGGCTGTGGGAACACAGGGACGTATATATACCGTGTATGCTGCAACAGCCCACACTTGCAGAAGGCTTTGGCAGTTAATAAATAAATATATGGAAGAAATTGCTAGCCTTCCTCTCAGACACTTTCAGGAGCTGCCTTTTTCCTAAATACACCCAGTAGGGTAATTATGAGAACCCCTAGATCCTTGCTTCCTTAAACTGTGGGTCTCAACCCCATTTGGGGTACCATACTGAATGTGGGGATCGGGGAGAATCTGGCAACAGTAAAAAGGTTATGCATACCTCTTTTATACCTGTATACCTGGGGTTGTGTAAAAACGCAAAGGCCAAAAGTGGGGTAGAGAGAGGGAAAAGTTTAAGAAGTCTTGTCCTTGATGTCTCCCTGTCCTTCCTCCAGAGCAGATGTGAGATAATGCGGCTTACAGGGGGATGGGAATAATCCCACCAGTTACTTGGCCAAAGACACTAAAATCCCAAAGTCCTTTGAGGCCCAGAGGGAAGGGAAATGTGGTCCAGAAGCCCAGGAAAACCATTTTGAATTCCAACTCTGTCATTAACTAGCTGTGGGGACTACTTCCTCCTCTCTGGGCCTCGGTTTCTTCCTCTGTACATCAGAGCTAAGACCTGAACTCCCTTCCTCATAGGTCTATTTTGAGCTCCAATGAGCTAATGAAGACCTAGGTGATCTTCATAAATGAACAAAACCCCTTTTGTTAGAGTCAAAGTCACTTATAGCATCACTTATGTGATGCACATTTCCTTTGTATATATACTTAGGGAATTGTATTTTATTGTATAGAGGCAAACTTCAATCGAATATTAAAATGTAAGAGATGGGCAGGTGGCTTAATTGAAAGAGCACTAAACCTGTAGTCAGGAAGACCCAAGTTCAAATCCTATTTCACATGCTTGCTGGTTGGGTGACCCTGAGAAAGTAGCTTTACCCTTTCTTTTTTTTCTTTTTCCCTCAGGGCAGTGAGGGTTAAATGACTTGCCCAGGGTCACAGAGCTAGTAAGTGTCAAGTGTCTGAGGCTGGATTTGAACTCAGGTCCTCCTGAATCCAGGGCTGGTGCTTTATCCACTAAGCCACCTAGCTGCCCACCCCTCCCCCTGCTTTACCCTTTCTTAGCCTCAGTTTACCCATCTGTAAAACGGGGATGATAATAATAGTGGGTAGGACAATACTACACACATGTGCTGGTTCTACTGTCTCCTTGAAGCTGGTTCTTAGCTCCATTTTAGGCGGTCTGGGTATTTGCTAACTAACCCCTGCCAAATTAGCACTTACCCCATAGGGTGGTTGTATGGACCAAATGAAACAACATGCAAATCTTAGTGTTATATAAATACTAGGTAATATTATTTAGATTGAAATGATAATTACTCATTAAATAAACTAAACTAAAACTTTAAAAAAATGAACACTTATCTTAATTAGGAAATTAAGATTTTTGCAAAGGCATCCTTGAAATCAAACTCTTCAGTTTACTCTAAAATATAGAAATACCCTTTTCAGTCTTATCTTTTTGGCTTAAAAAAAAGGCATCTTTTGAGTTGGATCCAGCTCACTTTGCCCCACACTTAGCCATGATGGGCGGGTGGGGAAGTTTAACGAGATACCTCCTTGTGAAATTTAATGTTTTAACTGTTCTGTCTTCCTCGTCACTAACAGAGGCCCAGGCTGAGACATGGAAAACAAGGTGGCCAGAGGAATAAAAGGGGAAAATAATATCTAATATCTAGGTGAAGTTTCCTTGAATTGGCTACTGCCTGGAGATGTTGGGGAGTTGGGGGAAGAAGAGAGGGAGGCACTTCTGGGGCCTGGAAGGATGGCAGACAGCCTATATCAGACCCAGAATCTGGGCTCTGCCTCGAAGTTCTATGGGAACAAATGGGAACATATCCTGGCTGAGGATAGTCAGCCCTGGGCTGTTGGCTACCCAATCACTAGGCATGCTTCTTCCTCCCTCATGGAAGTGAGGGAGGGGAGGAAAGGAGCAGGATACATGGAGGCCAAGTCACCCTTATTCCCTTTGGGCTTCTGATCCTGGGCTAACCTACTTGGGTGAGAAGGAAGCTGGGTGCGCATGGCACACCCAATACTCAGGCCTAAGCTTACATGTCATTTATGTAGATCTTCATTCATTACGCTTCTCTTCCAGGAGGGGATGGTGGGTCCGGTCTTTCATGGACACTGAGATTCAGAGCCCTTGAATTTGCTGGTGGAAGATCTGACTCTCTGTGCCCTACAAAAGTAATCCTAGGGGGCAGCTAGGTGGAGCAGTGGATAGAGCACCGGCCCTGGAGTCAGGAGGACCTGAGTGAAAATTCAGCCTCAGACACTTAACACTTACTGGCTTGTGTGACCCTGGGCAAGTCACTTAACCCCAATTGCCTCACCAAAAAAACCCACAAACAAACAAACAAAAAGTAATCCTAGTGGAAGCGGCCCATAGGGTCATCCTATCAAATCTGAAGTGTTCCCTGGAGGCAAGTGGGCAGACCCTGTGTGTTCGCTGGAGGGGCCTCTGGTTGCCAACTGTGGCAGCAACAGTTTGTACTTGTCCCTCCCTCCCTTCCCCCACTTCCTTAGCCATAGTCTGCCTGGAGATCACTTCCCACTACTTGTAGCAGATGCCCTGGATTTGTTAATGGCTCACTTCTGGCCTAACACACTCTCACACTGATAGAGCTTTTTACAGTTTTTAAGGCACCTTCACATTTTTTTGACCCCTGCCATAACCCTATGAGGTATATAGGACAAGGCAGGGCAGGGCAGAGCTGAACAGATGTGATTTTTGTGGTACTTCAACAAATTCTCTTCGTTTTTGTTGTTCCTTCACAGAAGATTATGCCAAATTCTATCTATTCATAATTTAGCTTGCAAAACCATTTCATCTCCTGTTGGGCTACTAGTAAGTCTGGGATGGTTCTTTTAGGAATCACAAAATCTGGGAACTGGAAGAAAACTTAAGAGATTATTTAACTGAACCCCTTTATTTTATAGCTGAAGAAAATGAGGCAGAAATGAGGCCAGTAATGGGAAGCAGCTTGTCCAATTTATCACAAGTGGCAAAATCTGGGTCTTTTTTCCTTCAGTGTTATTTCCTTTACAGCTTCCTTGTTAAGGTGGCCACTCTTCTTTTATCTATTTTTCCTAGATGGGGAAACTGAGGCACAGGTGAACTAAATGACTAATTAGAACTAAACAAGGGCAAAGATGTGTCCTGGTCTTTTGTTTTCATAGTTCTCAAGGACTATATCTTGGTAGTTGGCTAGGAGATGAAATAACTTAAGTTCAGCATGCTGGAATCTCTGAGATGTCATTCTAGGGAATCTGAAGTTGAGATGGGAAGGGGTCGTGCTTGCTAGTTCCTTTCCATTTATTGCTTTTCCACCTTTCAATCAGTGACACATTTCATTTCTTTGTTACCTAGTGCTATACTGCCTCAAGCCCAGCACTTGGGTTCATCATTTCTTCTGACCATCCCTTTAGATTTCCAACAAATTGGTAAGAAGCAAATTTAACTTTCTCCACAATCAACCAAGTTATTTAAATAAATTATTCAGAATCAACATATTATTCCCTGTGGCTCATCTTACCAGTTGGAAACATTCTTATATGAGCGGTTCTGCCCGGTAGTAGGTTCACAATTGACTGCACCAAATTCTATCCTTTATGGAATTTACATTTTAACCATTGATCTCCTGTTGGATGGTAAACTAGCAAGTGCACACTTAGGAGCCATTGGCCTTGGGAACTGGAAGGGACCTTGGAAATCATGCTGTAAAAACCAACTCAAATGATGCCTCTTCCATGAAGCCTTCCCTTGGTCCTCCATGCTAGTACTGACCCTCCCCACCTTGGGCTTCACAGATCACTTTGCTTGTACTCTCTCATGCTCTTGACATAAATTATTTTATATTAAAGTTATTTTCATTGTATAATCTCCTCCTACTAGACTGTAATCCCTATGAGGGCTAGAGTTTACCTAAACTTTCCTGACTCCCAATCTTCCCTCATAGAACATCATTGCTTCATTCATCTATCTATCTATCTATCTATCTATCTATCTATCTATCTATCTATCTATCTTGCTGGGCAATGAGGGTTAAGTGACTTGCCTAGGGTCACATAGCTAGTAAGTATCAAGTGTCTGAAGTTGGATTTGAACTCAGGTCTTCCTGAATCCAGGGCTGGTGCTTTATTCACTGTGCCACCTAGCTGCCCCCATCATTGCTTAATTTAAACCCAGTGAATGCACAGTAGGCATTTGCTGAATGGTTGTCAAACTGAATTAAATTCGTCTGACTTCCTTATTTTACAAATGAAGAAAAAGGCCAAGAGAAGGGAAACTCCTTATTCATAGTCAAGCAGTTAATGGAAGATGAGGCTTGAATCAAAGCCTCTTGAGTCTTAGTCTATTTTACTTGCTGATAGTCTAATTCCAAAAGCACTACTAGCAACTTTTGCTTCTGGGTTAAATGAGAGGGAGGAGTGGGGGGGAGGAAGGGAAGAAGGGAAGAAAGGGTGGGGAGGAGGAGGAGAAGGAGAAGAGGGAGAGAGAGAGAGAGAGAGAGAGAGAGAGAGCGCGCGCGAGCGAGCTTGAGCGTGTGGGTGTTGGGGAGGGCAGTAAGGTCACCTATGTAGAAGTCCTTAATATAGTCCATGAACTTGCTTTTAAATATTTGGACAAATGAATTTCAATATAAATGGTTTCCTTTGTAATGTTACATATTTTATTTATTTAAAAACACTGTTCTGGGTCAAGGTTCATAAGCTCCGCCAGACCACTAAAAGTATCTGTGATGCAAACAAAGAAATAATTAAGAACCTCTATCCTTGAGTATAGCTCCCAGGGAAGAAAGTATACCCTGAGATACCACACTGTTTCTCAGCTGCTAAAAGAGGAGGAAGTCTACCAATGAAGCTTCCAGGTCAGTCAAGAGCTGAAGTACATTTTATGATATTGATATCAGCACCCTTGAAACTTTCTGCCCTGCGAGATCTTGCATATGTTGTTGTTTGTCCTTTATTCTCAAAGAGGACCTTGACATTGGGGTGATGTCATCACTTCCACTGAATTGGGTTTGAGTGAGGGAGGAATGTGCGAGGTTACCACTCTCTCCTCCAGAGCCATCTGAGTCCAGTGGCAAGATACTGGATATGGCCCCAAATGTTTAAGGCAATTGGGGTTAAGTGACTTCCCCAGGGTCACACAGCTAGTAAGTATCTGAGGTGAGATTTGAACTCGGGTCCTCTTGCCTCCCAGGGCCCATGCTTTCCTCACTGCGCCACCTAGCTGCCCCACTCTGGGACAAAAATAACAGCTTCTCCACCCTAGTCTTGGCTCTGAGTATGCTGTCTCATTTCTTATCTTCTTTCAAAATCATCATGGAGGCAGCCTCAAAGATCTCTATAGACAACAAGGTTAGTTCTTTTTTTTTTTTTTGGTGAGGCAATTGGGGTTAAGTGACTTGCCCAGGATCACACAGCTAGTAAGTGTCAAGTGTCTGAGGTCAAATTTGAACTCGGTTCCTCCTGAATCCAGGGCCAGTGCTTTATCCACTGCACCACCTAGCTGCCCTAACAAGCTTAGTTCTTAATGAAGGAGCAAGGATTAGACTGTCTAGACTTGGATTGGAAATGGTTTCCTTTGTGTTGGGTCCTAGTGCAATGGATGAGAAGAGAGGGCTTATGGGGAGGGGTAGGGTAGTACTGAACCCCAAAGCCATGGCCAGCAGGAGTTGGGTGTTGCCCTTGATCTTCATTCTCCTGACTAGGGGAAGCTCTGGAGCTGGGAGCCTCATTTGCATGATTTGGAACAAACCTGGCTTCTTTACATTGCATCCTTTGGGCATAAATGACACGGGGGAGTAGTTCTATTAAGACATGCTGTGTGACCAAGTCTGAGTCACTCTGAGCTGGGTTTAAATGAATCAATGGTGTCTTTTTGCTGATCTCTGATGACAGAAAAATGTGATGTTTCCCTCCTGCTCCAATGTCCTCCCCCTCTCTTTCTCCCTCTGCTTGCCTCTCCTCTTCTTTTCTCCAGTATAGTGTATTACAGCCCCTTGGCTCCTTCTCTTTCTTTCTGGGATAAATAATAGAATGGAAAAGGACAGACTAAAGAACATAAAAAGCAGGGGTGGAAAAGATGCTAGGACATAGACTCTTAGAGTTAAAGAGACCTTTGTAACATAGAATGCCAGGGCTGAAAAGGAACCACAACTCTTTTATTTAAAGATGAGAAAACTGAGACTCAGAAAGGGAACATGACTGGCCCTTACATAGCTAGTAAGTAGCAGCCAGGTCTGAAATTTAGGCCTTCTTAGTCCCAGTTGAGAGTCTTTCCTTTCTCCCTTCCTCTTTTGTTTCTTCCTTCCCTCCTTCTCTTCCTCTACCTTTCCCTTTCTCCCTTCCTCCTTCTCTACTTCTTTCCCCTCCCTTCTTTCCCCTCTTTCCCCTTCTCTCTCTTCTTTCCTATACATTTTATTGGTGACTTGGAATCAGTTATTACAAGATATTCTCTACCCCTACCAGTTCTAGAATTAAAACTCTCCCGTATACCAAATAAAAATAAATAAGGAAAAACAATTGATATAGTATCCACATATGACAATATATCTGACATTGTGGCCTCCTGGTGCCCTGTCTCTCTCTTCAAAAGAGGAAGGTACATACAATATGTTGCATTATCTTTGCTCTGGGACCATAATTGGTTTTGAAATTACTCAATCTGGTTTCCTTTTAGTAATCATTTCAGTTGTATTCTTCTAGTTCTCATTTCATTCTGCATCAGTTCCTACAAATCTTGCCATTTTTCTCTGAATTACTCCTATTTGTGATTTCTTATTGCACAATAATATTCCATTACATTCATGTGGCTTAATTGGTTCAGTCATTCCCCAGTCGACAGACACCCACTTTGTTCCAGGGCTCTTTTCACTCTATTGACCTGTATCCTCTTTTGCTTCAGACCATGCATCCCACTTTCTTTCCATGACATTCCTGAGGAGCATCTCTATCTCTCTTTCTCCCTGGGATGAAAAACCTGGACTTACTCTTCACTTGTGACATCTGTTATGTGCATAGGAGTTTCACATCTGCACATTAGAAGTTTCCAAGAACATGATACACAGTCAGTCCATGGGCAAAGAGCCACTTCTGCCTGTATGAGCTGATGTCAGTGAACCCGTCAGGCAAGTAAATAGTTTAGAAGCCAATGTTAGCAGCCGTGCAGAGGGTTAAAGCCAACCTTTCCAGAATTATTCCACTGGGAGGGAATGTTCCATCCAGGACTGGTGCTACTTGCAAAGTCAGCTCTTATCTTGGGAGTAAATCTTATCATTTCCATTGGTTTGAATCCTCTTCCCCAGCCCCCACCCCATATCCCCTTTCAGTCACCTAGCCCCTTGCCCCAGTCCTAGCTCCTCTATGGAAGCAGGGAGAGGAGAAATACAGCTTGGGCTCTGTACCCAGGTACTAGTAGGCTTTGCTGTGAATGAACTAGAGAAGGGAGAAGAATCTCTGTTGATATTCCAACCTGACAAAAACCCCAAAACAAACCCAAACCCATTAGCCTCTAATGGGGTAAGGGGAATGGGAGGTGAACAATGGCTATATTCTAGTAGGAATCATTCAATTTAATTCAATTCAACTCGGCAAACATTTACTAAGCATATGTGAATGATCGTTCCAGGCTCAGAAGATATAAAGATGAAAAGCTTCACCATCTCTATCCTCAAAAAATAAGTTAGGAGCAATGTCCCCTCCAACTCATACAAATGCAAACTATCAGAGTTATCAAGGACTGAGATCATCTAGTTCTATCTCCTTTCTGAAATGTAAATCCTACCATAACATCCCTATGAATATGCTATCTCTATCTCTGTCTCTGTCTCTGTCTCATCTCTATCTCATCTCTATCTCTATCTATCTGAGTAGACTATAAACTCCTTGAGGAGAGAGACTGTGTCACTCCAATGCCTGGCATATAGGAAACAATAAAAGTTTGTTTATTTCTTTGATTGAAGCTGATTGTTTGATTGAAAAGGGATCATTTAGCCTTTTCTTGAATATCTCTAGTAAGGAGAGAACTTACCATGTTCTTGAGACTATGCCCATTTCACTCCTGGGCAGTTCTAATTGCTAAGAATTTCTTTCTTATAAAATGAACCAACTTCTGTATCTCTATAATGTCCATTTCCTGGTCCTAATTCTGTCATGTGGCCAGAAAGACTAAGTTTAATCTTCATTCCACATGAGAACCTCTCAGGTATTTGAAGACAACTGTGGCTGTCCAGTCATATTAATGAACTCCAGTATATTAATGTTCTGCCTAATCTATGAAACTGAGAACTGAATATCATATTCCAGATATAGTGTGACCAAGGCAGAGGATATTAGAAATATAAACTCGCTGAGGAGACCATGTTAATGTAGTCTACGATACCATTAATGCTTTTTTGTCTGTCATATTGAACTTGAAGGCCACCAAGACTGAAATCTTTCTCACATGAGCTGCTTACTAGTCACTTGTATTTGTGCCATTGATTTTTTGAACCTTGTTATAAGTCCTTACTTTTATCTCAGTAATTCTAGACTATCTAAGTTTCTATTGTCCAACGTTTTAGTTGCCTCTTCCCAGTCATGTTATCTGCAGATTTGATAAATATTTTACAGTTTATTCCAAGTCTTTGGCAAGAATGTTGAACAGAAAAGGGCTAAGGACAAAAACCTGGAACATTCTACTTCTACACTGTTCTTTGGAACTACGCAAAGAGAGTAATATGCAACATTAAACTGGAAGAGACCTTTCAGGTCATGTAGTTCAACCCTCTCATTTTGCAGTTATAGAAGATGATTGTTCCAAAGTCACCACTGACTGCTGAGTAGTATGGCTGGAATTAGAACAAAAGTCTCCTGACTTTCAGAATAGTATCCTTTCTGTGACAATGTACTATCTAGGGATTAGGGAAAGATGGGCTGATAGGGTAGTTATTTTCATTGCAAGAAAATCATAATTAAGAACTTGATTGATTTACCATAAGTCTATATTGTTCCCTATGGTGTAAGACAACAAGCTACTTTACAAACTTGGGCTAACAATGTGTTCTCTGTAAATTGGAACCATAGGGCAATTGATCCTATAATGATTCTCCTGAGGCCTACAAAAGCATAGAGTACCAGTCTGAGTAGCCCTTAGGGCAACATTCAGAAAGCTAAAGAAAGGAGTGGAAGCAGCAGGTGAGGAGAGACTTTGTGTCTAGCCAGATGAGGTTGCACATAGTTCTCTGTCTCAGCATTATTCCCCATAGCTGCTTTGCAAGAGGCATGGGAGAGGGAACCTGGAATCCTTCCTGAAGTTGGTTTCCCCCAAACATCCAGAGGACCTAATGCCTATTTTTCTATGATACTGAACTTTCACATTTGTGAAGCTTCTCTTGATGGAGATAGCTAGATGGTCAGGAAGAACTGAGTTCAAATTTAGCTTTAGACACTTAGGAACTGTTTGACCCTAGGCATATCACTTAATTGCAGTCGGCCTCGATTTCCTCATCTCTACCAAAATAGTACTGACATCATAGAATTGCTGTAATGATTAAATGAGATAATATCCGTAAAGTGCTTTGCACACCTTAAAGCGATATATAAACGCTTGCTATTATCACCATCATCCACCAACATCATCTGTCTTCACAAAAGGTAGTTAGTGACATATGACTGTTTCCATTTTATAGATGAGGAAACTGGGACCCAGAGGGGAATTAACTTGTTTGAGGTCACAAGCCTAGTAAAGAGGAAGATCCTGAGCTTGAACACAGATCTGATTTCAGATCTGTTCTTTTTTTCCAAGGCCATTCAAGAAATATTTATTAATTGGGGGCAGCCAGGTGGCCCAGTGGATAGAGTACCGGCCCTGGATTTAAGAGGATCTGAGTTCAAATCCAGCCTCAGACCCTTGACACTTACTAGCTGTGTGACCCTGGGCAAGTCACTTAACTCCAATTGCCTCACCAAAAAAAAAGAAAAGAAAAGAAATATTTATTAATTGGATATGATGTGCAAAGTCCTATGCTGGAAGCTGGGGGATAGAGAGACAAAAACAAAAGAGTTCCTGCCCTCAAGTATCTTATAGGCTATTGGGAGAGGAGTATACAACATGCCCCTGAAGGCAATACTATAAGGCAATTTGAAGAGAAAGAGAGAGGAAGTTGACAACTGGGGAAACAAGGTGATTATTCAAAGGTGATGGCCCAAGAACTGAGCATTTAAAGAAGAGGAGGGGGTGGTGCAGTGGATAAAGCACTGGCCCTGGATTCAGGAGGACCTGAGTTCAAATCCAGCCTCAGACACTTAACACTTACTAGCTATGTGACCCTGGGCAAGTCACTTAACCCCCATTACCCTCCAAAAACCAAACCAACAAACAAATAAAAAAGACGAGGTTTTGCATAAGAAGGATAGTAAAAGGTATTGAGATCATGCCTTATGAAAGTTGGCTGAATGAACTGGAGAAGTTGAACCTGGAGAAGAGAAAATTTAGGGCATAATATAATAATTATCTTCAAGTATTTGAGGACTGCCACTTGGAAAAGGGATTAGACTTACTCTACTTGGCTTCAGAGGACAGAATTAGGAGCAATGAGTGAAAGAAGTGTAGAGGTAGAATTAAGTTTGACATAAGGGGGAAAAATACAACTTCCTAACAATTAGAACTATGCAAAAGTTGAATGGAGTGCTCCATGAGATAATGAATCTCCCCTCATTAGAGGTTTTTAAACAAAAATCAGATGATTATTTATTGGGTAATTTGTGCAGGGATGAATTGAAGTAGATTGCTTTTAAGGTTTCTTCCAACTCTAATATCCTGGAAAAGTGAGATGGGGAGGGAGTGAATCTTAGGTATAGCAGCCTGTGCAAATGAACAAAGGTGGGAAATCACTAGTAGGCTACCTTGTGTGGCATGAAGTTCTAGAGTTTATGAAAGTGAGTCATATGAAATTAGTTTCCAAAGACAAGTTGGATCTAGACTGTGTAATGTTTTAAATGTTGGGCTGAGGAATTTGTATTTTAATGTAGAGGCAATAGGGAGCTGCTGAAGAATTTCATTTAGGGGAGTGACATGGACAAACCTTTGCCTGGGGAATATTGTTTTGGCACCTGTGAGGACAGATTTAGAAAGGGAAGAGCTTGAAAGTGGAGATACTAATTAGGAGGCTGTTGCAATGAAGGACCTGTGATAGGGTGGTGGTGATATGAGGGGAGAAAAGGGGGTGAGTGGCAAGTAAGTACATGAAGATGGAATCAATGACTTGTCCAACCGAGTAGAAATAGCAGTGAGGGAGAGGGAGGAGGTGAGGATATTTGCTGTGTTAACAGACCTTTCCTCTACACTAAACTGGCTCTCTACAATAGTAGACCAATCTTTAATGTCACAGCTTTCATCTGAAAGGTTTCCTGAGTTTCTAGCTGGAAGATAAATGTTTTTGAAAAATAGACTTATCCTTTGTGTAGAACTTTTCATCAGGTCAGAGGTAAACCAGGTCAGAAGGTCTCAGTTACTGCTCTGCAGGGGATTTCAGGGATGGGAAATTGAAGAGCAGAGGAAACATGCCACATCTCTCTCTACCATTCAATTTCATCTTTGTTTCTGCTCTTAATTCTGGTGGGATGGTGGGGTGCTGCTGGTGGCCTCGATTTGTAAGGGTCTTGCGTGGTGTAGTGTGTGGTGGAATGAGAGCTGAATATGGAATCAGGTGACTTGGGTTGAGTCTTCCTACTGTGGCCAATCCTGTGATCTTAAGATTTGGAATTGGAAGGGATCTCAGGGGTGATCTAGTTGAACTCCTCGATTTTACAGATGAGTAGACTGACACTTAGATGTTTCTGAGCCTCCATTTGCCCATTTGTAAAACAGAATTCACAATAAAAGTAACCTCCCAGGATTATCATGAAGAAAGTGCTTTATAAACCTTAAAGGGTTACAGGAATGTGAGTTATTATGACAGGAGGTAGCATCATACAGTGAAAAGAACATTGGACCAGGAATCAAAGGACCTGATTTGAACCTGGCATCTGCCACTTAGTAGGTATGTGGCATAGGACAGAATCACTTCAATGCTCTGGGTTTTCTCATCTGTAAAATAGAAATGATACTTCTTGCCTCATGGACATACTTAGGAAAGTGCTTTACAAATCTCAAAGGCCTAAGCATAAGTTTTTTTCTTGTCTGCTATGTTTTGCACAACTGCACATGTACAACTTATATTGAATTGATTGAGTTCTTAATGGGGGATAGGGAGAAAGGATGAGAATTTGGAACACAGAGTTTTCAAAATCAATGTTACAATTTGTTTTTCTATGTAAGGTGGGGAAAATTCTAAATCAATCAATCAATAAGCAAACAAATGAATAAATAAATAAAGGTCTATGCACTATTATTTTTATTAGCTTAGTTGGGAGTGGATAATGGTGGATTCCTGTGTCCACCTGAATCCCTGGCTCTTGAGACATACAGTGCAGAAGAAAGGGAAAGTCTCTTTGAACCCTGAAAGCCTATAATGATTTCATCTGCTTATGTATCCCTTCCATTCAATCCATTTCAAACTGAACTCTTCATTCCCCAGCCTCCTCCCCTACTTCAAACTTGGTTCTTCTTTCTGACTTGCTTTTGTATGTCAATGATACCGCCAATCATCCAAACAGATTTGGAGCGGGATGATAGTTTAGACACCATCTGGCCAGCTTCATCATTTCACAGTGAAGGAAACTGAGGTTCAGTGCTTTCTAACTGACCCTATAGATAATAGGTGACAGAAGTGATATTTGAACCCAGGTCCTTTGACTCCAATTACATTGTTCTTTCCAATGTACCACATTGCCTCTCAATTAACCTTAATCATTGTTGTCTTTCTCCTTCTTTTATTAGACCTGATCCTGTCGACTCTTCCTATATTTAATCTCACATCTTTTTCTCCTTACCATCTCCACTGCCCCCATCCATGTTCAGACCCTTATTAATTCTCACTTGGACTCTTCGATAATTTCCTTTCCTGTTTCCAAGTCTTTCTTTCCTCCAATCAGAAGGAGCTTCTTTTATGTTACAAACATAGTCCAACAAGAAGAGATAGAGAATTCCATTTAAAATAACCATAGACAGTATAAAAGACTTGGGAGTCTACCTGCCAAGACAAACTCAGAAATTATACAAACACAATTATAAAACACTTTTCACACAAATAAAGTCAGATCTAAACAATTGGAGAAATATTAATTGTTTTTGGGTAGGCCTCTACCCAAATTAACTTATTTATTCAGTGCCACACCAATTATTTTATAGAGCTAGAAAAAGAATAAAATTCATTTGGAAGAACAAAAGGTCAAGCACATCAAAGGGAATCAATAAAAAAAATGTGAAGGAAGGTAGCCTACCTGTACTAGATCTCAACCTTTATTAAAAAGCAGTAATCATCAAAACATTATTGTACTGGCTAAGAAATAGATTGGTGGATCATTGGAATAGATTAGGTACACAATATACGGTAGTAAATGACTATAGTAATCTAGTGCTTGGTAAAGGCAAAGATTCAAAATTTTGGGACAAGAACTCATTATTTGACAAAAACTGCTGGGAAAACTGCAAAACAGTTTGGCAGAAACTAGGAATAGACCAACATCTCTACTGAGTTAAGGTCAAAATGGGTATATGATTTAAACTTGCAAGGTGATATCAAAGCAAATTGGGGGAGCATGGAATATCTGACTTGTCAGATTTGTGGATAAGGGAAGAATTTATGATCAAACAAGAGACAGAAAGCATTGTGGAATGTAAAATGAATAATTTTAATTACATTAAATTGAAACACTTTTGTACAAACAAAAGCAATGCAGCAAAGATTAGAAGGAAAGCAGGAAACTGGGAAAATTATAACAAATTTCTTTGATAAAGGTCTCATTTCTCAAATATATAGAGAACTGAGTCAAGTTTATAGAAATGAATCATTCCTCAATTAACAGATAAATGGTCAAAGGATATGAATAGACAGTTTTCAGAAGAAATCAAAGCTATCTATGGTCTCATGAAAAAATGTTCTATATCACTACTGATTAGAGAAGTGCAAATTAAAGTGTCTAAGGTAGAAGAAAAGGAAAATGACAAATGTTGGAGGGGATGTGGAAAAAGTGGGACAGTAATCCACTGTTGGTAAAGTTGTGACTTGATCCAAACATTCTGGAGAGTAAAAACTATTCCCAGAGGGCTATAAAACTGCATACTCTTTGATCCAGCAATATCATTACTAGGTCTGTATTCTAAAGAGTTAAAAGAAAAAGGACCTATATGTACAGAAACATTTATAGTGGCTCTTTTTTTATGGGGGTAAAGGATTGGAAATTGGGGGGATGATCATCAATAGGAAGATGGCCAAACCAGTTGTGATATACAATTGTGATGGAATACTGTGGTGCTATAAGAAATGATGAACAGGATGGTTTCAGAAAAACTTGGGAAGACTTACATGAAGTGATACAAAGTGAAGCGAGCAGAACCAGGAGAACATTGAACACAGTAACAGCAATATTGTACAAAGACCAATTGTGAATTACTTAGCTGTTCTCAGCAATTCAGTGGTCAAAGACAAGTCTGAAGGACTTAGATGAAAAATGCTATCAGGGGGCAGCTAGGTGGTGCAGTGGATAAAGCACTGGCCCTAGATTCAGGAGGCCCTGAGTTCAAATCCAGTCTCAGACACTGTGTGGACCTGGGCAAGTCACTTAACCCATCATTGCCCCACCCAAAATAAATGAATGAATGAATAAATAAATAAAAGTAAATAAATAAATGCTATCCACCTCCAGAGAAAGAAATGTTGGAGTCTGAATGCAGATCAAAGCATACTTTTAAAACCTTCTCTATTTTACTTGTTTTCTTTTTGGTCCTATGTTTTCTTTTGCAGCATGATTAATATGGAAATATGTTTTGCATGAGTGCACATATATAATTGATATCAATTTGCTTGCCTTCTCAAGGGGGAGGGAGGGAATTTGGAATTCAAAATTTTAAAGAAAAATGTTAATTGTTTTTATATGTAATTGAGAAAGTAAAACAGTAATTAAAAAATGCTAGATAGGTATATTAGAAACAGGAATTACTTGAACGTCAGAAAAAAGAGGTGAACAAGGAGTCTTCATTGTTTTCTAGATTCAATATGGAGTCCTTAGATTTTTTGGCAGGATAGCAACATGACCAGAGCTGATCATTAGGACAGTTAATCTAGTAGTTTTAAATATGATAATGGAGGTAGGAAGCTTTACAACACTCCAAATGAGAAGCAAAGGAAGTGAAGGCAGTTAAACAGGATGCAGTAGGTATATATATGTGTGTGGTGTGTGCAGAATGGGCAGTGTCACCACAATCAAGGTATGAGAGCCATTGATCTATGGAGCATAAAGGCAACATCTGTTGCCTGCAAACTTAATGAGGTCTTCCCACTCTAAGACTACATTTAAATATGATCTTTTTAAGAATTGCTATCTAGGCTTGTGCATTGTATACTACAATGTCAGAACAGTATGTATTAGAAGGAAAAAATAATAAAAGTAGATGAAGCTTCTCAAAAAAAAAAAAAAGGTCCAGAAAAAAGCAAACTCAATCATGGAGAGGAATTGGGAGCTGAAGGCAGAAGGAATTGCTGTGCACTAAGAAATTGGAGGATAAAACAAGCCATTAGTTATATGAGGGAAAATAAAGAATGCAGGTCCTTGAAAATTATGAGCTATTGATTTAGGGTTCCTTATATTATCCCTGCCTAGGGAAGTATTTAACTTGGGACATTGGCTAGAAATGGACATAGAGTTAGGGTTAAGTATGTATAGTTGATAAGCATACTGGAATGACAAATCTAGGCAGGTAATTACAGTGAAATTCCCCCTGCATTACAAACGAGAACCAATCTTTTGGTTCAGAAGGTTTTTTTTTTGTTGTTGAGGCAATTGGGGTTAATTGACTTGCCCAGGGTCACACAGCTAGTAAGTGTCAAGTGTCTGAGGTTGGATTTGAACTCAGGTCCTCCTGAATTCAGGGCTGGTATTTTATCCACTGTGCCATATAGCTGCCCCGCGCATGCCTTGCTGCCCCAGAAGGTTCTTAATAAATGCTTGTTGACTAGGGGAAAAAGATGCTTCATGGGATTCTTTTCTTCCTTCAAATTGAAGATCAAACTCTAGTTACTCTCCAAAGCATTTCTAGATCCCTTCAGCAACTAGGGCCCTCCTTCCTAAATACCTTATATTTAACTGCTTTGTATTTATTTTGCATATAATTATATATGTTTGGGTTATCTCCCTAGATAGATATAAGCTTCTTGGGAGTAGGAATTGTTTCATTCTTTGTATCCCATGCCTAGGACAGTGTATGGCCTAGTAATATAATAAGCCCTTAATAAGTCCTTGTTGATTTATTGATTGACTGATGCCTGGTTCTGACAATGCCAGTCCCCTGCTTATTTATTTTATTTCGTTTATTTAATTTTATTTTGAGGGTAATGGGGATTAAGTGACTTGCCCGGGTTCACACAGCTAGTAAGTGTCAAGTGTCTGAGGTCAAATTTGAACTCAGGTTCTCCTGAATCCAGGGCCGGTGCTTTATCCACTGTGCCACCTAGCTGCCCCAAGTCCCCTGCTTATAAATCATCAATGACTCCCTATTGCCTTCTCCCAAAAGTCTGAACTCCTGAGCCTCACATTCAAAGCCCTCTACAATCTGGCTCCGATCTATTTTTTCCAGCCTCATTTCACACTCTTCCCCCTCCCATATTTTATACTCCAGCCAAACTGGACTATTCACCATCCCACCTACATGCCCAGAGCTTTCCCACCTACGTTCTTTTGCTCATGCTGTTCTCAGTGCCTGGAATACCTTCCCCCTCATCTCTGCATGCTCAGCCCCACATCAATTTGTACCTTTCTTAGGGTTGTTGAATGAATGAATGAATGAATGAATAAAAAGCAAGGGCTTCTGGGGTTAGAGGCTTGTTCCTTCAATAAGTACTTAAAATCTACCACCACCTGTGGCTCAGAGACAAAGGGACCATATTTGGGTTAAAGATATTTGCAAGGTTGCTTATATTCACAACCCCCTCTCTACTGGTGCTGTTGCCTTGGTTCAAACTTTTCTTTCCTGTTGCCTGGACTTTTAATAACCTCCTAACTGGTCTTCCTGTCTCCACTCTTCCCCCTCCAAACCATCCTACACATGCATATGCTGTCAGATTAGCCTCATTAATGAATAGCTCTGGTAGGTTCAGTCCTCCTGCTCAAAGAACCTTTAATGGCCACTATTATCTACATCCTGGACTGGTCACATGTGGAAGCAAAGTAGGTGACTGCCTATATGATTTCTTGGGAGCTTGGAAGGATTTTCTACCCTTTCCCCTAAAATAATTTTTCCATATATTGTTCACATGCTTTAAATTCCACATCAGGGTTTCATTCCTTTAGCTAGTGCCCCATTGAAATGCAAGTGCTATCAGGAGGTGTCAAATCATTAATCATTGATCCTTTGGTATGAATGATATTATCAGGTTGGTTTCTGAATGTTGTTTTTGTTAAGGGTAGTGCAAGAGAGAGAGAAGGGAGAGGAAGAAGAGCATAGGGGTTTAGGAATACTTAGAAAAACTCATTTCCGGGGGTAGCTAGGTGGCACAGTGGATAAAACACCAGCCCTAGATTCAGGAGGACCTGAGTTCAAATCCGGCCTCAAACACTTGACACTTACTAGCTGTGTGATCCTGGGCAAGTCACTTGACCCTCATTGCCCCCCCAAAACCAAAACAAGACAAAACAAAAAAACTCATTTCTGTGATACCTTAAGGATTATAAAGAACCTCCCTCACAACAATCCTGTATTGTAGACAGCACAAATATTTCCCCCATTTTATAGACTGAGTCTCAAAGAGGTAAAGCAGATATCCCATGGCCATTCTGCTGAGAAGTAGGGGAGCTGAAAGTTGAACCCCAAGTTCAGGGTCCTTCCCCCTACCTCATGCTGCCTCCCCCTCCTGAAGGCTTAAAGGAGGAGGGTGAGAAGGATGTTCTAGAATGCGAAGGTCAAGGGGGTCAAAGACAACTCACCTTGACACTTCTCCCTAAGCCAGCCCTCCGTGGCACAACAAATCTGAATTCTTCCCTGCTATCATGACACTTAAATCCTTCTGCAATCTGGCCCTAATTTACCTCTCCATTTTTCTGTTCTCTCTTCTTCACTTAGTCAGTTCTTCCCCACCCTCGAGGGCCCACCTCCTCCAAGAAGCTTTTCCCAAGGTTCCAATTTATAATGATCTCTCCCTCTTCTGTCTGCCTGAGGTAACACTCAGTCATAACATAGAACTCTAAGAAAAAGTTAGGAATGGACCATAGAGGTGGAATCCACCCCCTTCACTTTACATATAAGTAAACTGAGGCTAGGAGGGGCAACATGGTCATAAACCAGTAGTCTCATTGGAGGGATTTGAACCCAGATCTTCTTGATTCTAACTCTGGCACTCTATCCATTAAAACATGCTGTCTTTAATACTTAAATTACATTACTTTTCTACCTAAAACCTTTCCTCTCCTTCATTCCCATTGCCTGCTGAATAAAGTATAGACGCTTGATCTTGGCATCCAAGGCCCTCCACAATCTGATTTTAGCTTACTTTCCTATTTTATCTTACATTACTCTTCTTTAGAAACTCTAAAATACAGTTAAACTACCCTACTCACCATTACCCATTCTTGCCTTGTCTCTTCCTATTTACATGTTTTTGCTCAATCAATCAAAGGCATTTATTAAGTGCCTACTGTGTTCTCTGGGGTCAATATTGGTCATTGTAATGAATCTGTTACTCTGCCTTTCAGGGTGGCCTTCTTTTTCATTTACATCATCATGATCATTTTCTATATCAATTCCCAGTATCTTTTCTCTTTGCCATGCAGGCAACAGTAGAAATAGGCATTACCATGTCATAGTTTTATGTATCTATCTAATCTTCTTCCCTGCCACCCTTTCCCCTGACTCCCCATCCAACAACCATTTGACTATGAAATCAATGAGGGTGGAATCTATGTCTGATTTCAGCATCGTGTCTTTCCAGTAACCAGTACAAGATGTTGTAAATTTTGGGCACATAATATCTTTTGAATTGAACAGGATGCTGTTTGTTAGTTTATTCATTATTTCACATAGGGGTCTTTTAAACCACTTGAGGGGAGACCCCATGTTTGATCCTTCTCTTTTGTGAGAAGGATCTCTGTAGATCCCCTCTACCACAAGGGATTGATTGGGTCATCGTAGATGCTTATCAAACTTTTGTCAAATGCACTTGGACATTCTAAACTAAAATATCCAGTCAATCTCAGGGTGTCGGAGTAATCGCTCATATCATTTAGGACTTTACAGTTATGAGTCTTTCCTTTCCTTCCTAGAATCCTAGAGAGGGGTGTAGTGACAAATATTTTGAGCCTCATTTCACATCTGAGGAAATGAAGACTCAGAAAAATGAAGTGATTTGCCAAGGGTTACAGTTATTGATTTCAGTCTGCAAATTAAGTCTTCTGGATAAAAATAATGTATTATTCTTTACAATATACCACACCTGCTTTTCTGGACAAGAGGGACCCATAATCCATAGATTTCATGGCCTTGATTGATAATGTGTAGACCCCATTTGTTCTTAGGGTCCATGAGTTGGTATTCTGTCCCAACTAAGATCTTACCATCTATAGAATGCTTTTCCAGATTTCCCTTAATTTTAGTGCCTTCCCCCTGTTGTGCATCTTCAGTTTATCCTGTATATATCTTTTTTATACACGGTTGTTCACATGTCATCTCTCACATTAAGCTGGGACTTCCTTGAGAACAGGGACTTTTTTTTTTTGGCCTTTCTCTGTATCTTTAGTGCCAAGCACATAGTAGCCAATTAATAAATGTTTATTGATTGACTTACTGACTTTGCAAGAACTTGACATTAAATGCCAGCACTGGATTGTCCCCTGAGAGTTGAGTGGCCCTTGTTTAACACTATAGATAGCAGAAATTCTTCCCCTCCCTGCTCATAATGGATGGTCCAGTTTATCCTATCTCTATATAGATCACTTCAAAAGACATTTATTTCAATTCCCTCCTAAATGTAGCAATCTCATCTACAACTTCCCAGGCAAGGTCTCATCTGGCCTCTGCTCTAACACTTTTTGCAATTGCCATCTTCCTCTCTGCTGAGGTAGCCTGTGGCAGTGCTATATGATGGAAAGAGCATGGAACCTGGATTGGGGGACTCCCACCTCTAACACTTACTACCTGTGCAAATTTGGGCAAGACACAACTTTGTTTTGAGCCTATTTTCTTGTCTATGAACTGAGAAGTTGGAATCTCCATAGGAAGGTCCCATGAAACTACAAGTATAGGATGGTAATGTTGTCATGGTATAGTCGAGTGTTGGCCAAACATTTAAAATGTCAGATTTGGAAGGAATTTTAGAGGTCATCTCATCCAATGGGTACTTGGATGAAATGGCAGCTGGGTGACACAGTGGATAGAGCGCTGGATCTTTGTGGCTTCTTCCAGCTCTTAATCTATGATTCTTTAGCAAGCGGCTCTAATGATTAGGAAGTCATCCTTCTATCTGCCATTCAAAAAGTCTTAGAGTCATAGAGTTAAAGAATCTAATCCAATTCAATTAAGTGAGCTACTGAAAGTCAACTCTTTCACAGAATCCCAGAGCTGGAAGGGACCTTGGAGGTTACCTGCTCCAACCCCAACTGGAACAAGATTCTTTTCTACAACATCTCCACTGAAAGGCCTCCTATTGGTGACATCTGCTGGGAACTCACTGACTCCATGCCTCTTTTGGACAGTCCTAATTGCTATGAGGTTCCTCCTTAGCTCAAGCTGAGGTCTGCTGCTTTCTGACCCCTGTCACATTTCCCTTTTTTGAAATTATACAGAATAATTCTAATCTTTTGTCCCATAACAACCCTTCTAGTATTTTTTGTTGTTGTTGTTTTTCAGGGCAATGGGGGGTAAGTGACTTGCCCAGGGTCACACAGCTAATAAGTATCAAGTTCTGAGGCCAGATTTGTACTCAGGTCCTCCTGAATCCAGGGCTGGTGCTTTATCCACTGCACCACCTAGCTGCCCCCAACCCTTCTAGTTTTTGAAAATGATTGTGTCTTCCTTGCCTTACATCTCCTCTTCCTCAGGCTAAGCATTCCCAGTTCCTGTGGCAGTTAGTCCTCATACCTAGTTTTAAGTCTGATGACCTTCAGTTTAATTCAATTCAATGAGTACTTTTTATTTTCCAGGGTAATACGCATTAAGTGACTTGCCCAGGGTCACACAGCTAGTAAGTGTCAAGTGTCTGAGTCCAGATTTACACTCAGGTCCTCCTGAATCCAGGACCGGTGCTTTATCCACTGCGCCACCAACGAGTACTTAATAATAATAATAATAATAATAATAATGATGATGATGATGATGATGATGATAAACATTTATATGGTACTTACTATGTGCCAGGCACTGTATTAAGATGGTGAATACAAAGCACTGGGCTGAGTGCTGGGGATGCAAAGACAGGAGTGAAACAATCACTGTTCTCAAAGAGCTTACATTCTATTGGGAAATATGACATGTACATAGATAAGCAAATTTAAGGCAATTTGGAGAGAGAGAGAGAGAGAGAAACCAGGGAAGGTTCTAAGTAGGAGGTTTCTCTTTCACTGTGCCTTAAAGGAAGCCAAGCAGTCTAAGGAACAGAGATGTATATGTAATTGTAGAGAGGAAGTGAATTCCAGATAAGGGGGTGCAGCTTGTGTGAAGGTAGGTGACGCACTGCTGAGTTCAGGAAGTAGCTAGTAGGCCTGTTTGGCTGGAATATAAGTACGTCAAGGGAAGTAATATGAAATAACTCAGAAAAGGTAGGCAGGAGACAGATTGTGGAGGCCAAAAATGCCAGGCTGAGGTGTTCATGTTTAATTCTCTAAGTGATAGGGAGACACTGAAGTTTCTGCTCAGAAGAATGGCATATCAGATTTGTTCCTTGCAAAGATGATTTTGGTATATGTATGAAGGGTAGATTGCAGGGGGCAGTTAGGTGGCACAGTGGATAAAGCACCGGCCCTGGATTCAGGAGGACCTGAGTTCAAATCCGGCCTCAGACACTTGACACTTACCAGCTGTGTGACCCTTGGCAAGTCACTTAACCCTCATTTCCCTGTCCCCTCCCCCCACCAAAAGAAGGGTAGATTGCTGATGGGAAGCTGGGAAACCACTTAGGAAGTTATGATGGTGGTCCAAGGGAAAGTTGAAAAGAGTCTGGACTAGGATTGTAGCTGTGTGAGCAGAAAGAAAGGAGCAGATTTAAGAGCTATCATGAAGAGTGAGTCCACGAGACCTGGCAACTGCTTTGATGAGGGAGATGTGGAAAAAGGAAAAGTGAAGGATGGCTTGAAGGTTGCAAACCTGAGTGAGTAGAAGGATGGCGGTAACTTCATCAGTGATATGGAAGATGCAGAAGGGGCAGGATTCGCAAGGAAGATTAAGAATTCCATTTTGGACATACTGAGTTTAAAATGTCAACGTGCTATACATATACATGTGGATCTATCTATACAGTAGACAGTTGGAGACAGAAGTTGAGAGATTAGAGCTAGATATACAAATTTGGGCATCATCTGCATAGAGGTAATGATCTAACCATGGGGGCAAATGCGTTTGCCAAGGGACAGAGTATAGAGAGCAAGGGAGACTAGTACAGAGCTGTTCTGCTTTTTGTGTGCTCTAGATTGTCAATGTCCTGCTTAAAATGTGACATTTTTGACCCTGGGTCCTTTACTGTATAAACTCTCTTAAGATGAGCTTGACATGCTTCCCATTTGGGGCCTGACAAAACAAGCAGCTTAGAATGGTCCAACCTTTGGCTTGTGTATGAATGCAAATCAAGCAATTGATGGGACATCTCAGGTTGGTGAGTTAATTTCCACCCATGTTCTTAAAGTTGAAGAATGGACAGACCATTGTAATTATTGTCAGAAGACTTGGATTTCAACCCCAGCTCTTCTACTTTTTACTTATGTGACCTTGAACAAAGCATTTCCCTTTCCTGGTCCCCTTGTTACCCCTTCCACTGAAAGGGACTGAGAGAAGTATTAAATTTCTATGCTCCAGATCCTGTGAATTTTTATACTTTAGAAAAGAGGTGTCAAACTTGCTGGACTTCAAGGCTCCCAAGTGCTGCCCAAACTAGATTAAAATGTAATTGGGAAATATTTGACAAAATAAATAAAAATAAAATAGAACATAGATAATATTACTATGTGGTTCTCTGCACCAACATGATGCTGCAGGGATCCTTATGCGTGATTCAGTCACTCCCATTTCTATTTGAGTTTGACACCACTGCTTTAGAAGATCCCTAGATCAATTCAACTCTCATGGTGTCACTTTAAATTCTCATGACAGAATGGATAGGGCACTGGACTGGGAGTCAGGCAGACCTGGGTTGAAATTCTGTCTGAGACACAAGTTGTGTGACTCTGGGCATGTCATTTAATTTTTCTGTGTCTCAGTTTCCTCATCTGTAAGTTGAAGAGTTTGGGCTTGATGGCTTCTAAGGTCCCTTCCAACTCTAAACTTATGATAATAAGTTTGTCATTAATGAATTTATTGGGTAAATGATTCCCTTCTTGCCTCAGGCCTAAGCTTTTTTCATCTATAAAATGGCAGGGGGTAGGGAGTAGACTATATGATTTCTAAAGTTCCTTCCAGCCTCAACACTATATAGTTCTAGGAGAAAGAGGTGCAGAAGAAGAAATACTGAACTGGGAGTTGGAGAATGTGTTTAATTGGTGAGAGACTCTTCTGTTGGAGAGTGGTCTCAAAGCTTCCTTGTGCATAGTAGGGTGGGTAGAAGCCTTGTTCTGGCTTTGTGGAGGATCCATCATGGGCTTCCATAGGAAGGTCCTACAAAAGTAAAGATTTATGATGGTAAAGGTCATCATGGGATAAGTGTTGGCCAGACACTTAGAATCTCAGATTTGGAAGGAATTTCAGAGGTCATTCATCCAATTGGTACTTGGATGAGATGGTAGCTAAGTGATGCAGTAGATAGAGCTCTGGTCCTAGAGTCAGGAACATCTGGATTCAACACTAGCTGTGTGACCCTGGGCAAGTCACTTAACCCAGTTTGCCTCAGTTTTCTCACCTGTTAAATGAGCTGGAGAAGGAAATGGCAAACCTCTCTAGTGTCTTTGCCAAGAAGATCCCAAAAGGGGTCACAGAGAGTCAGATAAGACAACAACAGTAAAACTTGCTAGGTATATGACCCGGGACAAGCTGTTTCACCTCTGCTTGCCTCAGTTTCATCAACTGTAAAATGGAGAGAATAACAGCTCTGTTTTGTGAGGATCAAATGAGATGATATTTGAAAAGCCTTTAGTGTAGTGTCTGGCATATAGTAGGTACTACATAAATGCTTGTTATCTTTCCCTTTCTTTCCACTTGACTGAGAATCCCATATACAACACACACCCCTCTCAAAGGACTTAAATAGCTTTTGTTTGAAGAGTGACAGAGAACTCATTTCTCCCTGAGGCAGCCCTGCCACTTTTGGACATATCAGATCTTTAGAAACATAAATCACAAGATCATGGCTTTAGAACTTGGATGGAACTTGGAATTTAGTCCAACCTCTTCATTTTTTCAGATAAAGAAACTAAGACCCATATTGCTGATAAAGGGAATTGTCCAAGGTCACATGGGTAGCAAATAGTAGAGGCAAGATTTGAACTCCAGTCTTTTGACTCCAAATCTAGTGGTTTTCCCACTATTCCATGTTGTCTCCCTCAAGTGCTTCCCCAGACTTCTCTATGTTCATTTATCCTCATGACAGAGAGTTGTCCATGCCAGAATGTTCCTGGCTTCCAAAGTGATGGAAGGGTAACACCATTATCACCATCATACATCATTATATCAATACCATCTCTCACATTTTTCTAGAACGGGACAATTTGGGGCGGGGGAGCTTTCTTATCCACTACCTCATTTGATTCCCCACAATAACTCTGTGAGGTGGGTGGGGCAGAACCTTGTTCCTATTTGATGGATGAGGAAACAGAAACCTAAAGAAGAAAATTATTTGCCCAAGTGGCCCAGCTAGGACTAGAACCCACTTCCTTGTTCTTTCCCTGGCTCCCCCAGGCTGCCTCTCAAACCTTTGTCCCAGGAGCTAAGTGTGAGACGGCATTATCAGCCTTGCCATCTTTTCTAGAATGTGCGCAGTCTCTTGACCTCCCTCCCAGTCAAGCAACCTATGGCAATATAAACAATTATCTCCTCCAATGCACTGGCTTTGGGGCCTGGCTGTTCAGTCAGGGATGACAGACTTTGAATGCAGCCCCGTGGGCTCAACTAATGAACAGCAGCTGTGAGTTCCCCCTCCTCTCCACTCCCCTCCACTCCCCCCCATCCCCACCCCCAGGCCTGCCAGCAGAGCCCTAGCCAACAGCAGGAACAACAGCAGGCTTCTCTGCACACTGACAGGTGTGGGGGGGTTGGCATTTCTTATCAGAGGCCAAGGGTTCACTGGCAAAACTGCCCTGCCTGTGGATCTACCTGGCACCTTGCTATGATGTCCTTGCTTCCTGGAAGTAAGGACCTAGAAGTAAGGACCTGGCTGGGAGTCAGGAGACCTGAGTCCCAGCTCCAATTCCACTGTAGATCTGTGGTGTGACATTGAGAAAACCGTGAAGCCTCAGTTAAATGAGGGGATTGGACTAAAATGATCTCTAAGGTTTCTTGTAGCTTTAAATCCTAGTGTCCTTTGAAGGAGTTGGGAGATGTGGATTCTAGTCTTGGCATTGTGTGACCTTTAATAAGTATGTGCCCCTCTTTGAACCTCAGTTTCTATAAAAAGAGGGGTTTGGATTAAGTGATGTCTGAGGATCCCTTTAGTTCTAATATGATATATTCTGTGTGGCATTCCTCTCATTCCTGTCACTGTACTCCCTCTCCTCCTCTGGACATTAAGGAGCAGCGAATGCATGTCACTGTCTGGAAGCATTGGTTAGGAAGCCCAAGAGACCATAGGCAAGCATAGACCATGCCCACTTCATTCTGTTGAATGCCTCATGTATTAAAATGATGCTGTTGGGTTGGGAGGAAGGCAAAGTGATGACTAGAAGCCAGTCCTGGCAAGCGAAGAGCTCTGGAGTATGATTGAGCCAAGTAGCATCTCATCTAGTCTCTTCAGCCAATCTGCTGTGTGACCGTAGTTTAGTCACTTGCCTTTTCTCAGGGCCTGAGCTTCCTAACCCTATAAAATAAAAATGATGGACCGAATCTCCAAGCTCCCTTCCAACTCTGACACTTTTATGCTCTGAGTTCCCTTCCAAATCTTAAAAAGGTCTTTTCTTTGAATGATCCAGTTAATACAAGTCACACTCCATTTCCTAAGCAATTCCAATAAATGACATCCTCTGAAAGTATTTTGGGCTATTTATTTGGTACCTGCTTACATGATGTTTTGTATGTGTTCAGTTATGGCTTTCCTATCTTGTCAGCTGGGTTATAAATTCCTTGTGGGAAAGAACCACGTGGTTTGCTTCTTCATTTATCTCGTGGTCTCCAATATGGGATAAAACACCTTTCAATAAATGCTTGAGAAAGGGAGGAGGAGCAGAACCGTAATTAGGTTGGAGTGACTGTGGCCGTTCCCCAGGGCTCTGATTTTAGAGAACATTGGTGGAACTTGCAAACCTTCAGCAGTGTAAAAACAATAGCACTTATCATGTAATTTGCAAGAATAATTCATTAAATTGAAAAGCTCCTGGATGACAGGTTTCAGTAAACACTCTCTGTCCCACTCACCCCTACCCCACTAGGGGTTGAGACCGTATCTTCCAGTTTCCCAGAATCCTCACCATCTCCTCAATTAGATAATGTCCCACGGGATATACTTCCTCTACCTTTACACGGTTATTCCAGGAAGACGTCTTCCCCTCCTTCTCCCTCCCTCTTCCCTTTTCTCCCTGTTCTTCACTCAATTAGTGAACCCCAAACATACCCTAATCAAAGCTAATAAGCATAAAAGTAGTTCCAGTGATGCACTGTTTCAAGGAAATGAAAAGCCCTAAATTCTGAAGTCTAATTAGGAAGAATAGAAACAGTGCCATCAACCGCCAAAGCCTTGGAAAGTGTCCAAACGTGCCCTTCAGAACCTCCTCAAGACTCCATTTACCTTGTCTTCCTCATTTCATTGCAAGCACTGCAATGAAAACCAATCACCTCTTATTCAATTTTATTATTATTATTATTGTTAATAATAATAATATTTTATATACTAATACTGCAATAGTGTTGTTTCCTATTCTTCTTCATGACAAATAGCCAGGTCCCAGTTTACAATTGGGTCCTGTTCTAAAAATACCTTATTTGGACCTTGGAGCACACTTCCCCACAGAAGCAGTGCTATAAATGACGCTTCGATTTCAGGCCTCTTCTACTAATAGTACTTTAATGCTAATAGTTCTATTTCTGTTGTGTTGGGGATTAAATAGCTCTCTCTGGGCTAGCCTGTGAACCTATTCACCAGGTATAATGTGCCTCCCAAGGAAATGATGAGCCTTTGGGGTTTCATGGGGAGAAGGATGTATGAACATGCCTTTAAATTAAAGGGACAGTAGAAAGAGCATTTGGCTCTGGTGTCAGAGGTCCTGGGTTCAAAGTCCACCTCTAGTACTTCCTACCTGTGTGACCTTGGACAAGTCACCTTCCCTTGACCTCAGTTTTCTGCTCTATAAACTGAGGGAGGGGACAGACTCGACCTCTGTGGTGCCTTTCTTTCTATATCTCTGATCCTGTGATCTGCCAAATCCCCTCGTCAATCTCCCAGGCTTTGCCAAGGAACACTGAGGGGACTTCAGCTATATTCATCTCTTCCCCCACTGCTGTTGGAGCTAGAATAGTCATTGTAGATGCCTGGGATTAAAAAATTAAAAAAAAAAACTTTTAGAGATGGAAGTAGACCTAGTTAGTCTCTTCATTTCATATATGAGGAAAATCAGGCAAAGAGAGGCTGTGATTTACCCAGCTAGCAAATGATGGAGCCAGAATTGAAACCTAGGTCTCCCAATTCCAAATCTCAGTACTACTCTATAATGCATTAATGTCTGAGCCTCAAATTCCTCCCTTCTCCAATGTGTGTTCAACATGGATGCTAGTGATTTTCCTAACGCACAGGTCTGTAGGGGCAGCTAGGTGGTACAGTGGATAGAGAATCAGGCCTGGAGTCAGGAAGACCTGAGTTCAAATCCAGCCTCAGATACTTACTAGCTGTGTGACCCTGGGCAAGTCACTTAACCCTGTTTGCTTCAGGTTCCTCATCTATTAAAATGAGCTGGAGAAGGAAATGGCAAACCACTCCAGTATCTTTGCCAAGAAAGCCCCAGATGGGGTCACAGAGTTGGACGTGGCTGAAACGACTGAACAAAAACAAAGTGCCCGTATTGAATTTCAGCTACACTAAATAGGCTTTGAGGGGGGGAAGCAGGGTACACACTCACTGGGAAGCCTAAGTAGCATTTATAAATACTTTACCGTTATGGAATAATGCATTCTGAGTTCCAAACAACTGAATTACAAATGAGATTTGGGAACATAACACATCTCTAAGTTGGGGATTTCCTGCATTAGAGACTGTCGCTCAGATACCTAAACATGTCCCCATTTGAAACATCTCTAGGGGGTAAATATTTAAAGTTATCAGCCAGTTCTCTTACAGAAATTCTCTTGTTAACCACAGTGTCTCTACTCTTAGGGTCTTCAGTCAATTGAGATTCACTGGTTGTTGTCAGAAGCCAGGAGGGACCTAAGATGGGCAAGTAATAACAGCCGTGCTGTCCTCTCTGTAGTCTGTAGGTATTTTGGGGGTATTGGGGAGAGCTCCACTGGAGGATCTCCTCCTTTCCCTCTCCCCACCCCCTCACTGTCTGTAGCTTGGCTAGGCCCCATCCCCTCCCTTGAACTGAGAGGCCTTCCCTTCAGGCTCCTGGCTGTATTGGCTGTGGGTGGTATGCAGATGGGAATAGCATTTTACAAACTGCTGCTTGGATCACAGGATTTGGTGTGTAAAAGGCACCTTAGAGATAATCTACTCTGGGAACTCTTCCTTTTTTTGGTGTCATGGACCCCCAGTGGCAATATAGACCCCCTTTTCAGGATATTGTTTTTATATGCAGAAAACCAGATGTGTAGGTTTACAAAAGAAACCAGTAATATTGAAATACAGTTATAAAGATATTTAAAAATCAGTTCATGCCCTGGGCAAGTCACTTAACCCCAATTGCCTCACTAAAAAAAAAATTAAAAAAAAATCAGTTCATGAACCCCAGTTTAAGAACCTATCTCCTTATTTAACAAATGGGGAAACTGAGGCATAGAGCGATGAAGTAATGAAGTTACACAGCTAGTAAGTGTTGGGGTGGGGTGAAACCCAAATCTCTTGACTCTGAGTTCAGCATTCTTACTTTTGTTGTCAATAACCACCAGGACAAATCCAAAAATTCCCAAGGGAGATTCAGTTTTGAAAATACAGGTGAGATAATTTGCCTACAGTTTCTGACTTGGTCCCTCCCCCACCCCTGAGCCCTACCTCCTACAAGGAAATACTTTAATATAATGATAAGAGCTTTAAGATTTACAAAGAATTTTGTATATGTTAATACATTTGATCTTCACAACAACCCTAGGAAGTAGGTACCTGTAAACTGGGGATGAAAACACCTACCTTCCAAGGTTGTTGTGAAGATCAAATATGATAACATCTCTTAAGTGGTTTTCAAATTGTAAAGCTATACCAGTACTTATTATTATTATTATTATTATTCCCATTTTACAGATGAGGAAACTGAGGCAAACAGCTGTGAAGCAGCTTGCCCAGGGTCACACACCTTGTAAGCATTGCTGTTGTTCAGTCATATATAACTCTTTGTAACAACATTTGGGGTTTTCTTGGCAAAGATACCGGAGGGGTTTGCCATTTCCTTCTCCAGCTCATTTAACAGATGACAAAACTAAAGCAAATTGGGTTAAGTGACAACCATTAAATGTCTAGGGCAAGATTTGAATTGAGGTCTTGATTCCCAAACTCTAAGTCCTATAGTCTATCCACCAAAGAACTTAGCAACCAAATATAAAAGACTTCCAATTTCATCTTCATCTAGTAAAAAAACCTCAAACATTTATAAAGTGGCCATTGTACTAAGTGCTAAATATATATATATATACATATATATATAATATATCATTATAATGTATTTTAAGAATTATATATTATATAATGTTATATAATATATTACATAATAATAATAGGTATGTATATAGACTACACACACACACACACACACACACACACACACACACATACACACACACAGTAGAGCAACTATCACCACAGTCAGAAAACTTGGGTTTAAATCCTGACTCTAGCATGTCACCTTAAGCTAATCACTTAACTCCAGTGAGCCCCCATTTCCTCATCTGCAAAATGAGAATAAGAATACTAGCATTCACAGAGTTGTGAGGAAAGTGCTTTAAAGAATATAGAATTTCTGGCATTTGTTATTAGTCAAATAAGGCATGGTCCCTGCTTTTTTGTAATTTAGATTCTAGGAGAGAGTCAAGACACCAACACAGCCATGGGACACATTACATAATGAATGCATCAAAGTGTTATAAAACAAAATGCAAGGTGAGGCTTGAGAGGGCCTCCATGCAGATCACTACTGTACTTTCCCTTTAAAAATGATTAGTTTCATGTGGCCAAAAATATTCATTGCCTAGTAGCCAACCATCTGGCAACAACTATATGGGTTGTCAAAAAAAACCCCAAACCCAAACCCAAACCCCCAAAACCTAATGAAGCAGTAACTCTGCTAATATACGTCTTGCCTATTTATTGCTGCCTATTACATCATAGTTTCCTCCATCAAACATATCCACAAAAAGTTCCCAGACACCTCAAGGATCTTTGGCAAGAAGGTCTACTAGTCTACCTGGCAGGGTACCTATCTCTTTTAAACAATATATTTCTCCCAGTGACCAGCACAGTATCCTGTATGCATTAGGTGTTTAATAAATGTTTGTTGAATGAATGAATCATCAAGGATTCCCTAGTTCAAAGAGAGTCCCTAGCTCAAGGTAACCAAGGGCCTAAAGGGTCAATAACTCTGGCCACATTGACCCATTGTCTCTCATGCAGGAAGCCAGACCATCATCCAGACATATCCAAATACCCAGGTGTTTGGCACTGGGTAGACCAGAAGTCCGGATGACTAGATGGCTTATTCAGTTCTCATTAGCTGGTTTGAGAGTCCTATAAACACTGCCCCAAGCATGGTTTGCTTTCTCTCATGCACAGTGTTCACAAAGCCTTCCTCCCCACCCCTCCCTTCCCCCTCATCCGTCTGGGAGCATTGGGTTCTTTCCCCAATCCATTTTTTAGTATAATTTTTGCTTTATTCTAGTCTAGGTTTTACCCAGATTTCTTAGGACTGACTCAAAGAAAAAGGCATTTTGCTAAAATAGCTATGTTGCTTTGAAACAATTCTTACTCCTACTCACTTTTCTTTTTGGAAGACAGTGACTGAATTTAGATTTGAGAGAGAAAAGGAGGGAGAGAGCACACTGGAGAGAGAGAGAGAGGAGGTAGGGGAAAGGGGGAAGGGAGAAAAGGAAGGAAGGAATCAGGGAGGGAGAAATGGAAAGAATGAGGGAGAGAGTTGGAGAAAGAAGTGAAAGAGATAGGGAAAAGGAGAGAGGAGGGAGGTGGAGATGGGGGGAATTAGGAGAGACAGGGGGAAGGGAGGAAGAGATTGAGGGAAGGGGGGAAGCTGTAGAGGCAAAAAGAAGGGAGAGAGTAATATGGAGGAGAGGGGTGTGGGAGAGATGGAAGGCAAAGAGAAGAAAAAGACAGTATGATATGGGGGAAGGGAGGGATATAGAGAAAGGGGGAATGGAGGAGGACAAAAATAATATATAGATAAGGGAGGAGGGAGAGATGGAGAGAGAGGGATAAAGGAAAGAAAGGGGGAGAATGACAGATGGGGGTAGAAGTGGGAGGGAGGGAGAGAGGAGAGGAAAGAGAAAAAGAGGAAGAGAGAGATAAGCTTAAGGGCAGACCTGACCGGGTAGGGAAATTACTCCAAATCTTGAAAATGTATAGCATTTCTAGTTGTCTGTCTTTGTACCTGAACTCTTGTTCATTGACTAGAGTGGGGCTCACTCATTTCCCAGACTGATCATGTTCTCAGGTTACATTGAACAGAAAACCCTTTCAAACATGCAAGGAGATGTTTCTAAGCTTTTCCTAAGCAGAGATTGTGCGGCCCACTGGGCAGTGCAAGATTAGGACAGACTCAGACTGGATGCAGTGTCCTGGTTTACATTGACTCCTCTTTCTCCACCTGGCTGAAAACAGATTCCAGAATGTCAGGGTCTTCAGGAAACACTTCATTCGACTCCGTTGCCCAGGCGATATGACTGAGGCCCACAGAAGTGAAGGGACTTGCCCAGGGTCCCCCAGTGAGTCGGTGACAGGATGAGCGTCCAGATTCTCAGTTAGTTCTGCCCACCTCCTGCTCCCACAGCACTGTCTCTTATGATTGACATGGAGGTAGTTAGAATCCTATAAATACAACTCCAACTGTATCTTATATGAACAGGCTTCCAGTTCCAGGTTTATGGGAACAGAGCTATAGCCAGGATCTGTAGGGTAGGAAGAGGAGTGGGGTGGGATAGAGAGGAAGCTTTTACTTTTTGTTGTGGTCTTCCAAACTGATTTCTAGTCTGTATCTGCCCCTTTCCTTTGACCAACCCTAGGCTAATACCAACAAGGTCTTATTACTAAGGCCTCTTTCCTGTGGTCCCTTCATCTTCTGCTTCTTCTGCAGGGTTAGGGGGTGGGAGACCCTTGACTATATAGCACAGGCATGGACCAGAGTCTGAAGGATGGGCTGTCCCTTCTCTAGGGTCAACTGCACCTGGAGCAGACTGTTTTCTGTGTGACACCCACTCAAATGAGTTTGACCCTTAGTGCAAGAATTCCTAGTTATAAGCCTGGATATAAAATAATGACAGGGGAAGGAGAATTCATCTTTAGCATCACCCACACATGCAACTTGGAGTTGATTGTCTATAACCTTTCCACATCTGCTTCGATCTCCCCTTCCTTACCTTCATTTCACATTATGAGGACCCACACAAGGAAGCCCAATCCTAGCCTTCCCTGCTGGACAGATTTCTTACACTTGTAATACCCCCCATACATCCTACCCATACTAAGTACCATCTTGTCCATGTTTCCTGGATCATCCCTACAGGGACAACATCTCTGAGGTTTACACAATCATAGTACATCAGAGTTGGAAGGGACCCCTAGTTGACTAGGGTCATCTAGTCTAACTAATTGCCTAATTGCCTTGAAGGCAAAACCTCTGTCTTTTACTTTTTTTTTTTTTTTTTGGTGAGGCAATTGGGGTTAAGTGACCTTCCCAGGGTCACACAGCCAGCAATTGTTAAGTGTCTGAGGTCGGATTTGAACTCAGGTCCTCCTGAATCCTGGGCAGGTGCTCTATCCACTGCACCACCTAGCTGTGCCTGTCTTTTACTTTCTTTTTTTAAAATTTTTTTTTAATTTAATTTTTCTTTTTTTGGTGGGGCAATGAGGGTTAAGTGACTTGCCCAGGGTCCCACAGCTAGTAAGTGTCAAGGGTCTGAGTCTGGATTTGAACTCAGGTCCTCCTGAATCCAGGGCCGGTGCTTTATCCACTGTGCCATCTAGCTGCCCCCTTTTAATTTAATTTTTCTTTTTTTGGTGTGTCTTTTACTTTCAATGTAACTGTCATAATAGCTTGTAGATTTGCAAAGTGCTTTACATAGATTAATTATCTCATTTGACCCTCACAACAGCCCTATAGGTAGGTTCTATTATTATCCCCATTTTCATATGAGAAAACTAAAGCTAAGAGAAAAAAAGTGACTTAAGCCCTTAAGAAGGTATTGTTCTCAGAAGCTAGACTTTGAACTTAACTTGAGAACACCTTGAAGTTCAGTGAACCAATGGATTTGGAGGACACCAACCAATCAGCTTGAAGCAGTGTGTAAGGACCGCCTCTGTTCCAGACCTATAAAAAGCTTCCACAATCAGTTTGCTAGAGAGTTCGTGGTTGAAGCAGGCTGGTGGGGGAGGACTTGAGGAAGAACCCGACCAGGCTGGAACTCTAGGCTAGGTAGGCTTTTCTTAACTTTCTGAACTCCATGTGAATACCTGTATGCTTTAATAACTATTTAATGTCCAAAGACTGGTGCTGAAGCTTCTAATTTAAGGTGACCACAATTTAGATTTTAAACATCACAACATCATTTATCATATCCTCCCTAAGTTATGCAGGCTAGATATTCCTAGTATGTGCAAGTGCCTGACACACAGTAAGCATTTTATAAATGCTTGCTGACTGACTGAAGTGTGGTGAGATTCCAATTTGTGACATGGAAGAACTACCCATACCACTGCTCCACATCACTCTATTGCCTCATATAGAGCTTTTGATCCACTAAGATTCCTAGATCATTTTCACTTGAACTATTGATATACTTCTCCTGTACTAATGTAGTATATTTTAAAACTTCTAGGGTGATGTCCAAAAAATGTGTCCTAATCAGCAGATTGTTGAAATTTCAGTGTGAACATTTACACCATGGAAATCAGTAAATGCTACAAATCAGGACTTTATTTATTGTTTTGTTGACCGTGTAGACACAAGAAAGTGGTGAATAAAATGTTATTAATGGAAATCACACTTAAAAGTCTGTCCTGAATTTTTGGAGACCTACATCTATTAGCATACTACTAGTAGTATATTTCAAAATGGGTTCTCTAGAATCATGCTTAGTTATTATGTTCATTAGAATTCTTATGTCTTTCAAAGTGGTTAGTGCAAGGGGATTATGGGCAAGGAGAACATAAGCATTCCAAGGATCATGAGTCAGAAAGTTTATTCCTCACAAACATAAGCCTTTGGCCCCCTTGTCCTGTAGTCCCACTGGTACAGGGTACAGTGGTGGCTGGGACATACAGTGTGATATATAGCCTAAATCTCCTGTGTCTCTGCTCTTATCTCTGATTGTTGTTGTTGGACAGATTCACAGCACCTGAGTGGGATGGGGATCTTAGGGACTGTCAATCTGCAGGTGGTTTGGACTGCAACCTCCTGTATCAAACACAAGGGGATTGTGACTGGTAATGCTTGCTAACTTCATATACTTGAATTAGATGAAGTTTGCTAAGCTGGTAGTTTGCTAACCTTGCATTCCTAACCCTAAATGTGGCTGACACACATGGGTAAATATAAGCTGGTCAATCAGTGGTTAAACATGGAGCCACTTCTGTCAGCTAGGGCCTCACAATAGGCCAAACCTCACAGTTTCTCTATAGTGTTGGTCATTGAATAAAGTGTTCTCTTGGTTCTTTACTCTGCATCAGTTCATACAAGTCATCTGAGGTTTCTCTGTCCCCTTTGTCATTTCTTACTGCACAGTGGTATTCTATTGCATTCATATAACATATTTTTGCTTGATAATGTATTTTATACAATTTATGACAAATTTACAAATTATGATAAGACAAGGATTTTGTTTTTCATTTTCTTTTCAGTGGGAATGGGGAGGTGGGAAGTAGACAAAATATTCTTGTTAACTAAAAAAAAAATTTAAAAGACTAAATGAGGGCATTGGGGAAAAGAAATCCTTCTAGGTAATAGCCAGATAATTTGATAAGCAAATCAAGTGGAGATGCTAACGAGAGAGAGAGAGAGAGAGAGAGAGAGAGAGAGAGAGAGAGAGAGAGAGAGGGAGAGCGAGAGCGCAAGCGAGCGCCCAGAGACCTTTCTTTAGCTTCTAGGCCATACATATGCAGAGATTTATTTGCTTCTGAGCCAGAAAGGACCTGAGAGAACACCTAAGATGGCCCTTTCACTTTGAAGATATAAATACTGAGGCCTAGAAAAGTTAAACAACTTGCCCAAGATGGTGACATAGTAAGGAGAGGTTAAAATTCATCAAGCCCAGGACTCTTGATTCCAAATCCATCGTTTTTTCCCCCTGTACCACAGGGGATGCTATGTATCAGAAGGCGGGGGGCAGTTCTGGAGATGATATGCTCCTCTTTTTTGCCTATCTTGTTATTGATTCTAATAAAAGGGATTATATCGCACAACACTATTTACAGGACACTTTGCTTAAAACAAATTTATGAGGTGGTTAGGTGCTGGCCCTGGTCCTGGAGTCAGACAAGAGCTGGGTTTGAATCTTGCATCTGGCATTTCAGAGCTGTACGTGAATGGCAAATTACTTAACCCCTCTGGTCATCCTCAGATTTCTCAAGTATGAATGAATAATAATACTTGAACAAGCTTCCTCATGGCCTAATTATGAGAAAAGTACTTTGTAAAGCTTGAAACAGGATAGGAACATCCTGTAATATGCTCATTTTATTGAAGAAATAAATGGACTCTTGAAGAAATAACACATTTCTTTCTAATTAGCCAGTTAGTTGATACATGGGGTCAGGACTTGAACCCAGTACTCTATCCTATACCACACTGCTTCTCATGGTGGGAAATTCAACCCAAGGAGGAGAGGTGAGGAGAGTGAGACTAAGACTATTGGTGGCAGGTGGGGTTGTGCTGTGCCCTCCAATCACATGGCGGTAGGCACCCACCTAGTCCGCCTACATGTAGGACTTGGTCCTGTGATCATACCAACACTTGGAGATGAGAAGCTTTGCAAAACACTTCCCACTCTCTTCCAATTCAACTTGCTTTGCTGACTTCGGTTAGAATCCTGCCAACTTTAAAGTTTATCATTTCAGCTGGTAGGGAATTACACAAGCCCCCAAATGCTAGGGTGCTTTTTTTAGAGTGACAGAGTTGCATGTCTTCCCCCCCCCAAACTATTTGAGAGGGTTTTTGCAGATTACTTCCATATATATATATATATATATATATATATATGCAAATATATATTTATATTTATTTATATATCTGCAAATTTATAGTTATATTTACATATCTGCAAATATATATACACACACACACACACACACACACACACACACACACACACACACACATTTTTAAAAAGATCTTTGGCTAAAGCCCAAGAATGGAAAATTTCAGGGAGATGTCAAGGAAGTTCTCCAGGCTTATGATGAAGGGAAATAATTGTAGTCCCTCTTCCAGAAGAGATTCTAAGTTTGCTATGAAGGATGCTGCTTATCCACAGCTTTCAATTCTTTGTCTGGAGAGAGCTCTAGCTACAGGTAGTACTCTTGGCTGAGAGCCCCTGAATGTCAGTGCCTAGGCTGGGAAATGAGCCCTTCAGACAGGTCTTCTGTGAGGACTCTAGCCGACAGTAGCTGAGAAATAATACCCCTTGAGCTGGTGGCCACTTTTTCAAAATATATAATCACTCTATGGACAATATTTTCAGACACACACACACACACACACACACACACACACACACACACACACACATACCAGTTGCTGGATTTATTTCTCTTTGGAAGCTCAAAGCTCAAAGGAACCTTGGAATGTAGAACACTGGACACCAGAGCAAGAAAACACAGGACTGGGGCAGCTAGGTGGTGCAGTGGATAGAGCACCAGCCCTGGAGTCAGGAGTACCTGAGTTCAAATCCGACCTCAGACACTTAACACACACTTACTAGCTGTGTGACCCTGAGCAAGTCACTTAACCCCAATTGCCTCACTAAAAAAAAAGAAAGAAAGAAAGAAAGAAAACACAGGATATCAAAAATGGAGTCTTAGAATTTAGAACATGGTAGGATCTTAGAACATAGCACAAGATTGTTAGAATGGGAAGGAACCTTAGAATCTTAGAACATAGAACACAAGTGGGATCTTAGAACATAGGACAAGATTGTCAGAATGGGAAGGGACCATAAAACATAGACCACAGGCTATCAGAGAAGAGACCTTAGAACATGGGCCATCAGAGCTACAAGATACTTTAGAGAATAGAATAAAGAATATCAGAGCTAGAAGGGGCTTTGGAAGAGAATCCAGGTTATCAGAGCTGAAAGGGAGCTCAGAACGTAGAATATAGGATGTTAGGGTGAAAGAGACCTTAAAAAGATAGATTGTCAGAGTCGGAAAGAACCTTAGGGAACAGAATATAAATGGACAGTCAGAAGTGACTTTAGGATATAGATGTAGATCTTATAAATGGAAGGGACTCAAGAACAGAGAACACAGTATTCAAGCCCTGTAAAGGGTCATAGAACCACTATAGGTCTAGCTAGAATCAGAAGTGACTTTAGAGGTCATTTAACCCCATAATGTAACAGGAAACTAACACCTAGGTAGTAGGATTTGAACCCAAGCCCTCTGACTCCAGAACCAGGGCTCTTTCCACTATACCACACTTCTTTTAGTGATTATAAAACTAGAATGTTAAAGCTGGATAATATCTTGGAACGCAGCGCATAGACTACCAGAGCTGAGCCAAAAAATCTTCCCCAAACCAACCCCATTAAATTGAAGAGTATGAAACATGATCGGATGTCTCCAGATGGGGAGATCTTCTCCTTGCAGATCTCACACAGCTCATTGTTTTGCATTTTGAGGGCCCTTCTCATGTATTACTGTGTGTTACAGTTATTTCTGCTTATTTCCTAAACCCCCACACTAATGTCTTATCATCACAGATGATGGAGGCTATGCCTTTGGAATGAGAGCTCCAGCAGGTCCTAGAAAGTGACAAAGGCTTCATAGATGTGCTCAGTGTGCTTATGATTGTTGGTCCTCACAAAAATCATAGAAGCCATCACCAAGTTAGCTTTGGGGGGAGGAAAAGAGGTCACAGTTCTCAAAAATGACATAAATTGTGGGTGACCTGTGATCTGCCTCAGTGGAAGGGATACCTATACTGACAAAATCATAAAGATCCTTGAAGTATGCATGAGTCACATGTCAACCACAACCAACAACAATGACTGGCACTTATATTAGGCATCTTATGGTTTGCAAAGCATTTTAGAAATATAACCTCATCTGATCCTCACAACAGTCATGAGAGGTATATGCTAATATTGCCCCATTTAACAGATGAAGAAACTGAGGCAGAAGAGGTTAAGAGATATGCCCAGGGTCACACAGCTAGTAAGTGTGCAAGGCTGGATTTGCACTCAGGTATTCCTCGATTTGCTGTGCTGCCTAAATGCCCATTGAATTGCTTAAAGTCACATACTCTACCAAACCATGAATTCCCTGAGGGCAAGGAACCTGTCTCACTTAAACTCTCTATCTTCCTCAGATCCTAAAGCATTGTCCTTTTTACCATTGAAGTATTTAAAAAAAATATTTGCTCAATTAGATCAGAGCTAGAAGGGATCCTAGGACATTGAATGTGAAAGGTGGAAGGGAATCTCAAAATACAGTATCAAATAATGGCTTTGAAAAAAAATAATAATAGCTTTGGAAAGACCCTTAGACTATTTCAGCTTGAAGGGACCTTAGAACATAGAACATTATAGTTGGAAAACAGAAACAATCTGTCCAGTCTTTTAATTTTACATGTGGGAAGAATGAGGTCCAGAGGGAAGAGTATTGGCCCTGAAGGCAAAGGACCTGGGTTCAAATCCTGCTTCTAATGAAGACTTTTTTGGTCTCTTGGTTATTTTTGTTCTTTTTACTTTGTGTGTGTGTATGTGTCATGGACACCTTTGGCAGTCTAGTGATGTCCATAGGCCCCTTATCAGAAAAAAAGTTTTAAAATTAATCAAATAAAAATGGACTGCAAAGGAAATCAAAGATTAGTGAAAATAGGCATGTATTTCCCCATCTGAGTTCATGGAACTCCTGAAACCTATGCACAGACCCCAACTTAAGAATCTCTGCTATAATATTTACTACCTGTGTGACCTTGAGCAAGTCACTTCATCTCTATGCTTATCAGTTTCCTCATCTGTAAAGTGAGCAGACTGTAATAGCTGACCTCTGAGGTATCTTCCAGTTCTAAATCTATGTTAATTTATGGTGCTAAGACTTTGCTTAAGGGAACATGGATGATTAGGGTCAGATCTGACACTCAGATTCCGTCCTCCTGATTTATTCCTCCTCCTTTACAATAGTACTAATTGTCAGACTCTGTGTGTGTGTGCATGTGTTTAGATACCACAAACACTCCCGCAGAATGAATCAGCTATACAATCATTTTACAGTATTTCAGCCTCAGATTGCAAACATCCCCCAACAAATAGGATTCTTGCTTTCTAACGAGCTGGGAATGTGTGGAAAATATAATCAATCACATTAGTAGTGAGCCACAGATGTTCCATGGATCAGGCAGGCTGTTCCAAGCTCAGACAGAGTTTGTAGCAAGGAGGGGTGGGGGGTGGGGGGACAGGGATCCAACTGCTGTCCACTCTAACAGAGCATCATGAGATGGAGACAGATGGGGACATGGATTTTGGATTCCATCGATGAAGCTATGACCTTACGGTACTACTGCTTGTGGGACTACCTCCTGGTATTTCACTTATGCTGACTCTCCCTGAAATGCATCTGTTCTCCAAACCTACTTTTCAATCTATGTATCCGGTCAGCAACCATTTTTAAAGCACCTACTATGTTTGATGCATTGCACTAAGCTTTGGGAGAAGTACAGAGATGAATAAAACACAGTCTCTATCCTCAAAGCAGAATACTAAGACAGATCCACAAACATTCTATGACTCTTCAGTGAATCAGTAAGAGTCAAAAGTGCAGGTGAGGGGCAGCTAGATGGTGCAGTGGATAGAGCACCGGCCCTGGAGTCAGGAGTACCTGAGTTCAAATCTGGCCTCAGACACTTAACACTTACTAGCTGTGTGACCCTGGGCAAGTCGCTTAACCCCAATTGCCTCACTAAAAAAAAAAAAAAGTGCAGGTGACCCTGAGGGCAGTGCCCACAGAATGGGGTGGGGGTGGGGGGTTAAAGGGACATCAATGATTTGCACGGGAAGAATGAAGGAAGAGATGATCAGTATAGCCAGGTCCTGATTAATGTGAATAATGAATTCCCTGATGGAATCATATCTATTCAGGTCTGCATTATTTGAAATTATAGTTATGTAAAATATGATAAGTGATTCTAGGCCAGTGGAAATATGCAGAGTGAATTAATGTGACCCTTGATTATTCTCATTGATCAGAATCTAGCTCTAATAGCTTGCCTTTAAGCTCTGAAAACCATTTTACATAGCTCTTACTTGATCCTTACACCGACCCAAGGAAATTAAGCGCTGCTATTATCCCATTTTGCAGATGAGGAAACTGAGGACAAGATAGTTTAAATTAATTGCTCAGCTAGGACGTATTAGAGATGGGAGGTTGGCCTCAGATCTTTCTGTACTAAGTTCAGGGCACCACCACTAAAGCCACCTCCAGGGCAGAACATGTATAACTGGAAAAGGCTATGGGTCATGTACTGAAAGTAAAGGGTGACTGATGAATGGCCCAAGGACACATCGATGGCCATGGAATATTAAAAGGACTAGAAATCTAGAATATTGTGTAGATCCATCATTATGTATTATTATTATTATTATTATTATTATTATTAAGCATTTATATGGTGCTTTGTTTTGCAAAGTACTCTCCATATATTATTTTATGTGATCCACACAGTTATTCTGTGAGGTAAGTGCTATTATTATTTGAGGAAACCAAAGTTCATGTAAGTGACCTTCTTTAGGTCACCCAGCTAGTAAAGACAAGAATTGCACAGGATGAGAATGGATGGAAGGATTGCAATTTCCCCTAGTAGAGGGAATGCCCACACTCATGAGATCAGCAATCTATCAAAGGAACAAAGTAGCCATATATGATATGCAGAATAGATTAATAATGCTGTATAGAATTTGATAAGTCAAGTTAATAAGAAATTTAAAAGTCCCTACTAAGTGCTAAGCGCTGGGGATATTGAGAGTAAAGCTCTGTGAGCAATATATAAAAGAAAGATCATTTCTAACTGGAGGTGGAGGAGAAATCAGGAGAAGCTTCGTGGAGGAGGTAGCATTTGAGTTGGGCCTTGGTAGAAGAGTAGGATATCAATAGGTGAGGAAAATGTAATTGAAAGGCACCATGTAGTGGGAGGTTTTTATTTGTCAGGCTAAAGAGGATGGACTTTCTTTTAGAGGTGATGGGAAGCCACTGTAGAGTGTAGCATCTGGGAGAAGAAGGAATGATGGGAGAGAGGAGATTCACAAAGGGCAGCAGAGTATCTCAGGGTTCCTCAAGGCCAAACTTCTCATTTTGGTAGTTCATGCTTTGATCCAGATCACCCTTCAGCTCAGCATCACCCGGAGGCAGGGCCTCTTTCCCCCTTTACTGTCTTACTTTTGGACCTGAGACTTGGGTACTAGTTCAGGGGAGACAGGTTGGGTCCTTTGTGTCCCTTGGAAGGTAGAACTCTTTTGCTCTGCTTTTCTGAGTGTCTTTGGTACACCATCTTGGGGACGCCATCCTTGCTTCATGTGTTGTGGGGTAGGGTTGACTGGGAAAAGTGGAAATTCCCTTTGGGCCAAGAACATGGGATCTGCTAGTCCCAGGGCTATGATGAAATGCCTATCTCAGCAGCAGGTACAACAGTGGAGAGTATACTGCAGGCAGCAACTGGGGGTTAAGGCTATCAAAGATGGATACTTAAGCTAATCACTCCTGCAGTTTGATTGGTTGAGAGTCCAGTTCCTGACCCACGGGAAAACAAAATGACCAGGAGGCCTAGACCAAGACACTGCAGTGGTGGTCAGAAGAATCATGAACCTCAGAGTTGGAAGAGACCTTAGAGTCTTCCCCAGATGGGAATAAAATCCTCTCTACATAGACCTTTCAAGTAGACATCCTATAATACTAGATCTGGAAAGAGACCATAGAATTGAAACATTTTTTGTACAGAAGAAGAAACTGAGGCACAGAATAGGCAGGTGACTCCCCATAAATCACCCACCTGGTGGGTGGTAGAGTACTCTCTTTGAATCTTGTCTTTGCTCCATTCCTTACTTTTTTTTTTTTCAGGGCAATGAGGGTTAAGTGACTTGCCCAGAGTCACACAGCTAGTAAGTGTCAAGTGTCTGAGGCTGGATTTGAACTCAGGTCCTCCTGAATCCAAAGCCAGTGCTTTATCCACTGCGACATCTAGCTGTCCCCATCCCATTCCTTACTACTTCTGCAAACTTGGGCAAGACATTTAACTTCTCTGGGCCCCAGTTTCCCTGTTCAGAGGTTGAGAGGGTTGGACTTAGATGATCCCTAAGGGTTCTTTCAGCTCTAGAGCCTATGATTCTGTGTTCTGGAAAAGCTTACTGTGTTGGGGGGATGGGTATCAGGTGGAAGAAATCCAGGGAGAAAAAAACTGCCAGATTTGACAAGCTCCCTGACTCATTGTCTGTGAGGCAACAGAACCTGTTTGTATCTGGGGGAGAGGGGGGGTTCATATCCACAGCAAATCTTGATTATTGTACCATCCCCCTAACCCCCCTCCACAAATACTTCCTGCTTTACTTACTGCAGTAGTTGATTATGAGTGAGCTCCCTGATTTGTAAGGCTGCTGATATGCAGAGGTTTGGAGTTAGGCTCTGAGTTGGACAATTTGCCAGACATTGGTGGTCACTGATAAAACTCTTGAGGTTCAACCCATGTCTAGAAGACAAGGAAGACATGAGACAACCCAGGCCCCTTACAGAGCCTGCCAATGGCAGTCCCACCAACTAGATGATGAAAGATGGGGCCATCCATCCCCTGACTCAGCGTGCCTTTCCCTGAGGGAAATTTGGTGTCTACCAATCGATTTTATAGGATTCAATAATGGCCATGACTTTATTGGTCATTTCTGTCTCAGATAGAGGCAAAGCCTTGTAGGTCCATTAAATTTTTTATTGTTTTTTTTTTTTGCTTTTACTTTACCTTCATTTCCAAAAGTAGTCCCAGAGAACCATCCTCTATACCAAAGAGCAAAAAAAAAAAGGAAAAGAAAAAAGAAGAAAGAAAGAAAGAGAAAGGAAGAAAGAAAGAGAAAGGAAGAAAGAAAGAAAGGAAGGAAGGGAGGGAGGGAGGAAGGAAGGAAGGAAGGAAGGAGGAAGGAAGGAAGGAAGGAAGGAAGGAAGGAAGGAAGGAAGGAAGGAAGGAAGGAAGGAAGGAAGAGAAAGAAAGAAAGAGAGAAAGAGAGAAAGAAAGAAAGAAAGAAAAAGGGGGAAAAGAAGTTAATTAAAACTAATGTGTTCATCAAGCAAATAGGACAGTTTGGGTGATATTCCAGATCCATAGTCCCCCACTGTTACCAAAAAAGGGAGGAAAGTACATTTTCTTCTTTCTTCTTTGGGGCCAAACTTGATCATTATAACATGTAGGTTCACTTTGAGAGTCCTATAGGAGAGAATGATTGCTTCTAAGAATTTCAGGTATTGCATTAGGAAATAGGAAGCCTGGGCATGTAGAAATTAACCTGAGAGAATGGATCTAGAGAAGGAAGAGATACCTTGAAGGGGCAGCTGAGTTTCTCAGGTTCAGATATCACCTTTCTTTGTGAATTCTTCCATGATGTTTCAGGTAGAAATTAATTTTTCCTTCCTGACACTTCTTTTATGCCTTTTGTACTTTTTATGGATACATTCTTTCATGGGCAACTAGGTGACATCATAGTTCACAGAGCTCTGGGCCTGGAGTCAGGAAGACTCCTCTTCCTGAGTTCAAATCTCATCTCAGACACTTACTAGCTGTGTGACCGTTGGCAAGACACTTAACTCTGTCTCCTCTTCTGTAAATGAGCTGAGAAGGAAATGGCAAACCACTCCAGTATCTCTGCCAAGAAAACCCCAAATGGGGTCAGGAAGAGCCAGACATGACTGAAAATGAATGAACAACCACCATATTCTTTCATAGCTATTTGTGTATGTCAGCAAGGCATGGGATCTCAAAGTTGAATGGGATTCCAACCTCCAACCTGAACATGAATCCTCTATACTATATCCTGGGCTTATGATCAACCTGTTGAAAAGTGTGTAGAGTCCTAGATTTGGAGTCAAGATCCAGTGTCAAATCCTGCCCCTGAGACTTGGGCAAGTTGACCTTTTTCAGTCTTGGTTTCTTCATGTGTAAAAGCGGAGAAATGATAGCCCTTATCTCATAGGCTTGTTCTGAGGATAAAATGAGATACTGTATATGGAGTACTTTGTAAAACTGTAAAACTTTTCATTAATGTAATAACTAGTTTTACTTGAAGAACTCCACAATGGTGAACTCACTACCGATTTATGGCAGGCTGTTCTATTTTTCTGTTAGCTGTGATTGTTAGTGTTCCCTTATATTTAGTAAAAATTTGCCTCTCTGCAACTTTTTACCCTTGCTCCTAATGCTAACTCCGGGAAGCTGTCCAGAAGTAACTTAATTCCTCTCCTATATTAGAGTCATTCAAATATCTGGAGATAGCTATCATTCTCAGAATTCTTTGTTTCCCCCACCTCCCTTCCCCAGCCAATGCTTCTCTTATGCTAAACGTCCCTATGTCTTCAACTGATCCTTTTATTACATGTCTTTGTTTCTCCTTCCATTCTTGTCTCTTTCCCTTGAAGTTTGCCAATGTCCGTGAATGAATGGACAAACAAAAAAGCATTAAAAAAAAAAATTTAGCACCTCCTATGTGCTAAGTACTCGGGATACAAGCTAGAAAAAAAGATAGTCCCTCCTCTCAAGGAACTCCCATTTCACTGGGAAAGACAGATACCACACATGGGAGGCTTCATCTGCAAGTCAGATGAAAAGGTCCCGGGATCCTTAGGGTGCAGAGGCAAAGCAGATGGTAATGAATCGTGATGTTCAGAAATGAATGCAGATCTTTGGGTACAGAATAGCCAGAGGAGACTGTAATCTCTCTTGCTTTGTTTGTGATGTGCTTCATCACCTGGCTGCTCTGTGTAGCCATGGGACCCTAATCTAATAAGACAAAATGTCTTTTTTCCTCTTCTTAAAAATTTTACTTTTTTATTATTAGTTTCAAGCCATTATTCCAGCTTGCTGTATTATTCTTTCCCCATCTGCTTAGACTGTAGGCTTCTTGAAGGGAGAGATTATTTCTTTACGTTTCCTCACCATGTCTAACAGAATGTTCTTTTTTTTGTTTTTATTTTTTTTATTTTTTATTTTTTTGGTGGGGCAATGGGGGTTAAGTGACTTGCCCAGGGTCACACAGGTAGCAAGTGTCAAGTGTCTGAGGCCGGATTTGAACTCAGGTACTCCTGAATCCAGGGCCGGTGCTTTATCCACCGCGCCATCTAGCTGCCCCTAGATTGTTCTTTTAATTATAACTTTTAAATTATTAAGTTATATATATATGAATTTAAAATTATTTCAAAATTAATAACTATTGGCTAAATTAAATTGTATTGAATTGGCTGTTAGGAGTACAGAGAGCCTTGTTTGACTTGCTCCCCATCACACAGCTAGTAAGTACCTGAGGTGGGATTCAAACTCATGTCTTTCTGATTCCAAATTTAGCATCCTAGCCCATCCATGGTTCAAAGAGAAAGTTCCATCTCTAGTCTTTATACTCCAAAGGGTTTTGATGAAGGCAGTTTTTTTTTTTTGATGAAGGCAGTTTTTAATAGTTTTTTCTGTCAGAGTATTCAGAGGCTAAGGAGAGTAGGAAAGGGATTGGCATGAGTGGCTTGGTAGGTACAGTGCCCCAGTCTTCATGCTTGGAGAGCACAGTAGTGATGGACTGTGGCTTAGTCTCCTAATTTCTGCTATCATTTTTCTGATGTTGAATGCCTGCTCCTTTGGTCTGCTAATTTCTAGAGGCAGCTAGATGGTCCACTGGATAGAGGGCTGGACTACAATCTAGAAGACCCAAGTTCAAATCCAGTCTCAGAAACTTACAAGCTGTTTTATCCTAGGCAGGTTATTTAATTTCTGTCTGCCTCAGAATTTAATTAATAATAATAATAATAATAATAATAATAATAATATTACACCTGTCTTCCAGCATTGTTTTGAGGGTCAAATGAGATAATATCTATAAAGATCTTTGCAAACCTTAAAAGGTTATATATGAATGTTGTAATTATTATTAAATTATCTATTGCCCCTCCAATCCCGGCCTGGACTGACATTCTGACTCTATTTTTACCTCTGCTTATAGTCATAATATCTGACTTGTCCTTTCTCACAGGACGCAGAGAGAGAGGTTTCAGATAATGTTTTCTTGGCTCCCACAGAACTCCCTACCCCACCCCCTGACTGTCTGTTCCTAGATTAATGGCCTCCTGGGTATGTACCTATGTTTAGATCCCTGGCCTTCACCCAAACCCTTTGGGGATATCTGGCCTTCCCCTGGCTTGGCTTGTTCAGATTTATGATCCTATATGATGAATGCCAAGCCAGCATCTGAGACAGGCCACCTCTCTGCTCATAGGATTATGTAGATGCTATAGTAAATCATGGAACGCAGAAAGGGTAGAGCAGAAAGGGGCTTCACTACATAAAGCAGAGGCTATTAGAATTAAAAAGAGACTTTAGGTTAGAACATAGAATGTTAGAACTAGAAGGGACCTTGGAACATAAAAAACATTATAAGGTACCTTAGATGTTATCTAGCATGATAACTGAGCCTTCATCAGACAGATGAGGAAACTGAGGGTCAGAGAGGAGGAAATGATTTTTATAAGGCCTCAAGTCTAACTACTTTTTTTCTTTCTTTTTTTTTGTGTGTGAGGCAATTGGGGTTAAGTGACTTGCCCAGGGTCACACAGCTAGTAAGTGTCAAGTGTCTGAGACCAGATTTGAACTCAGGTCCTCCTGACTCCTGGGTCAGTGCTCTATCCACTGCATCAACTAGCTGCCCCTAAGTCTAACTACTTTCAGAGCTGGCTCTAGAACCTTAGTCCTCCAACTCACAGTTCAATGTTCTTGCTCTCCCATCACCTAGTTGGCCATTATAATTATACAGAGCCTAGATTATCCCTCTACTTCTGAGGGAAACCCTTCTTTTAATACCCCTCCCCTCATCTACCCTGTTTATTTAAATAATAAATAAATATTAATTGAAATAAATATTTATTAGGTAGCAAATGTATTATCAGTCAAGGTATTTTCATTTTGTATATATCTAGTATTTGCCTTTCTGGGTACACATTGTATCCCCTCTACTAGAATGAAAGCTTCTCGTGGGCAGGTACTGTCTCAGTTATTTATTTATTTATTTATTTATTCATTCATTCATCCATTTATTTATTTATTTAGAGAGGCAATTGGGGTTAAGTGACTTGCCCAGGGTCACACAGCTAGTAAGTGTTAAGTGCCTGAGGCTGGATTTGAACTCAGGTCCTCCTGAATCCAGGGCCAGTGCTCTATCCACTGCGCCACCTAGCTGCCCCATGTCTCACTTTTGTATTTGTGTCTCCAGTACCTTGGGAAGTACCTGGCACATAGTAGACATTTAAATGCTCATCACTGGATTGATTGAGTGTACTAGTATAATACACATTGAGATTATAGGAGAATAATTGGTGTTCTCTATCCCTAACTTTAACATACTTAATATTAGTTGATATTAATTAGTAAATGTTATTTAATGAGTTACTTAATGAGACAGCACATTTAGGATCTAAGTCCCATGTGTCCTGTACCCAGCTTACCCAGGGTACACACACACATATTTTAATAACAACTAGGATCTATAGGTAACAGAATGTCATAGGAAAATGGAGTTGGACATGTGCTTTGGGCATGTTATCCTGGTTACATATGTAGTACTTTATAGGCACCAAGCACAAGTAATAGGGAATATAAGAGGAGAAATGGAGATTCAGAGAGATTAGGGTACTTGATCAAAGTCATGACCAGGAATAAGAATGCCACAGTCCTACCATACCCATGTTTCTTCTAGAGGTCTGAGTTCAGTTCTAAGGGCCATTCTTTAGGAAGGACCTTCCTTGCCAAAGCAAGTGTGTCCAGAAGAGAGTGTCCAGGATGATGAAAGTACTGGAGACCCTATCATGGAATGATGAATTGATGGAACTCGATGGAGAAGTTTAGCCTGGAGAAGAAAAGACTTGTGGGGAGGGGAATATGTTCTTTTAACATGTATTTGAAGGATGTCAATGGAAATGGGATTAAATGTGTTGTCCTTGGCCCTAGCAGGAAGAACAAGGAGCAAGGAGGGCAGATTTAGATTCTGTATAAAGGAAAAAAGAATTCTAATACTCTAACTTCCCCCTAGGAGAAAGACTGCCTTGGATATAATGTGTTCCACATTACTAGAGACTTTGAAGTAGAGGCTGGATGACCAGTGGGGAATATTACAAAAGGAATTCCTATTTAGGCAGGGATTTGATGAGATGGCATTTTTTTTTTAAAACATAACTTTCAAACTTGAAATTCTATTAAGTAGTGGAGCTATGACTAGAACCAGATCTCCATATCTAGGTCCAGGGCTCTTTCCTACCTTTCCAGGCTGTTTTCTGTTCTCAAACTATCTCTGTGACCTTTGGATGACATAGACTTCTTGTCGGGTCCTCTTGACATGCCCATATTTGTCTCAAGCATACGGTATCTTATAAGGAATACTGAGCACAGACTTTTTCTAGTCCCCAACTCAGAGCAAGGTAATAATGAGGAGCCACATGACCCCAGCTCTCAGACATATTCTTCAAGCCTGACCTATATCAGATGCCTTGAGGCCAGAATGACAATTAGTCAGAAATCACAATTTCAGATTGCAAAAGGTCATCACTATGAGAGCAAGCTTCAGAGTTCATGTTCTGATCACAAGATAGGAAGGGGTGGGGGGAATGGTGGCAGATGATGTGATAAAGTAGATCATATTTGGTACGCCCCAATAAACAACAATCAGGTTGCCAGGATCTCCATGTATTCATAGTATTCTGACCCTCACTGAATGTTGTATCTGTCAGTGTTCTGCACACAGTAGCTGCCAACAATTATTTGTTATCTTGAATGATTCTTTATATATTTTCCTGGTTAAAATATCTAAATAGGAAGGGATGCTATTTTTGAATACAATAGACAAGAACATCTGTAGATCCCAAGAGGCAGCAGGCTATCTATCATTTGAAAGAATTCTGTTCTGGAAGTCAATGGACCTAGGTCTGAGTACTGGTTGGGCCACTAAATTTACTGTGTCAGCTTGGTCAATGGATGCTACTTCCCTTAGCCTCAGTTCTCTCATCTGTAAAATGAGTTCAAATAAATTAGATGATCACTATTTCCCCTTCTAGTTCTATATTTTATGTTTTTTATTCTTTTCCAGCTCTGACATTCTGTGATCTGTCACTTTTATGACATCTTTTGTGCTGTTCTTACACCCCTTCTAGCTCTTATGTTCTGTGTGCCAAGCTCTCCTCCAGCCCTAACATGTTATGATCCTATTCTTTATGTACTTTGGGGGAGTAATGCGTTGTAGTAAAGGGAAGAGGAATTGATCTGTGATTGGTTGTCAAATTCTGGTGCTAATTTTCCCACTAATTTAGAGACAAATAATTAACATCAGTATGTTTCCCTTTCATCATTTTTGTAATGGAGAGTGATCATATTTGCCAGGTTTACTTTCCAAAGATATTGTGAGGATCCAGTGAGTTTCATTTCTATGTGTACATAGGGAAAGAGTAAAGATATAGGTATGTATAAGAATGTATGAGTATGTGTGTGTATGTGTGCGCACACATGCATGCAGGAGATGGTGCAGCAACTCACATAGAAAATCCAGGTTGTGGAAAATGGAGTATATGCTAGGGTCATGTCTCATAGCATCTGTAATAGGCAGGAGTTCTATGTGGTCAAATGGAGCACACCTAAGGAAGTTTGTATCTGCTGAGCCCTGAACTGTGTTCTCCTGCCTTTGGCTAGAGCCATGTGAACCATCAACTCTTAGCTACACATAGGGGCTTGGAAGGAGAGAACATAAGTTCATTGAGAGGAGGGACTTTTAAATAACTGGATTTGTTTTTATCTCCAGTGCCTAACAAAATACCTTGAAGTAACTTCCTTGTCACTTAATAAATACTTTTTGAGTTGAATTGAGTTGATTGAACAGCAGAAACAAAGTTGAAGATTTGAAGCAAATTTCAAGAAGAAATGAACATAGGAAATGGGGAGGGGTGGGAGGAAGGAAATGAAGCATGCCCTGTCTCCTAGGAGAGCTATGAAAGGAAAGGATAGGAGATAGTAGTGAATTCCCCATCAGTGATGATCTTCAGGCAGAGACTGGATGAACATTTTTCTGATATGTTATAGAAGAGTTTTAGGTATCAAAAGATTAGCAAGCCTCTGAGATGCCTTAGAGTTCTCAAGCTTCTGTGATCTATAAGAGAATTTATGAACTCTTACTAGAGGAGCATGGTAGGAAGTTGCCTTGAAGGGGAACATTCATGAGAATGTGTTATAGAATCACAGACTTTTTTTAAGTGTGATGGGACTTCAGAGTTTACTTACTCCAACAGTCTTTATTTTCTTATTTATTTATTCATTTATCTATCTAAATCTATTTATTTATTTGTTTGTTTTTGGTGAGGCATTTGGAGTTAAGTGACTTGCCCAAGGTCACACAGCTAATAAGTGTCAAGTGTCTGAGACAGATTTGAATTCAGGTCCTTCTGACTCCAGGGTTGGTGCTCTATCCACTGCAATACGTAGCTCCCCCCCATACCTTTTTAAAAACAGTCTTTATTTATAGCTTCTCCTGGCATAGTTGGAAATATACTGAGTTTGGAGTCAGAAGACCCGAGTTCAAATTGTGATGGTTATTTCCTATGTGACTTTTGGCAAGTTTCTGGGCCTCAGTTTCCTTATTCATAAAATCAAGGAGTTGAATTAGATGATCTTTAATGCTACTTTCTTCTAACTCTAATTCTTTTCATCCCTTACAGGGGACCATTCAGCTTGTAATTTAAGAGCTCCACTGGTAGGGAACTTACCACTCCCAAGACAATTCATTTCCTTTTTAGACATTAGTAAGTTTTTTTTTACATCAAGGCTAAATCTGCCTCTTCCTATCTTCCACCATTTGGAGGAAGCTGGGTGCCCCCATGGATAAAAAGCCTGGATTTGAAGTCAGGAAGACTTGTATCCAAATCTATCCTTAGACACCTTACTAATTATATGATCCTGGGCAAATCACTTAACTTCTGTCTGCCTTAGTTTCCTCTACCTTCCAGGGATGTTGTGAATATAAAAAGAGATCATAGTTGTAAGGCATTTAGCATGGTACTTGGCATATAGCAGGTTCTGAATAAAGGCTTATTTTTACTCCTTTCTTTGCAGCCCTTCACAGATGAGCAGAAAAAGCAGAATTGTCTTTTCATAAAACTGCCTTTCAAATGCTTGAAGATGATTATTGTTCTCTCATTAGTCTCCTCTTTTTCAAGTTACACATCTTCTGTGCCTTCAACTAATACTTTTATGACATGACTTCAAGACCCCTCACCAACTCAGTAACATTCCTCTAGAAGTTCTATATAAAGTCAGCCTTCTTCCAGCTGCAGTAGGGGTTGGATTGGAATATAGTCCATGGACAGTGGAACCTGTACCCAAGCCACTTCAGAAAAAAAAAATAGATCAGGTGGCAGCTAGGTGGTGCAGTGGATAAAGCACTGGCCTTGGATTCAGGAGGACCTGAGTTCAAGTCCAGCCTCAGACACTTGACACTTACTAGCTGTGTGACCCTGGGCAAGTCACTTAACCCTCATTGCCCTGCAAATAAGAAAAATTTTTTAAAAATTAAAAAAAAATTAAAAAATAGATCAGCACTGAAGTACTTGCAGGCTGTGGGGTGATGAAACAATCTTATTGGCATCTGAGCAGGGGAAACTGCTGATTCAGCATATCTTCAAAAAAGTAATAAGTAACTTCTTCCTCTCCTCTATTTAGAGTCTTTAAGTCTTTCTCTAGAAGGGGTAGGTAGTGGAGGCAGAGTCTTTACCTGGTTCTTGGGGGGAAAGGTAAAACTGTGAGCATATGGGAGGCTAAGCCTTTGTATACCCCTTAGGCAAGCTTGATCCCTGGTTCTGGAAGCCCCTAAGCATTATTTCTGTTTTATTTCTTTCTGAATATGTGATCAAATATGTGATCCTGAGATGGGGATGTGTGTAGCCTTTGAAGAAGCCTTGTGAATTTGAGGGGTTCAGAGATCCTGGATTTCTTGGTCATAGCTGACTAGATGGAGAGGGAGATTCTGTATTGGAGAGGTTGGCCACTAATGGGAAAGGGGGACGTTCACCCTGGGACTAGATTGCCAGAAGACATGGTCTTAGAGGGAATTGATTGGACAGTGCACAGCTAAAGTGAAATGTAAAATGCCTATTGAGCAGTCTCACAGACATCTTGATGTTTTAATTATCGATATTCTAGGAGGATAGAGCAGTACTAAGTTATTGCTGCTACTTTAACATTTTCTGTCAATAAGTGTTTGTGGCGCTTTTATGTTGAGCATTTCTCCTTATGAAAAGGAAATAAATAGCTGTCCTATGTCTGATCTACATTAAATATTAGGTACCTTTCCATCCCTCATTTTGAGAGAGACCCTAGAAATGAGACAAAACATAAGTACTAAGAAACTACTCCCAGGCCTCGGGTGGAGGTAAGGTATAAAGAGTCAAAGAATAAATAAGGCAAAAGAACCTAACTCCTTTCTTTCAAAGTCAGACTCCCCCCAGTATTAAACCTGGTCCAATATATAGGTCTAAGGCTGAGAAGGGGACCCTTTAGTGGGAGATGGATGGTGCACAAAACTCAGTGCCCTTGGGTCCATCATCTATTATTTAGTGTTATGCTGAAATGTGGCACCCATAAATTAAAACTAATCCAGATATGGTCTGTTCAAATCGGAGTATCCAGCATCTAATATCTCCTTTGTTCTGGGTACTATGTTAGTGCAGCCTGAAATATCATTAGCTCTTTTGACTGTTGTAAAAACACAGTTGACTTACATCAAGCTTGTGGTCTACTTGGACACCTAGTTCTTCTTTTTTACATGAACTGCTTTCAGTTTCTTCAAGGGAAGAGAGCAAATGATCAGCAAGGTAGAACTCCAAGTATCAACTCACTTTAGACAAATCTAAATAATACATTTGTAGTGATTCAGATTCTCCTGAGGAAGGACTTTAATATGAAACAGATCATGAGAGATTATATTAGGAGAGAAAAGACAAGGACTGCTAGGAAGGGACTGTGTTAGAGGTTCCACTGGAGTAAATCAGGCTACATCCATTCTTTTCAGTATTAAAATAGTGGGCTAAAGGAACTTAAAAAAAACACAACCAATCTAACTATGTTTAATAAATTGGAATAGGACCTGTAAAGGGGGGCAGGCTCTTTTGGGGTTTGGGAGCTGTGAATAGAGTCTGCAGGGAAAGGACACTGGAATGGAATTCAAGAGATTTGGGTTCAAGTTACAATTCTGCCATTAACTAGAAGTGTGATTCGGGGGGAAACCATTTCTCCTAACAGAGCCTCAGTTTCTTCAAAAGTTAAACCAGGACATTATATCAAATGGTCTCTTAGACCTTCTAGTTCTGACATTGGATGGTCCTCTGGTTCTAGAATATTTGAACAAGAACCATAATAAAGGGAGGAAGAGACTAACTTGCTACTAGGGCCTTTTCATTTAGGGACAAGAGAAGGTTTTGTTTGGGATGAGGGATGGCTAAAGGCTTACAATAGATATGACTCATGAGACTGTCTGAGTGCATTGTCAATTCAAGAAGAGCATTGTAGGTATAGAGACCAAGAGACTAGCAGTTTCTTCTGTAAAAAGAAGGACAATTTGGTCAAACATCCCCTAATCAAATTCTAGTATGAGAGAGACACACTTCTGGGGACCCAGGAGAAAAAAGAGGAAATAAAACAACAGAACTAGTAACATCTGCTGAAATTGAAGGCAGGCAGGCCACCTGGAAAGATAAGAGCCATTTATTTAGAGGAAGTTTCGGGAAGAGGCAAGGAGAAAGAAAAGATTTGCTTTGCATTGTGGTTGGGGAAGTGAAAGAAAACAGGAAAAGAGGAATGAGAAGTATATGAGAGAATCATAGGATTTGGGGCTGGAAGAGATTGGAGATCATTTAGCTCAATTCTTCAAATGTTACCTATTGGAGAAACTGAGGCCCAGGAGGAAATGGAAAAAAATGAGTTGCTCAAGGTCCTAGAGTTAATAAGTAGATAGTCAGGATTTTAATTTAGTTTTTTTTGACTACAAATCTCTATTCACTATTTCTTCTGCATCATCATCCCCTCCCCTTGGTCGGCCTCAACTTCTAAAAGTATCTTGGTCATAAATTCACTGGCAAGTCAATTTGGAACACAAATCGTACTTTTTCTATAAAAAAACAATATTTTAAATGGAAAGGTTAGGGGCCCTAGGCTAAGCCACAAAACTATTTATAACCCACAGCGTAGATAAAATATTTTACATGTGCAATGAAAAGCAAGTTTAAAATACTTTCAAACAGTAGCATTAAGCAAAACAGAACAACAAAATTAAATAAACAATATTTATCTCAAATGCTGACATTGTGAGGGAAAAGCAGGCTTAATTAGAAGAGGTGAAGAGGTAATGTAAACTTTCATGAAGAGTCTACAGAGAATTGATTAGTACATTTCAAGGGCTTTAGAGGTTGGTGACTTGTTCATTATTCTCCCCTCCCCAAGCTTTATTTTTTAGTTTTTACTTGATCTCTCTCTCTCTTTCTCTCTCTCTGTCTCTCTCTCTATGTCTCTGTTTCTCTGTGTCTCTGTCTCTGTCTCTGTCTGTCTTTCTCTCTGTCTGTCTGTCTGTCTCTCTCTCTCTGTGACTCTCTCTCTCACTCTTTCTCTCTCTTTCATTTCTGGTTAAATCCCTCCCTCTTCAGCAAGCCATCCTTTGTAACAAAGGATCAAAAGGGAAGAATAAAGAAAGCAGTTCAGCAAACCTAAGCAATACATTAGCCATCTCAGATGGTACATGCAATACCCCATTTCATAATTCCTGCCTGTACCCAAGATGGAAAGAAAAGGTATGTTTTTCAGCTCTTCTTCAGGACAAAGCTTGATCATTAGAGTATACAAGTTCAGGGGTTCTTTGGGTTGTTATTGTTCTTTTCATTTACTCCAGGTTTTGGGTTCAGGGATGTGGGAGCTTGGATTATTTAGAACAGGTGAATCGAAGCTTCTCTCTGCTTAATTTCTGGCAATGGGCAGCCTGCCCAGTTGTGACCTGGAGATTATTGCAGATGTCCAGATAGAATTAATGTTTAGGTGTGACTGAACCTGTTACATGGGCACTGTTTGTGGGACTAGGCATGGGCACCTGAGTGTCTTTAATGTGACTTCCATGTCTGTAACTGCCTGTCTTTGTAACTGAGCTTCCCAGTGTCTCTTTCCTTTGCAAGATGAAGACTGCTAGCAATTTAGTAGCCCAAGGCTTTCATGATAATGACAGAGCAATCAGTTGTGATATGATAATGATGTTGTTAGCAATCAATAATGATTTGAAACCCAGGGCTTTTGACTTTAAGGCTAGTTAATCTCTTAAAATGCTCTGTCCAATTTCATTTTTTCCTTTCTCTATCATTTCCCTCAGGGGAACATAACATAAACTCTATCATAAGGGAGAGAGTCATTATCATTGCCTTAATGACATTATTTTACTGATAATTCATCCCTCCAAAAGGTGAAAGTAGTGACCAAAAGGAACTGATGGCTTTGATTGATTGCACTAATAAGAAGGAACTGGTTCCTAGAGCTGAAATGATAAGAATCCTGGGGATAAGTGACTACTCATTATATAATTGCAGATAGAAAAGGATAATGAAAGCATTCTATAAGTACTTATTGTGTACCACACTCTGTGCTAAGTACTGGGAAAACAAATAGAAAAGGAAGACCCGTCCCTGCTTCTCAAGAATTTCACATCCATTGGAGGAGACAACACCCATGGAAGGTTTCAGCTCTGTCAGAGAGAAAAAGTTCGTGATCTGTGGAGGGCAGCAATAAAATATATGTAATGCTTCTTCTGCTGTCACTTCTACTGATAAAATCATGTTTCTGATGTTGAACAATTTGACAAGTGCTGAAAGAGAGGGACACTATGCATAGGATGACGCGAACCCTACAAATTTAAAGAGAGCAGATTTCAAAGGGATCCAATGGCCCTAATATTTGAAAAAGAAAGTTGGCTAAGAAGATTACAATGCTCTTTATTTATTTATATATTTCCTCTATTATTTGTTTTTTTGGAGGCAAATTGGGGTTAAGTGACTTGCCGGGTCACACAGTAGTAAATGTTAAGTGTCTGCGTTCGGATAGAACTCAGGTCCTCCTGCATCCAGGGCGATGCTATTATCTACTGCACCACCTAGCTGCCCCAACGATGCTCTTTAGAGAGAAATTGTGAAAAACACAAGCAGAAATGATTCTAGAGAAGGACAAATGACATTGAAAAAACTGTGGTGTAGGGGGCAGCTAAGGTGGTGCAGTGGATAAAGACTGGCCCTGGAATTCAGGAGGACCTGAGTTCAAATGCGAACTCAGACACTTAACATTTCTAACTAGCTGTGGTGACCCCTGGGCAAATCAGTTAACCCCTCATTGCCCTGCAAAAAAAGAAAGAAAAGAAAAGAAAAACTGTGGTTTTTTCGGGGGGGGGGGGCAGGATGGTAACGTAACTATACCATATAAAGATTGCTTGAAGGAATTGGGAATGTTTAGCTAGAAAAAGACTTCATGGAGGGGACAGATGGCTATCTATAGTGTTTGGAAGACTGTCACAGAAAAAGAGGTATTCTATCCCAATCTGCTTGGCTCCAGGGTGCAGAATTAGGAGGAATTGGACAAAGTTGTGGAGGGGATAGAGAGCATTACAAGATATAAAAGGATAATTTTGATTATATTAAATTAAAAAGGATTTCCCACAAACAAACCAATGAACCAAGATTAGAAGAAAGCAGAAAACTGGGGAAAATTTTATAGCTTGTCTGTCTGATAAAACTGAGTCAGATTTAGAAGAATATAAATCATTCACTAAAATAAATGGTCAAATATATGAACAGGAAGTTTTCAGATGAAGAATCAAAGCTATCTATCATCATATGAAAAATGCCCTAAATCACTATTGATAGAGAAATGCAAATTAAAAGAAATCTGAGAACACCCCCTCATACCTATCAGATTAATATAACAGAAGAGGTAAATGATAAATGTTGGAGAGGAATGTGTGAAAATTGGGACACTAATGCACTGTGGTGGAGTTGTTAACTGATTCAGCTTTTTTGCGAGAGCAATTTGGAACTATGCCCCAAAAGGCTATAAAACTCTACACAACCTTTTATCCAGCAACACCATACTAGATTTGTAGTCCAAAGAGAGAAAAAGGGAAAAGACCCTATTTGCAACAAAAGTATTTATAGCAGCTCTTTTTTGTGGTTTCAAAAAGTTAGAAATTGAAGGGATATCCATCAATTGGGGAATGACTGAACAAGTTGTGGTATATGATTGTGACGGAATACTGTGTTGTTATAAGAAATAATGAACAGAATGGTTTCAGAAAAACCTGGAAAGACTTATACAAACTGATTTAAAATGAAGTGAGTAGAACCAGAACATTGTACTCAGTAACAGCAATATTGTATAATGATAAATTGTGAATGACTTAGTATTCTCAGCAATACAGTGATCCAAAGACAATTCCCAAAAGACTCTGATGAAAAATGCTATCCACCTCCAAAGAAAGAACTGATGGAGTCTGAATGCAGATTAAAGCATAATATTTTTCACTTATATGTTTCTTTTAAATCTGTGTCTTCTTTTACAATATAACTAAATGGAAATATGTTTTGCTTGATTGCACATGTATAACGTACTATAAAATTGCTTACCCTCTCAGGGAGAGGGGAAGGGAAGGAGGGAGGAAGGAGAATTTGGAACTCAAAAATTTTTAAATGAATGTAAAAATGGTTTTTACATGTAATTGGGAAAAATAATGTATTGTTCAAATTAAAAATAAACCAAAAACAAAAGCCAGAGTTGTAGGGGGACAGATTTTGGCTTGTAAGGAAAATCTTCCTAATGGTGAGAACTATACAAAAGTAGGATGGGCTGCCTTGGGATATGTCCAGAGAAGGGGAGCCAGAAAGCTGAAGGAATTTGAAACCATATCATGGAAGGGACAGTTGAAGGAACTGGGATATTTTACCTTGGGTGCGAAATGTATTTATGGGGAGAGCTCTGTTAGTGGTCTTCAAGTACTTGAAAGGCTTTGTTTTGCTTATCTCTTTGATGATGCCTTTTTGTTAGGTTTTGTGTTCCTTTTTTCTTTTCCAATGGGAGGAGAGGAGGAAGGGAGAGAAAACAAATCCTTGCCCAACTGAAAAAAATATTAAATAAAAATAGAAAAAAAAAATTGAATTAGGGAATAATGGTGGAAGTTATAAAATAACAATTTTGGGGGCAGCTAAGTGGCGCAGTGGGATAGAGCACTGGCCCTGGAGTCAGGAGTACCTGCGTTCAAATCCGGCCTCAGACACTTAACACTTACTAGCTGTGTGACCCTGTGCAAGTCACTTAACCCCAATTGCCTCATTAAAAAATAAATAAATAAATAAATAAAATAAAATAACAATATTTTTTCATTCATCTAAGGAAGGACCTCTGCAGGGTAGCCTAGAGAAGGAGTGCTGAATCTAGGAGGTAGAGGATCTCAATTCAAATGTAGTCAATGCCACTAATTACCTGAGTGACCTTGGGTAAATAATAACCCTTGTAGACCTCAGTTTCCTCATATGCAAAATTAATTGATTGAACTAAAACATCTGAATCCCCTTTTAGATTGAATCTAATAAAATTGGATCCATCTACAATGGATTTTCTTGCGAGGTGGTGATATCCTCTCAATCCATGGAAGTCTTCAAGTAGAGGCTGGGTGTGATTGTCCAGAATGTTCTTAAGAACTTCCTCCTGTAGCTGCAGAGGCAGCTAGATGGTATGGTGGATAGAGCACTGCACCCTGGAGGTCAGGAAAGACCCGAGTTCAACTCTACCATCAGACATTTACTAGCTGTTCAACCCTGGGCAAGTCACCTAACGTCTGTTTGCCTCAACTTTAAAATGAAGTGGGGGGAATCATCTACCTGTTGTACTTGTGACAATCAAATGAAGATATTTGGAAAACTCTTATCATAGTGCCTGGCAAATAGTAGGTGCTTAAGAAATGCTTGTGCCTTCATTCCTACTGGTTAGATCCTTCTAAGTTCCCTCCCAACTGTGAGCCCATAAGATATTTCTATGACTAAAAACATCATACTGCAGCATAGTCAGATAAGTTTGCTTCCTGGTTTCAGGATGCAGGTTTAAACCCTCTCAGGCCAGGACTGAGTCTCATCTGACCTTTAATATTATTGAGTCAGGCTATAGTGTGCAGTGTTCCATGTCACCTTCCTCCCCTCCCCAGTCAGGTAATTGGCCTGGCTGAAAGCAATAGATTCTTTTCTGGGGTAGTGGCAAATGAAGGAATGATCAGGAAGAATAACCTTTTTGCTGCTATACGAAGATATGTGTGTGTGTACTTGTCATCCTTTATAAGTAATTTCCCTATTAAAAATACATCACTCGCTTTGGGATGGCCAGAATTCTTCTATTGCTGCTTCCTTTAGATAGCAGAATTTGGAGCTATGGGGCTTAATTTTTCTCTTTTTTACTGAAGACTTCTTTTCCCTTCCCCATGAATGGAGGTTTATGGAAGGAGCTTAGAGCTAAATTTTTAGACTATCTGTCATCTGACTAGAGCAGGGGGTTCTTAACCTGGGGTCCACGAAACTTAAATTTTTTTGATAACTATATTTCAATAAATTCGTTTCCTTTGCAATCCTATGCAGTTTATTTTATTCATTAAAAACGTTATACTGAGAAGCAGTCCATGGGCTTCACCAGATTGCCAAAGGGGTCCAGGATACACAAAAAAGGTTAAAAACCCCCCTGGTCTAGATATACTGCTGACAGACTTTGGTCCATTCCTGCTCATGAAATGCTGCAAACTCTTATGCAAAGGGCAGCACTGGCATTTGAGAAAAGGAGATAATTGATATCATCCCTAGGCATCCGTTTCTACATTTGCAAACTGGAGAGAGAATTGTAAGTATGGTAGAGTGACCAGGGCTTGGCCTCAAGGTTCACATTTAGAGGACACTCTTATGTACCCCTCCAACAGGTGGTGACAAGTGAGATTAGCCCCTTAAGAGCAAAGGTTGTTTCATTTTTTGTGTTCCCATCTCAGCACTAGAACAATGTCTGAACATTAGTAGTCACTTAATACATACTTCTGATTGATTGGTTATTAAAGAAGAACCATTAGTTAAAATAGTTATCATATGGGCTTTCTTGCCTACCAGGAGCTCAAGTGGAGTTCCTCCTTAAAACTAGCCCTTTCTCGTTTCCTCCTCTGTCAGTGGTCAGTGTTACTGTATGTCACCAAACAGGGCCCTTACATCCCCCAAATTCAAAGTTTCTTTCCATATTTCCCCAAGGATTTGTTCTTAAAGCCTTTTTATGAGGGTGCCCTTTCTTGCCTAGGGGGATGCATGACTGCGTACTAAATAATAGCTAACAATTTAATAGCAATTAATTTGTGCCAGTTACTGTCCTAAGTGCTTTATAATTATATCATTCAATCTAACCTGTGTAAGACTGTGCTTTTTGTTGTTCAGTTGTTTCTCCAGTTGTGTATGACTCTCTGTGAACCCCATTTGGGATTTTCTTGGCCAAGATACTGGAGAGGTTGCCATTTCCTTCTCCAGTTTGTCCCTCCAGATGACGAAACTGAAGCAAAGAGGGTTAAGTGACTTGCTTAGGTCACACAGCTAGTGTCTAAGGCCAGATTTGAACACATGAAGATGAGTCTTTTGATTCTAATCTGGCGTTCTATCTCCTGTATCATCTAGCTGCCCCAAGACCATGGTAGATGATCTCAAGATTCTTTCTACTTCTAATATTCTATATTAGATGCTAGAAAATTTCGAACAACTGTAATATCTGGGCCTTTAACGTCCTGAGGTTCCTACCACGTCCTAAAATTCTGCATTCTCAATTCTGGAGTTCCTAATAGCTTTAATACTCTATATTCTTTGTTATTACGTCCCTTCTCACCTTGAACATTCTATGTTCTATAGTTCATCTGGAATGCAACCATTGTATTATTTTAAGGAAATTTCCATATGGTTGAATATTATTATTCCAACAAATACATTTCCCCTACCATCCCTCTCTCTCCAAGCAATGTTACACATGAATTTCTTTCTCTGACTGGTCCTGGCTTTGTGCCAAGTTGCACCAACCCCAGTGCAAGCAGTAGTAGCCACCCACCACTCAGGAATGAGGCTATCCTGGAGTGACTTGTGAGAGGCTCTGTTGCAAGGAGATAAGCTTTACATATGGGGATGAAAGTACTTACAAAGAAATGGTCAGGGTACCATTTTTTCCCTATTGCACCCTGAGAGCTGACCTAGCATTCTGAGTGCTGATTCCCTCCTGAGCCTTGAACTGTCTTTGCCTTTAGACATGAACGATGGGATCCTGGGTGGAAGTAGTTAATCTCTGCTTGTAAAAGTCAGGAGTCCTTTTTGAGTGTGCAGTCAAAACAAAAATTTGGGGATGCTGCGGAAATAAAGGCCTCAAACGGATTGAGACTTTATTAGAGCAATAGCTGATACAGAGCTGTCTGTGAGCCAGAGATCTCTCTGCTTCTGACCCTCAATTACCTTGAATCACTTGATTTTGCCTTAAGCATGGTCTCTGGCTAATACCTCTAACCCTGTTGACACAGGCCACCTCCTTCTGCTTTCCCCCAGTCTTTGAGAGTGACATTAACTCTGCCGAAACCTTGACTGTCTAGCTCTGGAAATGCCTGAGTTCTCCCATCTATTTCATTCTATCCTAGGGTCTCACCTGGGGCAGAGGTAGAGTTCCCCCCTCTTCAGTGTGAAACAGGTGACTGCTTACTAAAGGTCTTAGGATCTGTGAACTAGTTCCTCTAGGTATTAGAACAGAATGCCCCCTTGTGATATACAACTTTTGCCACTTATCTGATAGGATCCCTTTAGGCACAACTCCAGGATCTCAGTCCCACACTTTCATGGGGTTGGTGAGAACATGGGTGATACCTGATGACCCACCTTAGAGCCAGAAAAAATACAGGATTGAGTAGGTTCTTCCCACTTACCTAGTAACCTGTACTACCTTGGGGTTCATCTCCCTAAGCCTCTAAAAAATGGGGATGTCCTATTGTTAGTGTGATATATTCCATAGGGATTATTGTGAAAGATAAGGTGAATAATTTAGTGAATTAAAACACTTATAAAAAGACCAGTATTTATGGAAAAGCATGATGGCCATGCTTTTTTCTGATCAGGATCAGAGTCAGGAAGACCTAGGTTCAAGCCCTGCCTCTGACGTATATTGCCTATGCGATCCTGGATTAGATATTTGATCTTTTAGTTCATAAGAAACTTCTAAGAACAAAAGTAGCATAGTAAGTACCCATCTGCATGGTGAAGGGAGTTTTCCTACTGGAAAATCCGTACATGGATGAAATATCACCAGCCTGGTCTCCACTTATCCTTTCTGCTTTCCCCCCACCCATTAAGAATGTACTTCCTGCTAACCACTAACGTCACTTTAGTAAGAGAAAGGAGAGAGAGTCTTCCATTCCTATAGGGAGAAACAAACATGTGTAGGACAGTGATAGCCAGGGCACAGGTTTTGGTTTGGCAAATTACTACAAGATTGTGAATAGAGCCACTGGGAAACATGACCTTTCTAGAAACAAGGTAATATTAATTTGATCATAATTCCCAGAGCAAGAAGTTAAGAGGAGGATGGGTGTATTGTTACATGAATTTGTGGCAGGTCAGATGGCAAGAAGATGACTGAGGTGGATAGCTTCATGGGGATTTGAAGAATGGCCCATTGGTCTGGGGCTGGCTAGATGTGGTAGGCAATGTAAGTTTGTTTTATTCACCAGAACAACTCACCATCAGAGGAGAGTTCAAAGCTGAGTGGGTTGTCTCTCAGGGGGCTTAATGAGATTAATTAGAGTAAAATTCTTTTTTAGCTAAAACTGAAACCTGGACTAGTGATCAAGAAGATTACTGAGCCATTAGCCCCGACCTGTGGGCCATGGTTCTCATTTATTTTAGTAGGATTTAGAAACTTAGACTTGAACTTCCTGGGACCATGCTTCTTCACCTTGGTACCTCCTGACCTGACTAGTATATCATTCCTTCTTTATCTCTACCACATAAATACTTTCCACCTCTTTCATTGAGAGTTTGTCAAATCAATTGCTTCTGGAAAGGTCATGTCAAACATCTGCCCTATTATTTCACTCGCCATTCCTGTGACCTTCCAGACAAAATATCTTTCCTGCCTATCATTCACTTCTACTTTTGTTTACACCATTAGAATATAACCTCCTCCTTTCCAAATGCCCTAAACAAAGATACTTCATTTCACTATAACCTGACGAATGCCCACAACTGCCTTGACATCATATTTATCCAGAATGGAGTATATTTCCTTAGTCTTTGGCTTATGCCAGGGAATTTAATGGACTTTTGACCTTGGAAAAACCTCTTCAGAACTCTAACCTACACTTTCTTTATGAACAGTCTCATTTGTAATATATCAAAATCTAAAGTCAAGGTTCACTTGTCAAACACTCCCCCCCACATACTGATAGAGAAAGAAGGAACCACATGTATGAAGCTGCTCTGGAAAGAGTTGTGCATAAAGAGTTAGCAGATTTTAGGGGCAGCTCCTAGGTGGCACAGTGGATAAAGCACTGGCCTTGGATTCAGGAGGACCTGAGTTCAAATCTGGCCTCAGGACACTTGACACTTACTAGCTGTATGACCCTGGGCAAATCACTTAACCCTCATTGTCACACACACACACACACACACACACAACACACACACACACACACACACACAAAGAGTTAACAGATTTTGGTTCAAGTTTCAATTCAGCCACTAGTGAGCCATGTGGCTTTGAGGAAGTCATTCTCTACTCTGGCATCACTAAAATTTGGGGGTCAAACTAGATAATCTCTAACTGTCTCTTATAGTCCTGATATTTTGTGTTCTAAAGTCCCAGACATTCCTTTCTTTTCTTTTCTTTTTTTGCGGGGCAATGAGGGTTAAGTGACCCAGGGTCACACAGCTAGGAAAGTGTCAAGTGTCCGAGGTCAAATTTGAACTCAGGTCCCTCCTGAATCCAGGGCCAGTGCTTTATCCACTGAGTCACCTAGCTGCCCCCAGACATTCTAACAACATATATGACTCTGCCTCTTTGGAGACTAATAATTCCACATACTCATAGACCTTTAAGATCTACCAAGCATTTCTGTATAGCAACATGAGAGATGAGCAGTGAAAGAATTATGAGCCTCATTTTAACGGATAGGAGTAACTGAGATGTAGAAAGGTTGAATGACTTTTCCATGGTCACACAGATAAATCATTGTTGCAACCTTGAATAAAACCCAGACTCTTCAATGCTAAGCTAGGTACTCTATCTACTATATTAAACTGCTATTCTCAATAAGAAGTTGGACTTTATTCATGCTCATTGCTCACACAGTAATACTAGTCACCATTTTGAAGCACAATTTGTTTTTTAGTTAAAAGTAGCCTATGAGATCAGGTAGATGAAGTAAAAAAAAAAACACACACCAGGAAGCCCCCATAGGTGTACACCTGATATTTCTTGACTGTAAAACAAATTAAGAAAAGTGATGTTCACTTCCATAGACCTTTCCCCAAAACTCAGACAATAAGCTCTGTGGCCTTTATATGCATAGGTATAGTGAAAGACACCTGGACTTGGAATCATCAAATCCTGCATCAGTCCCTTTCCTAGTTGAGTGACTCTAGGCAAGCCACTTAGCATGCTATAATGGGAGAATGCTAGACATTGAAGTTAGAAAACCTGGGCTAAAATCCCAGATTTTTCTTTCACTCCCTGTGTGACTCTAGGCAAATTGTCTAATCTCTCTGGACCTCAATTTCACTGTAAAATGGGGACAAATAATGCCTATACATTCATCATCTCATGGGGCTATTTAAAGATCAAATGTGATAGTATGTTGAAAACATCTTGCACACTTTAAAACACTATGTAATATCACCCAAAAGAGTAGTTTGTGGCATAGTAGATAGCAGGGCTGGGCCTGGAGTCAAGAGGACCTGAATCCAGCCTTAGACACTTATTGTGTGACCCTGGACAAGTCACTTAATCCTGATTGCCTCAGTTTCCTCAACTGTAAATGAAACCAACAGGAGGAAATAGTAAATTGTTCTAGTATCCTTCCCAAGAAACCACCCTCCACAAAGGGTCACAGAGAGTCAACACTACTGAAAACCACCAAACAACAACTGCAAACATCAGCTAAGTGATATCTCACCATTCCCTACTCTACTTCAGGGAGTCTGATGAAGGACTTTAGTCCCTGGCCCATGTCTTCCCTGCTCTTCCACAGAAGTGATGAGGAATTTAGAGTCACATCTCAGATTCAAATATCCATCTCAAGCAGTTACTGTACCTGATTGATTAGAAAAGCTATGCCCACAAAGGCCATTTCTGGGAACTGTTCATCAATCTGCAAAAAGCTGGTCCTTTCCCAACCCAGGGAGGATACTGGGAAAGAGGGTTGATTCAGGTCCCTGTTGTCAGGACTGCTTCCCCCCACACTAAGCACAGAAGCTCTGATAAGAGGAGGTCAGACCTTCAGCCTCCAAGCCTAGAATATCTTCTGCCTCTGAGCTCCAACCCAGCTGACTTTCACTGCTGAGCCTCAAATCTGGCCAGAGGCTATTGGCCCTGGCCTTAGGCATGGATATTGAAGGCTTGGGGGTGGATAGATACGATTCCCTGCTTGAAAAGGTCAGGACCTATCAAGGTCCAATTAATCCCTGAGAGTTCTGCTCTGTGGGACAGAGTTGACCTGAATAAAAGCTTGCTACTTTAGCTAGAGCAATTCCCATGGAGCTGTCCTTAGTCCTGAAACTGCACCCTGCTTGAGACCATCTGACTGCCGATTACCTGACTGCCTTTTACCTTGGTCCTATGCTATTGACGTTAACCCTCTGGTCTCAGCTGGCTGATAAGGCTGTCGTCTGAACCATGACATCCATACCCAGGTCTTTGTGGTCCCTACTCTGTGCTGTGTGCTATCCACAAGACCAGCAGGGACGGGCTTGATGCTCTCTGGGCTACCTTAGCCTATATAATCATTAGTTGGATTCTGCCTAATCAAACCCAGTGTTGTTTGGGACTAAGTTATGGGAGACCTCCCCATCCGTTCAGAAATGACCTTTATTTTCTCAAATCTTAGGAAGTCCCTTATTTCTACCTTTGTTATGCATTGCTCTATTTGTGTTGTACTTATCTTTGTATGCATTTTATTTTCCCTATATTACAGTGAGCTCCATGAGCAAGGATAATAATAGCTAGTATTAATATAGTGCTTTAGGGCTCACAAAACACTTACAGATATTATCTCATTTTGTCCTCACAATAACCTTGTGAAGCAGATATTATCCCAATTTCACAGATGTGGAAACTGAAGACAGTAGTTAAAGTGACTCAACTCATCTTTTGGAATCCCCAGCATCAAGTATTGTAATCGTACCCAGTAGGTGCTTAACATTTGCATTATTGAACTAACTTTCAGTCTCTTTTGAGGGGAGATAGAATATTGCCATCCTACTTACCTACCTTTATAAGATCTCCGAGGATCTCAGCTTTATTATTGGAGAAGGCAGAACCAGACTGCTGATATCAGCCCAGTCAGCTATTGACAAGCAGTGCTCCTGGAAAAATTTATCAGCCTCTGACCTCAATGACCTAGTAAGGTATCAGTAACCCAAGAAATAAGGAAACAGAGTTCAGATGTGGCAAGAGCCTGAGGACCTAACTCTGTTGTGGGGGCTGTCTACCAAATATGTAGTAAAAAAAAAAAACCCTTGAGCTGTAGTCCCAGGTTTATCACTTCCTAGTTGTGTAGTCTTGGGAAAGTCACTTAAATTCTCTAGACTTATGGTTCCTCATCTGTAAAGATGGAGGTGACACATTTGTATTCCAAATTGCTCATGCTTGTGAGGATCAAATGAGATAAAGTATTCAAAATGTTATTTAACCTTTAAAGTTATATATAAATATAAATGCTAACCCCTCTCTCTACTTCTTTCTCTTCTCTCTAATACTCCTTTCCTTCCCCTACTCTTCCTTTGCCTTTCCTTCCCTCACCCCCTCTGCTATTTCTCCCTTCTCTCCCCTCTTCCTCCTTTTCTCCCATCCTCCTTTCCTCCTCCTTCTCCCTTTCTTCTTCCCTCTTCTTTTTTCCTCTCTCCCTTTCCCCCTGCTCCTCACCTCCTTACTTTCCTCTTCTTTTTTCCTTCCTTTCCCTGCCCTTCCATGCTTCTCCCCATATCATTCTTTTATTTTTGGTGGGGCAATGAGGGTTAAGTAACTTGCCTAGGGTCACACAGCTAGTAATGTCAAGTGTCTGAGGCTGGATTTGAACTCAAGTCCTCCTGAAATCCAGGGCTGGTGCTTTATCACTGTGCCACCTAGATGCCCCCTATCATTCTTGAATGCTTACAGTTTTATTTCCCTTCCTCTGCCCAAATTCTTGGTGAATGTTTGTAGATCTATGTTTATAGTTATGTATATGTGTATATTCCTTTAAAAAACCCATTTTAGAAGTGAAAAAAAGGCTGATTTCAGTGTGATCTATATTTATACCAATAAATGATTTCCTGATTCCAAGGCTATGTCTAAATAAGGTCTGATGGAAGCTTAATAATCTAGTCACTCACTTAAACGCTAAAAGTTATACAGATATTGGTGATAACTATGGGTGGGAGAAAACACCCTGACCCAGAAAGTCATGGGAACTGGGTTTTAGTCCCAAATCTTTTTACAAATTAGTTGTATTATCTCTCTTTGGGCACCAATTGGCTCCTCTGTAAAGTGAAGGGTTTCAATAAGATGATCAGCGAGGCCCCTTTTAGCTCATATTCTATGACTGAAACAAGAGTTAGTATGCTTTAGAGACAAGAAACAGATTGCTGATGGCATTTTTACACTTCATCTGTCTTTTAGCCCCAAGTATGGCCAGCTAACTCTACTCACTCATTTGAATAGCATTTTAAAACTTGCACAGTGCTTTTCTCCTGACACCCCACTTTCTGTAAGGTAGGCAGCACAAATATTATTGTCCCCATTTTAAAGAGGAGGAAACTGAGGCTCAGAGAGATGTAGCTACTTGTGTATAGACATTTGGCTGATAAGTGACTGAGCCAGAATAAATCATTTAAGTCCCAGGGCAATGTGGAAGCAAGATTAAAGGATCTGACACTCAAGGCCAACCTTAATTAGTAGATTTAAGATTCTTGAGGGCAGGGATATGTTTCACTTTTTGTCTCTCTCCAGTTCCTAGGATGGTAAAAAGTGCTTAATAAATGTTTACTGAAGCGAATTGAGTTAAATTAGGAAAGAAACCTCATGCTGAGATGTGGGTTTGTCACATGTGAGTGGCACATGTGCAAGACTCCCAACACCCATACAGACTGCAAGCCTCAGCAGGTTTCTTTACAGAATGAATGATTTAAAAATACCCCAAGGTGCATTCTCTTTAATTAGAAGTTGCCTGGATGGCAAGGATATAAGTTGTAGCAGCACTATCATTAAGCTGAGTAGTAGCAGTTCGGTTACTTTGTTGTGCCTGACATATAAGACATATGAAATACTGCATTGTTTCCTGTACAGAGCCCTGAGCATTTGCCTGGGCTCTGTCAGTGTTCAGGAACAAAGAATCGAGACACCACGAATAGCCCACAGGCTCCGTCATTGCTTTCCTGTGGCAGGATGGCTTTTTAATCAAAGCACTTCTCTCGGTGCCTGATGAAAGCTTGCTTTGCCCCCCTTACATCTTGGTTCAGGCTGAACAATGGCTTGCTATAACTTGAACCATATAGAACTCAAGAAAGAATACCAGAAATCTGTTCAGTGTTGATGTGCTGGCCTCCAGAGGACAGGGACAGCAAAGATTCCTAAAGGAGAAGGAAGGAGATGAGAAGGAATGATGGCACTGAACCAGAAGGAAATAGCCAATTCAGAATAGAGATGATCTCTAGGGTCTCTTCCAACTGGAATCTAGAATAAATCTTTCTAGCTTTATTATACTACTCTATACTCGACCAAACCAGACTATTTACCCTCTCTCATTCACTCAGCAAATATTTATTAAGGACCTATGATGTGGTAGGTAGTGAGGATTCAAAGACAAAAATAGAAACAATGCCTGTTCTCAAGAAGCTTATATTCCTTGTTTCTCATCTGACTTCTCCCATCACTGTGACTTTATTCGTGCTGTCCCTTATGTCCTATCTACACTCTCATATTCCCCTTTAATGGATTATCCATGCCCCAGACTTCTTCACATCATCTACATGTTCTATTGATTGAAATCATTCCCTTCATTCAAGGCCCATCTCAGGTGCCACCTCCTTGATGAAACTTTCTTGGATCTGTCTCTACCACCATCCCAAAGTTGTGGTAGTGGAAAGTAATATTGGATTTAGATTCAGGAGCCCTGATTTTGAATCCTAGCTTTTCCACTCATTTTCTTTTTTTGTTTTGTTTGTTTTTTGTTTTTTGTTTTGTTTTCAGGGCAATGAGGGTTAAGTGACTTGCCCAAGGTCACACAGCTAGTAAGTGTCAAGTGTCTGAGGCTGGACTTGAACTCAGGTACTCCTGAATCCAGGGCCAGTGCTTTATCCACTGTGCCACCTAGCTGCCCCCTTTGCCACTCATTTTCTCTGTGATCTTGAGCAAGTCACTTACCTTCCTGGAGTTTCAGTTTCTTTAGCTGTAAAACAGTGTAAAACAAATATTTACATTGCCTACTTCACAGGGTTTTTTTTTTTTTTGTGGGATCCAAGTGAAAGAACTTATGCAAGCATTTAAACAATAAAACACTACATAAATGTGACTGATTACTATTTTGAAGTATTACTGCTTGTCTTAGCTTTCTGATGAGGCTATAAACATAGTACATTGGAAAGTGCACTGTTCTCTGAGTCAGAAGACCTAGGTTCAAATTTCAGAATTTTCATTTAATGGCTCTGTGGTCACCTTTCTTCATCTCAGTTTGTTTATCTAAGAAAATAAGGTGCTGGACAAGATGGTCTCTAAAATCCCTTATAATTCTAACATCTTACAATTCTAGGTCTTATATCCTGTGTTCTATGATTCATTCCAGCTCTAAAATGCAAAAACTCTATATTTTAGGGTACTGTGCTGCTTTAATAGTCTCTCTTCTAGCTCCCTTTAAGTTCTAGCATTTATGATTTGGAGTCCTGGGGAATGGGGAAAAGAAAAGAAAGGTTAAGTAGCATGGAATAAATATTTATATAGTACCTAATGTCTGCTAATTTTTATATATTTACAAGTATTATCTCAATGATCCTCACAGCAACCTTGGGAGGGGTGGGTGTTACACTTGTCATCATTTATAGTTGAGAAACTGAGGCAAACAGAGGCTAAGTGACTTGCCCAAGGTCACAGCAAGTAAGTGTCTGAGGCTGTATTTAAATTTAGGTCTTCCTAATTCCAAGCCCAGTATGCAATCCACTCTACCACTAGTTGCCAAAAGAAGGAAAAGGAGCAGGGGAAACAGTGATTCCTCACACTGGTCTTTTGTTCTATCAGAGAATCTTGAACCTGACTTCTGTCCCCTCCCCTGCCCCATCCTCCCATCCCTAGAATATGTGCTTTTAAACTTTTAAAAATGATATTCTTTCCACTTAGGTTCTTCAAAATGGTCCATTTTGCATTAGACACATTACAAAAGAATAGATTTCTTCTGTGACTGATTTTAAAATTCCTACATTCTGAGTGGAGACCCATCCTTTCCCTCCCTCCCCATGTTTCAAATATTAGGAGTCACCAGATTAGATTTCTGTCTCTGAATTTGTCCATTACATGCCCTCTCTGCACTTTGGCTTCATTGATTCATTCCTATATTGAGCACCTTGATTGTACCCAGCACTATACTAGGCTCATGGGAAAAACACAAGGATAGTAGAAGACAGACTTTCTTAGAGTTTATAGTTTAGGAAGAGAGAAAAGATATACAGATAAAAAATCTCAGTGGTCATAATAGCTTACATGTCTGTAGGTTGTTACAGTCAAAAAGCATTTTATATCGATTATTAATTTTGATCCTCACAGCAAGCACATGAGGTAGACAGAAATGTATTGTTCTTCCATTTTTACAGGTGAACAAATGGCAGGCCAGAGACTTAAATCAGTTATCTAAGGTCACATAGCTAGTAAATGACCAAAGCTAGGATTTGTATCTAGGCGATTATGACAGAGGAGAAAGATGTGGAATTCATCTACAAAAAATAGTTCATCTGAAAATGCACTGCAAGCTCTATATGGAAGTCAAAAAGCAAACACAACTTTAGGTTCCATTGAGAGAGACATCACATCTAGGATGAGGGAGGTGATGCTGCTGATGTACTCTCTCTGTTCTTAACACAACTGGAGTATTGTGGGGGGGTTTTGGGGTGCTCTATCTTAGGAGAGATACTGATAAGCTGGATGATATCTAGAAGAAGGTAGCCAAAGTGGCAAAGGGAGAGGAGTTCATGCTATGTGAGGGCCCTGGCTACATTAAGCCTGGAGAAGAGAAGACAACAGAGACGTGCTAGCCATCTTACGATATTTGGAGGTCTTGCACATGGATGAGGGATTAGATGTGGTCTGCTTTGTTCCAGATGCAGAACTAGGAGTGTCGTGTTGAAGTTGCATAGAGACAAAGGCTTGATGTCAAGAAAAAAACAACAAACTCCTAATGATTAGAGAAATCCAGTCGCAGGAACTAGTCTCCTTTCTCCCTGGAAGCATTCAAGAAAGGGCTAGACAATCACTTGTTGAGTATGACTGAGCGAGAGAGGATCTTTGTTCAGATGGTGTTTACACCAGATGGCCTCTGATGCAAAACTTTCAACTGTGAGGTTCTGTGATAATGTGGATGAGATAGCTGGGAAGGCTCATGGAAGGCGACAAACTGAACTGAGTACTTAGGGAAACTAACTTATTGATATGGATTGGTGAAGTGTCTTCAGTTGTAATATAAGTTCCTTGGAGGGCTAAGCCATGCATCCCTACGCAATTGGGAAATGTCTTCTGGGGCGAGCCCCAAGCCAGTCTTCTTGGGTGAGAACGGATCTAGAATTTTAATAGGGGACATTGCTGAGTGTATTCTCTCCAAGGGTGAGACTCCAAATAAAATTCATTACAAGCAGATTGCTTAATTCAAAGGTTTCAGCCTGTGTCCACTAGGACACTAGGATCTTGGGCCACATCTTTTCCTCTGTTCACACTCTGCCCACTGGTGTCAAAGACCACATTGGGTGTCAGAAATGCAAAGCAAAGGTCTTTGGAGACCCAATTACTGTGATCTCCAATAGATCTTTGGCTCTGATTAACATCACAACCACTTAATTTTGTTTCAAAATACCTCAAGCAATTCAAGGCTAGCATCTTTTACTAAAATCATTAAAAACATACACACCCCCTCAAACCAGTGCCCACTGTGAGTTATGCTTTTGCCAAGGGGGTTGTTTTAATCTGATAAACATCTAATTTGTTTAGGTCTCATGTAATTTTCAAAGGGTCATAATGCTTTGTTTTAAACATGATTCTAAATGCCCATGGCTTCAGCGTTGAGTAGATTTGCATGACTGAGAACTGGCATTTCTATGAAACTATCTACAGAGGATGAGAATGGCAACTGTGAAATAGTATCCCCTTTGCAGCTTGTTGCTATAATTCACCAGGGTTTTCCCTGCATTTCAAAGGCTGTACAGTGCACACTGCAGACCATACAGCAAAGAATATTTTCCTGGTCAGAATTTCCATTTCCTTTAGATCCAGGGAAAAGTCATAAATTCTTAAGCATCAATGAGGAACAGACCCCTTAGCACATATACTCCCCCTTTCAATTTCCCCACACTTAAACTCTCCCTTGAAATAATTGAATGGTTGTCACAGGGAAGAGGCATTAGACTTATTCTGCTCAGCCCTGGAGGGTTGAACTAAAACCAATGTGTGGAAGTTACAGGGAGTCTGATTTGATTTCAAAATAAGGAAGGAACTTCCAACACTGAAGCAGTCCTAAATGAATAAAGAAGTGCTTTTTGCTCTCTATGTGCCAAGCACTGGGGATAGAAAACAAAAAACAAAACAACCCTTGCTTCTAAGGATTAGACATTCGATTTAAGGAAGACAGCATATATAGGAGGACTTCTGTATGTTTACCTTTATCTAGTCCAGTCCCTTTGAGAAGAGACAGAAGGCAGAACTAGGCTTATGTTTTGTTGTTTTTTTTTTTTGTTTTTGTTTTTTGGTTCAGAGAACTCTCAGTGAGTTGACTTGGCTCACAAAACTAAATATATACCCAAGGTGGGGTTTGAATTCAGATCTACTCCTACTTCTAGCCTTACTCTTTATCCATTAAGCAGTACCATACTACCTTCAACCATTGAGTAGTGTCACATGTGGAAGGAAGAGAGATCAGGAAAGGCCTTGTGGATGAAGTGGTTCCTCTTTGAAAGAAGGGAAATAGTTCAGTAGGTGAAGATAGTGTTTGCAAAAACATGAAATCAGGAGGGGGCAGATAGGAGGTGCTCAAGCAATGCTCATTGGGTGATTTGTTAGGTAGTGAGTTCATTGGGGGTGTCTAAGCAGAGACTGGATAACCACTTGTGAGGAAAAGGGGTAAAAGGATTCCTTCTCATGTATGTATGGCTTTGACTAACTTAACTTTGGTTTCCTTCCAATTCATAGGTTCTATGATTCTTTGATTAAAAAAATAATTCAATTAGTTCCTATTATCAGTGGTTGCAACATCAAAAGTGACAAAACAATGGATTTCAGGTACAAGATATTTGGTTATTATGTTCTTTTGATATAATTTCTCAAGGCTAGGGCTTCCAAATAAAAATTCCTGACAATTAGGTTGCCTAACTATACAGTTGTATTATATCTGACATTCCCAGGGGAGTCTGGGCTAGGATTGTGTCCTTACAACCCTCAAACATCTGATCAATTCATTTAGATGTTTTGATTACTTGTTACTAGTAGCTAAGTGTCATCATAAAACAGAGTGCTGAACCCTAGAGGTCAGGAAGACCTGAAGTTCAAATCCAGCCTCAGATACTGATTAGCTATATGGCCCTAGGTAAGTAATAATATCTAGCATTTATATAGCACTTTAAGGTTTGCAAAGCATTTCATAAAATCTATTTTATCATCACAAAACCCTGGGAGGTAGGTATATCCCCCCCATTTTACAGATGAGAAAACTTAATCTCTGTCTGACTCAGTTTTTGCATCCACAAAATGTTAATAATATAGCACAATGTTGCTTTGAGGAGAAAATGAGGTAACACTAGTAAAGTCTTTTGCAAACCTTAAAGTGCTATATAATGCTAGTTATCATCAGCATCACCAGAATCTTCATCACCATTGTTATATCAGTTGACATAATGGTTTCCTATATGATGGAGATTGTCTAGCAAGGGGTTGAGGGGAGGGCATTGAGAAGGGGAAAATTAACATTCGATGTATGTCTTTGCAGTTCACTATAACCCTAATTACACTTTCCTACTCAGTATCTTAGCTTCTAGACTTATAGAACTTTATAATACCTCTTTTCTTTCCTTCTTTCCTCCAAACATACAACATCCAGAACATTGATGAGCTACTACTGATGAAGCACTTTAAATAATTTTGACATGAGCTGTCATAAAGACTTAGTCTACTTGGTCCTCGAGGACAAAACCAAGACTAACGAATGAAAACAACAAGAGTGTTTCTAGTTCTTGTGACCTGAAGCAGGATTTCCCTCTATATCAGGAGCTCTTCACCTTTTTTTTTTTTCCTGGACCCCTTTGGCCATCTGATGAAGCCTCTAGACCCCTTTTCAGGAGAATGTTTTAAGTGCATAAAATAAAAGATGACATAGGGTTACCAAGGAAACCAATTATACTGAAATTCAATTATCAACATTTATTTTTAAAAGTTCATCAACCTCAGGTTAAGAATCCCTTCTCTAAAACATCCCCTTAGTTGGTTGCAACTCTTTATCACCTCCAGTGATAGAGAACTATCTGCCTAATAATGAGATGATATTTATATGTTGCTTTATGTTTCACAAATCACTTAGTACACTTTATCTGAGCTTCACAATAACTCAGTGAGATAGACCCTATGGGCATTATAAACCCCATTTCAAAGATAAGGAAACTGAGGATCCTCAAGAGATTAAGTGGCTTGTCAGTGATAGCAAAGCTAATAAAGGTCAGTATGTGGATTTGAACCCAGCTGTTTCTCTTTTTTTGATAGGGAAAAGGCTTTTCATTATTACAATTTTAATAAAAATCTTGACAGATATTTTAATGGTTCTTTAATATTCTTCATATTACAGCCTTAAATGCTCCTGGGGTGATTGGGAGAATTGGATCTCTGGCCAAGTTTTCTGTAAATATATTTTCTTCCCGTTGTTCCTCACTCTTTTTTTAAAAAAATACAAAAACAATTGTTAGCATTCATTTTTAAGCCAGTTCTTTCTAACTCCAAGTCTAGCATCCAGGGGCAGCTAGGTGTCACAGTGGATAGAGCACCGGCCCTGGATTCAGGAGGACCTGAGTTCAAATCCAGCCTCAGACACTTAGCACTTACTAGCTGTGTGACCCTGAGCAAGTCACTTAACCCCAATTGCCTCACAAAAAAACAAAACAAAACAAAACAAAAAACCCTCTGGTAACCAAGTCTAGCATCCTATACACTATGCCGAACTGTTTTCCAAGATTTGTTGACAGCTAGATGAGGCAGTGGATAGAATCTAGGAATTAGAGTCAGTAAGACCAGAGTTGAAATCCTGCTTCAGACACTTACTACCTCAACATTCTAGCCAAGTCACTTAACATTCATATGTTTCAGTTTCCTCATTTGTAAAAAGGTGATAACAATAGCAGCTATCTCACAGGCTTGTTGTGAGGGTCAAATGAGATAACATCTAGAAAGCACTTTACAATCCTTAAGGTGCTATATAAATGTGAGCTATTAGGAACAGGGTTGATTGTTAGTTAACTAGCACTTAGTAAGTGCCTACTATGTGCCAGACACTGTTCTGAATGCTGGGAACACAAAGAAAGGCAAATTTATAGTCCCTGTTCTCAAGGCGTCCACTGTCTAATGGAATGGGGGAAACAGTATGCAAAAAACTATGCATACTTGTTATGACGTTCTTTCTTATATTTAAATCAATAGAAGGGACTGAGAACACTGAATATCAGAAGAATCTTTGATCATATAGTTAAATTCTAAGGCTATAAAACTAGTCAATGACATAGCCAGGACTAGAGTTCAGAACTACTGCTGCTTAGTCTAGGTGGCATGGTATTAGTTTAAAAAAAATTAATTTGGAGTCAGAAGCTAAGTGATCTTGGACAAGTCATTTAACCTCTTTGAGTCTAAATTGCTGTCTACAAAATGAAGATTAAAAGGACTTGTACTATCCATCTCACAGGCTTATTGTACAGGACATATTTTGTAAACCTTTAAAGTGCTGTAGAAATGGTGAGAGCTAATATTCTTGGTCATTTGCCATACAATTTTCAACACTGCATGTGGATTTTCCCACCTTGTGACATGATGATTCCCCAGATACCCTGCAGAGGCAAGAGGAAAGGGCCCTGAAAAGCATCCGAACCTACTCTGGCTGTTTTTGTTGTTGTTGTTGTTTGTTTGTTTGTTTTTTGTGGGGCAATGAGGGTTAAGTGACTTGCCCAGGGTCACACAGCTAGTAAGTGTCAAGTGTCTGAGACCAGATTTGAACTCAGGTCCTCCTGAATCCAGAGCCGGTGCTTCATTCCCCTGTGCCACCTAGCTGTCCTACTCTGGCTGTTTTTATGAGCTCTTGTTTGCATCTGAGGTAGGATCCAACAAAAGAGTACATTTCTCCATTTGCTTTATCTGGCAAAATGAAACTCTGGAGTTACATAAATGGAGACCAAAAAGGCTATTCTTTGCCTGATGGTAGCACAATCCTCCCTTACCTAGGAAACCCTTGTAGGGATGAGAGTTAGGTCTACTTTTAGTATCATGGGAAGGTTTGTCCCAAGGAAGGCAGAGGGGTTCCATGGAAAGAACAAAGGACTTAGAACCTATGGACTTGGCTTCAAATATTGGCTCTAGGGGCAGCTAGGTGGCACAGTGGATAAAGCACTGACCTTGGATTCAGGAAGACCTGAGTTCAAATCTGACCTCAGACACTTGACACTAACTAGTTGTGTGACCGTGGGCAAGTCACTTAACCCTCATTGCCCTGCAAAAAACAAATAAACAAACAAACAAAAAGCCCAAAACAAAACAAATATTGGCTCTGCCACTTAATAACTAAGCAAGTAGGTAATTTCATTTCTCTGAACCTCACAGTCTCCCTCCCTATTTGTTCATCAGTTATATAGCACATGTAAATTCAACAAGTATTTATTAAGCTAATGTATACACAGTGCCACACTGGGGAGAGATATGAAATTTAACTAATATATTTATTCTCTGCTTTTGTAAAACTCACAAAGTAGTAGAAGGAGAGGACATGAACACAGATAGCTACTTGAAAAATAACCTCCTGAAGCAGTGAGAAGAGTAACAAATAATGTGCTATTAGAGACTTGCGGGTAGAAGATCATTCAGGGAAATCAGGAAATTCCTAGTGGAAGCAGCATTGTAGTAGAACTTTGAAGGGTAGTTAGGAACCTCACTAGATGTGAAAGGACGTTGTAAAGTCCAAATAGAAATGTAACCTATTATGATCATTCTTGAGATGGCCATGAGGCAGTATGCAAAACATCATGATGGATGACAATGAATATGAAATGGTCTTTGTGTGACTTTGTGAGGCTGAAAACTTGGTTTAGCATAAACATGCCTTACATAAGGGGAAAAAAAGGAGGAATGAGTAAGGACAGGGCAAATCCATATTGCTAAGGAAACTGAGGTACAGGTAGGGAAAGTATCTGTTCCTGGGAGCCATCAGGCTCATTGATGGAAGCGAGGATGACAACAAACTTTTATTAAGTGCCTATGGTGAACAAGGTCCCATGCTGAACTGTAGGAACCACAAAGATGAAATAAGCTAAAACCCCCTCCTAGTATGGGTTGGGGAAGGGAATAAGATATTTCCATATTGCTATATTACAATTTAGCACATAAGAGAGCTCAAACAAAAAAGAACAAGAGATTCAGGGACAGAAAGATCAGTTCTAGGGAGGGCTGAGTAAGAAAGATCAAGGAAGACTTCATGGAGAAGGTGGTGCATCTGAAGAAAGACAAAATGTTCAATGACAGGGATTGGAGCTTGGGCAGCGTGTCTTCCCAGAATGGGAGATAATGTGAAGGCACATGGAGTCAGGAGAGGGAGAGCAAGATGAGACTGGAAACAGAAAAGAGTTTAGTTTGGTGGGAGCATAGAGTTATAAAGGGCAAGTAGTGTGAGATAAATCTGGAAAAGTCAGTTGGAGCAAGACTGTTGTTGTTGTTTGTCCTTTGTTCTTGAAGAGGACCTTGACATCAGGAGGTGATGTCATGACTTGCAGTGAAGTGGATTTAAGTGAGGGAGGTCACCAACCTCACTCTCTCCTCCAGAGCCATCTGGGTCCAGTGGCAGGATATATATCAGGATGACTGGAGATGGTCCTGGATGTTTTTAAGGCAATTAGGGTTACACAGCTAGTGCCCAGGTTACACAGTTAGTAAGTATCTGAGGTGAGATTTGAACTGACTCCAGGGCCAGTACTTTATCCACTGTGCCACCTGGCTGCCCTGGAGTAAAACTATATAGAGTTTGAATGACAGTCTAAAAAGTCCACATTTTATTCTGTAGGCATTATGAACTAAAGCTCCTGATACCACCTAAGATCTATGTTGGAGGTGAGCATAGAGAACCAGCCACTCATTCATCTGATTGGAGAATGACAAGAGGTAGCTTTCAAGAGCATCTCAAATATCAACTAGATATTGTCAAAGATTTGGGACTCCACTGGAGGACCCACCCTAATGGAGGGGGGAAGTTCTCAGGAAGATGTGTCAGATAGACATGCAGCATGTAGCTGACCTGTGGGAATTCTCTTAATCATTGGTCTTTCCTCTGGTGCTTGTGTTGCCCCTGTCCCCATGTCACCTACTCTTGTAGTTTCTAACTAATGGTGGCAAGGTTACTCCTCCTAGGGAACATAACCACTAGACGCATCCTCTGGGTGATCAATTAATTAAGCTGATCGAATCCCTTGGAATGCCAAAGAAAGTCATACATAGGGGAAAGAACTTAGGAATCTATGACTGAGTCAGCACCGTATGATAAAGGCCAGTCTCAAATGCCTCTGACATTCAAATTGCCTGGCTCCCTAGTTTGCCATGGCAGATGACTGAGGGTCACTTTTTTCCCTGTGAGGCTATGAGGGTTAAGTGACTTGCCCAGGGTCACACAGCTAGTGAGTGTCAAGTGTCTGAGGCCAGATTTGAACTCAGGTCCTCCTGAATCCAGGGCCAGTGCTTTATCTACTGTGCCACCTAGCTGCCCCTTGAGGGTCACTTTTTTTGGGGGTGGGGTTTGTGGGGCAATGGGGGCTAAGTGACTTGTCCAGGGTCACACAGCTAGTAAGTGTCAAGGGTCTGAGGCTGGATTTGAACTCAGGTACTCCTGAATCCAGGGCTAGTGCTTTATCTACTGCGCCACCTAGCTGCCCCCGAGGGTCACTTTTTCAATCACCAATGGCATTATACTGCTGAAGCACCACAAAGTAGCATTGCTTAAAGGTGTCAGCATCCGTGCTCTGCTCTCTCCCTTTTCTGGATTGTGCCCCTGCATGCTGGGGACAGAAAGAGTTGGGAAGAAGCATTGTGGTGAAGTGGAGAGACTGCTGTATAGAGAATCTGAATGTTGTTATTGTTGTTCAGTTGTTTTAGCCAGACTCTTCACGACTCCCTCTGGGATTTTCTTGGCAAAGATACTAGAGTGGTTAACCTTTTCCTTCTCCAGCTTATTTTACAGATGAGGAAACTGAGGCAAATAGGGTCAAGTGACTTGCCCAGGGTCACACAGCTAGTATCCAGTCTGAGACTGGATTTGAACTTCGAAAAAATGATCCTTCCTTATTCCAGGCCCAGCAGTCTATCCACTATGCCACCTCGCTACCCCCATGGAACCAGAATACTTCTGTTCAAATCCTAGTTCAGCCACTTGCTAGCTGTGTGATCTTGGGGAAGTCACTTTTCCCTTCTGAGCCTTAATTCCTTCACCTGTAAAATGGGCAGAAATGACATTTGCAATCACAGGGTTGTTTTAAGGAATGTGTAAAACATGAAGGACCATGGAGATAGTAACAATTATCATTAGAAAATCTTGAATACCCTCAATCTGAGTGAAAAGCCAAGAAAACCTCCTTTCTTTGGCTCTTAAAGTCCTTCACAAATTGGCTTCAGCACACATTATGCCATTTCACGCACTGAGTTACAACAAAAGTAGTCTATTTACTGTTCCCCATACACAACATTTGATTTCCTGCCTTTGTATAACAATCTTCCATGCCTAGCATTCATTACCACCTCTCATTTAGCTCTGAGAATTCCTAGTTTCCTTCAACACTCAGCCTAAGTAACACACCTTCTGCATGAGGTCTTTCCTGGTCTTTCTCTTCTCTTCCAGCTATTAGATCTATTTTCCTTAGATTGGATATATTTTGCATTTACCTATGTATGTACATGTACCCCATCCCCCAATTGATTGTAAATTCCTTGACACCAGGGACTATTTTAATTTTTTTGTCTTTTGTGCCAAGTACCTAGCAGAGGGTAGGTAATTAATTAATGCTTATTGAATAAATACACAAAACTAGTTTAAACTAGTTTCTGAATTTTATATCACTGCTCCAAAGTGGAATTTCCTTCTTATAGGTGGTTCCTTAAGCCCACTACCAAGGATCTATTGATTTAGCTAGGGAAGATTGATATCAGATTGGGAGTGTGATGGTGAAGGGAAGAAGTGCTCCAGGGGAAATTTGCTATGGAGTAATATAGAATCCATAGACCTGTCCATGGACTTGTCCATAAATAGATTTCAGGGAATCTTCCAACTCCAGGGAGAAATAATTACAATTTCATTTCAATATGATTGGTTTCCCTTGTGGTCCTACACATTTTATTCTATGCATTTAAAAACTTTTTTTCCTGAGAAAGGGACCCTAGGCTTTCTTAGACTGCTAAAGTGGTCCATGACCCCCAACGGGTCCAGAAGCCTTGCTCTAGAGGGTCTGGAAAAGTGGCTACATTAAAGAGTATCTGGGGTCCAAATATCATCATGAGCCAAGTTGATAATGACTACAATTGGCTTTCTCAAGATAGTTCGCCAGTCCTGGGAAACAAATGGATCATCTTCGTTTTTGCTTTTTCTAATTCTCCCAGTAAGGAACCTAAAATGTCTGGATGGAAGGTATGAATCGCTTGGTTACATTCCAGGGCTTTGTCCAGGTGAGCATGGGTACCTCTTGAGAGGAAGCTCAGTGTAATGGAAAGAACACTAGATTAGGAAATGTTGGCCCCAGTGTTATCTGTCACTTTCCAGGTTTGTGGCCTTGGGAAAGCCACTTCAGTTTTCGGAACCTCAGCTTTCTTATCCATAAAATGGGGAGAATAATACATTACCCTTCTCTGCCTTCCATCTGAGATTACCTACAAATATATCCCATATGCAATTCACATATACATGTATATGCACATGCACATTCATATTATATAGGATATAGGATACATACAACATGCAGATTGATATTATGTCTATATCCCCATTATAACCCATGTATGCATCATGTAAATGTGTGTGATATACATGTGTGTATTTATTTGCATGTTATCTTTCCCATTAGACTGTGAGCTTCTTGTGGGCAGTGGCTGCTTTTTCCCTTTCTTTTTGTCCCCAGTGATTAGGACAGTGCCTTATTTATGGTAAGTGCTTTAAAAAATGCTTGGTGATTGCTTTGCTCTTACTCATCAGATCATTGTGAAGATTCAGTGAAATAATGTGTGTAAAGTTATTTGAACTGCAAAGTGCAGCTCTTGTTTTTATTGTCTGGATGCTGAATAAAAAGGGGGGGCGTAAGAAATCCTAATGGACTTTCTTAGAGAAAATATTGGGGTAAATAAGAAGGTTCCCAAACTGGACCTCCCTGACAGCAGCTGGATTAAGAAAATAGCACAAGCCTATTCCATTGTAGTGTTGAGCAGTATCTGTGGGCAAGTCACTATCTCAATAGCAGGGGCTGATTCTGCCTTCTTCCCCCATTCCAGGAGCTGTGTATGCAACTGCGGCAAACCATACCTGATTCCACTGTACTGCCAGAGACCCTGCCTGGTAGGAATCCTTAGCCTGGTGCTCTGGCAGCAATGCATGTTGAAACTTCAGTCAATGGGAAGGCAAAAATTCCCTAATGTGACTGACTGCACTAGACAGTCACAGTACCCTTTGCTTTGCTCATAATTAGAGGAAAAATTGACGTGGAATAATCTGCTACCATTCAGATGAAGTAAGAGTGGATGACGTCAGAGCTTTGTGTGACACTAATATATGAAGGTAGCAAGGGACCTTAGAACATAGAATGGTGGTATTGCAGCAGAATGTTAGACAACAACAACAACAACAACAAAAATCAGACCTGGGAGGGAAACCATAGAATGTTAGAACATGCTAAGACTTGGTAGGGACTTTAAAACAAAGAACATCAAACGTCAAAACTGGAAGATGACTTAAAGATCATCCAGTACTACCTCTTCACTTAAAAGATTTGGAAACTGAGATTCTCTGTGGTGACAGAGATAGGACCTAGGTGTCCTGCCTCCCAGTTGAGCATTGCTTCCACTAGACCAAATTGCTTCTCAAGTGGTTTTTCCACAGCTGCAGCCTCACAAACTGCAAATTTGTAGTATTGAAGACTGAAATAATTTTAGCTGTGCTACAATCAGGACAACAGTTTTCCATGGTGTCAGGACTATGGGAAGAAGGCTGAGAGATGATGTAATATTCCACTGGCAAGTGAAGTCATAGCACTAGCTACTGAGGCATTTGCACAAAGGCATTTTTCCAATTAGTGTGTGAGAAGCACACTATTAAAAACAACAATAATAGCTAACATGTATATAAATCTTTGAGGTTGTCAAAGGGGTGGTGTGATGTAAAGAAGGTGGGCAGAGGCCATGTGGTATAGTAGAAAGAATGCTGGATTAGAAGCCAAATGAGATAGATTTTAGAACTATGCTGCCATTAACTATCTGTGTAATGACCTTGGGTAAGTTATTCCTCAGTTTTGGCTTTAGTTTCTTCATTTATAAAATGGCTGGGATGAGGGTATGACTATGGGATCCCTAAGATTGATCCTAGCTTTGATATTCTGCTTCTCTGCAGCAATGGTATTATATGATGGAAAAATTCCAAGTCAGAACTCTGCTACTAACTTGATGCAAGACCTTGGACAAATCACTTCCTTTTCCTGGGTCTCAATTTCCCCATGTGTAAAATAAGGAATTTAGACTGGTGGATTTCTCAGGTTCCTTCAGCTTTATATTTGATGCACCTGATCTCTTCTCCCATTGATGAAACTCTGAAAAATTGTGTTACTTTAACTAATTTCCCTTCCAAGTCATTCATAAAGCTTTTATACTCACTCAGTAAGAGCAGCACCAGTTGCCATGTTGGACTCTCATCAGTATTCTGAAACAGTTGTCTTTTCCCTGCCTTATTAATCACTCACTTGGTTTGAGGTTTTTATTCATCCGTATTGGTAAGTTACACACCAACAGCAACACAGACATTTTTCAGTTAGTGGGTAAATGGCAGTCATTGAAAAATCAGCATAGAAAGCATGTGGATAGAGGGGAGGAAGAGACCCTGGCTGTTCATAAACTCAAAGGATGTTAGATATAGGAGAGACCTTAAACATTGACTGTTAGAAATTGAAGGCACCTTAGAACATATCACATGTAATGTTCGATCCAGAAGGGACCTTTGAACGTAGCACATGGGATGGCAAAGCTGGAACAGACTTTAGCAGTCCATGAGTCCCATTCCCTCAATTTGAAAATGATAAAACTGAGGTCCAGAAAGGGGAGGTAACCTCTCTGGGTTCCAGTTTCAGGATCCTCTTCAGGTGTGCAAATCACTGTAGCTCTTGCTCCGGTTCAAACATTCATCACTGAGTCTAAGGGAACCTCAATCCTGGCCTTCTTTTTTGATCAACTCCCTCCATCCCCTGATCCCTAAAGAACCTTTATTTTCTACATGATCTGCCTAATAGTTTCTACTTGCACTTGTACACTGCCCTATCCCTCTTCAAACCTCTTTTTCTACAGTTAGAACAAGTTTCATAATAAGAAAGATTAACCAGGACCTCCTACCACAGCCAAACAAACACCTCTGGGGAAGGCAAATATTTGGCCTATATTTCTAATTACAATTTGGAAGATACCCTTCTAGTTTAAGCCAAAGACAAATTTTGAATTAGAAAAACCAGTTGCAATGCTTCTGTGTCTTGAGGGATCAGTCCTGACACCTTAGAATCATCGCATTTTAGATCCACAGAATATTAAAATCATATGATCACAGAATCTTAGAATCACAAAATCTTAGAATTGTAGAATCAGAACCACAGAGGTAGCCTCACAGACTATAGGATAAACCCATATACAAAGCATTCATTCCCTACATGACGTACCCAACAAGTGGCCATGCTTCCACAGGCTGCTTCCAGAGACAGGCAGCTCACTACCTAGAAGGTACCCTATCAGTCTAAGGGGGTCATAAGGAAAATATAGACTATAGAAAGAATATAGAAAGATAAGATTTGAGGAAAGAAAAAACTCTACTTTTTGGCAATAGATGCTTTCCTGGGAGTTGTCAGCCTGAATGCTAAGGTTTCAGCTTTCTTTGATGTGACAGTGGGTGGCAGATACCCTGATGTGAAATAGGGGGGAAGACGATGAAGTTTTCCTTAGTGTGTGTGTGTGTGTGTGTGTGTGTGTGTGTGTGTGTGTATGTGTGTTCGTTCGTGTGTGCCTGGGTTTAGTAGGAGTGTAAGTTACCATGACACTGTATGTTTTTGAAGGGGGAGGGAGTATATGGGAATATTGAGAGGGACAAGGAGTCTGTGAAAGGCACCCACTTGGGAAAAAATAAGACTAGCTAGGGTTTCTGGTGAGAGATGTAAAAGGGTAAAAAACTCTAAAAGGATGGAAAACTGTCCCTGTCGTACATTGCACCCAGTCTGGTGCAGTGTAAAACATGTTGGACTTGGAGTCAGAAGTCTTAGGTTAGCGTGCCCTGTTGACCACTTATTAGTCCTGTGACCTTGGGCTAGTTACTTCCCTCTCTGAGCCTCAATTTTTTCCTCTGTCTGCATCCCAAGCCCTTGGGAGGAAGGCACTTCGTAAATTGTGAAGCGCTATGTAAACGAGAGCTTTCAAGAGAATGCCTCCTCTGGATAACTCCTGGCCAAGGAATGCGGATGGCAACTAGTACTGGGGAGAACCTTGGAAGCCAACACCTCCTCCTCCCCCCTCTTTGCCGCCCCCCACCCCCAAGCTCTAAGAAGCCTGAAAGACATTGGAAGGCTCTAGGCTTTGGCAAATGACTTCCTTAAACACCGTTGCCACCTACAGTCCTGTGGAGTCCCAGGCCAGCATGAATCCATTCCTCTACCTCACACAGCTACACATCTCTTGATGCTATTCCGAGTCTACTGTCTCAGCCTGAGTACTGGACACCTAAATTTTCTCAGCAATGCCCTGAACTAAGCACCCCCTGCATCGCCCCCATCTCCCACTCCACCCCCACCCCCATCTCTTGGCTTGATAGCGCTTGGGAACCTTGAGAGTCAGTGCGAGGAAAGATGTAAATACCTTCCAGGCAGCAGGTCCTCCAAAGCCCTGAATGGGTCATGACTTCCTCGTTCTTCCGACTGGTTTCGTTATCACTTGTAGACTTAGTCCTACATACGCCTCGGGAATACAGCCAGTAGTCTGTGCCCACCGCAATGGTCATTAAACTAAACGCAGCGAAAGCTCCCACTGTGGTGATCAACATCTGGATACCTCTGTCACACATCCTCATAATTCTTCATGGTACGCTGGTAGATTGGGGGGTGGGGGGAAGAAGTGGAGGGCGGGGGTCCAGGGCGGGGATGGGAGGGAGCTGAATTACCCCACAGCTAGACAGCTGGAGCAGGCTGTTACCCTTGGAGATCCCAGGGCAAGCTCTTCAAACAAGCAGCTTCTTCCCTTGCCTGGGGCTTTGGCAAGGCTAGGACTGGTGCTGCTTGTCCGGGAATGGTCTCTCTCCAGCCCGCCGCCTTGTCTATTCCCCTCCGAGGGGGGCGGGCTCCACCGGGCTTGCCAGCATCTCCTGGTCCTCCCCAGAGTCCCTGGGACTCCTCTCATTCCTCTCGGGCCTCGGGGCTTGATTCTGTGTGGGGCATGGCCCCTATGGCGGGAGTGGAGGGTTCCGGGATGCTTGGCTGTCTGGGGAGGATCCAGGCGAAAGAGAATCAGAGAGGTGGCAACCGGACTGTGTGCGTGCGTGTGCGCGCCTCTGTGTGTGTGTGTGTGTGTGTGTGTGTGTGTGTGAGAGAGAGAGAGAGAGAGAGAGAGAGAGAGAGAGAGAGAGAGAGAGAGAGAGAGAGAGGGAGGGAGAGGGAAAGCGAAAGCGTGGGGAGGTGGGTGGGTGGGTGGTGAGGGTGGATGGTAAAAAATAGCTGTTATTTCAGCTGTGGGGACCAGCCCTTGAGAGGAGTGCCCTCGCCTTTCCCAGCCTCAGGAAAAGCTATCTGCATGTCCCTGAAGCCCCCGCCCAGTTGGGGAGGAGACGCTGTCCAGGGGACATAGCCAGCGGGACCAATAGGGGCTAGAAGAAGGCAAAAGGATCTGTCTGTGGTCCTGAATGTACAGCTCCCAAGACTCAGCCATCCAGCCACTGGGCTGAAGTTACAGGGCATTAGTGGGATAGGTTGGGGGTGACTAAATGACTGTGTGCGTGTGTGTATGTGGTAATATTGTGTCGATGATGGCTGGAATAGTGCAGATTGCTCTGGCTGCCGTCCTCAGATGCCAGCAGCCTCAATCCCACCAAGACACCAAAGTTTCTGGGGCCAAAAGGGCAGTAGAAGGCTCCCTACCCCCTGACTTACCAGTCAAGTTTATATCTTGCTGCGGGCTCCACCAGAACCCACTGATGCGGAGAGAATGAAACCCAGGAGAAGACTCCTGCTTAAAGGGACAGGCTGCTCTGGGGCGCTCTACCAGCCCAGCAAGAAGTGTTGTCAGCACAGCTGTGTGTAGTCTGTCTCAATTTGTCCCCACAAAACAAACCAAGATGTCTACCCTTCTTTCTCTGGAGTTCTGGCTAACACCAGATATGATAATAACCACTTAAATGGTATGTGTATATGTACACACACACACACACACATATACATACATATATATATGCATATATACACATAAATACATAAGTATATAATAAACATATAAGTATACATAAGTATATAATACATATATACATCCATGCAGCCATACACACATATTGAATGGTCAGAGGAATTTGTCTTTGTAGATCACCTTTGCATCAATATCTCTTATTCTCTCATACTAGAAACTGGTTAACAGAATATTAGACCTTTGCATCTGAGGTAATCATAGATTACAGATAACTGAAAACCCTTGCAAACCCTTTCTAGGTTCAATGACTACAGCATCATAGAACCTAGAATGTCAAAGCCAGAAGAGACTTTATAATAATAACATATTTAAAGAGCCTACATTATGATTTATAAGGTCCTTTTCTTCTAACAATCCTGAGATATCAATAGTAAAACTATCCATTTAACATACAAGGAAACGGATTTCCACTGCATCATACTACAAAATTCTATGTTCCACTTCAGGGCATAGAATATAAGAGCTGGAAAAGACCTCCAGAATAATCTAGTCCAAATCTGCCATTTTACAAATGAAGAAAGTGAGACCTTGATTTGGAAAATGACTTGACAGAGGTAAAGAATAGTCTAGAACTTAGATCCCTTGATTTGCAATCAATTGTTATTTCAGTCCAGCATAAGTACCATCCTAGAAATGTCATTCTGGCTGTGAAAGCCTAGGGACAATCAAGATATGGAGCTAAGGAAAGACTGAAGTAGGCTTGTATTAATGAGATTTTTGTAGGGGGGAGGAATATGTGTCACCTTTAGAATGATAAATAACTTGTTATGACATGGTTAATCATTTTCTTTTAGATTAGTGTCATGGGAAAACAAAATGACCCAGGAGTCAGTTGAGGAATGTCAATGATTCCAAAACTATGTTTGCTGAGTGATTATACAAATTAGATCAATAAGCAACTAAAGATCCTCTAGCCTAAATAAATAAACTAACTAACTAACTAACTAACTTTGCAAAACTTTCTAAAATAAGTTTGGTCAAATAAGTGATTTTTATTCTATACCAGTCCATCCTACTTCCCAAATGCTCCTCCACTGTCTTCTCTGTAAAATAAAGAAGTTGGATTGGCTAATCTCTAAGATCCCTTGAAGCCCTAAAATGTATTCTAAAGTTTTTTTCCCCCCAATTCTTACATTTTGTGTTCAATATCCTAAAATCCATTACATCTTTTACAGTTTAGGTTTTAAAGAACCTTCCAGCTCTAACAATCCATGTTGTGAGGTTTATTCCAACCCTAAGATTCTTCAAGACTCAGAAAGCAAAATCAATGAAACCCATATTTGTTGTTACTGGACTGCTACTTTCCTAGCCCATCCTCCCAGGATATTAGGTTCTACTTCCTCCTTGCAGATTTCTGCTCCTGGTGATTTCAGCCAATTTTGATCTCTCCTTTCTCTGGCTCCATTTGCTTTTATTGTCTGTACCAAGCAATTTACACCTGATCACAGGTATAAATGGAAGCAGCTTGGTGGTGCCATGGGTAGAATGCCAAGCTTTGAGTCAGGAAGACATGAGTTTAAATCTGGCCTTAGATATTTAATAGCTGTGTGACCCTTGGTCAGTCACTTAACCTCTGTTTGACTTAGTTTCCTCATCTGTGAAATGGGAATAATAATAGCACCTACTTTCCAGCATTGTAAGGATTAAATGAGATAATAATTGCAAAGTGCTTAGCATAGTGCCTACCGCATAGTAAGCACAATATAGATGTTAGCCTATTATTATCCCAAGCCATCCTGTAGGTAGAAAAGAAAAATGCATGACAAATAGATGATATTTTAGAGAAGGAAGGAAAGAGTGACTGAGAGAAGATAGTGAAGGACATATAGGATATAGAATATAGAAGGGTATAAGTTATAGAAAGGATTATTATAGAGAACACAGAATGTTTATGGGATGGTGAAGAGGAGATAGGGTAGTAGGAAAAGTAGGAGTTAGCATAAGTTTTGGTGCCAAACCAATTGAAATATGAAGAATACCTTTGGGGTCACAACTGGATGGGCTCCCCCCAAAACTCAGTGAGCATTATTAAATGATGACCTTTCTGGAGCCAAAGACCTCAGCAGAAGTCCTAGTGCCTTCATGTGAGCTCAAAGGGTCAATTCCAAGTGCTTATGAAGATGTTCTGATTAAATGAGAAGCTATCACAGAAGGGATAAATAGTCTAGTAGTGCAAAGTTACTCTCTGTGTGCTGGAACTAAATCTGAAGTGATGATGGTAGGGAGGCTGAGTGTTTTCCTGATGTACCATTCCTCTCATCCAGACCTGAGCCTTTTATTGTCCAGGAGAATAATCTCAGAGATGGGGCCTGGGAGAGCCCCTCTGGCAATTCATCTTGATTCAATTTAATCCATTTCAATAAACATTTATTAGATATTTATAGTGGCAGACATTGTTTTAGATGTTTGAGGAAGTTTGGCCCCTGCACTCACAAAGTAGTCCAGTAGCCCTAAAAAAACGGTGTAGCAGCTTGGCCTCTGAGGCAGGACAGCTTTGGTTCAAGTATCGCCTATCATTTAACTTCTCAGTGCCCTAGAATCTAAATCTCTAAAACTATAAATTGTGGAACAGTTGCCTATCTCAATTGTATAAAGAGTCTCCTGACCTGGAACTCCTCTCCTTACACTGATCACTTCACAAGTCCATATTAAAAAACACACACATCTTCCTGAGATGCTTTTTTCTGTCCCTTTTTCCCCATCTCTATATTCTTATGTTCCTGCTCCTCTACCCACCATCTTTCCCCCCCTCTTTTCTCTTCCATCTTCACTTTTCTCTTTGTTCTGTCATTTCTTTCTATTCTTTCATTTCTCTATTTTGTTCCCTTTTCCTCCACCTTTTGCTTCCACCTCTTCCCTTCTTTCCCTCTTCTCCTTTCCTGTTCACTTTCCATCCCTCTAGTTCCCTTCTTCCTCCTTTCTTTGCTTTCCCTCTCATTCTTTCCCCTCTCCTTTGCCTTATTACTTTTTCTTCTCTCCCTTCATCCTATATCCTACTCTCTATGTGTGAGTGTACCCCAGGTTATTGTTCTAGGCCATTTCATCTTGTTCTCTCTGTAGATAAACTCATCAACTACCATACAGAACTCCTGATCTATATATATCCAGTCATAGTATTTCTCCTGAGATACAGTCCTGAATTGTCAAGTGTTTGTTGGGCATTTCTCACTGGATGCCCTAAAGGCACTGCAATATCAGCATACTCAAAAAAGAACTCAATGTCTTTCTCCCAAAATTTACCCCTTTTCTTAACTTTCCTATTCCCATCACTTGGGTTTGCAATCTCACCATCATCCTCAACTCTTTGTTCTCCCTCAACCCCCACATCCAAACAATGAGCAAATCTTGTTGATTCCACCACCTCAAAATCTCTTGTATTCTTTCCCTTATCTCTATTCACAAGTTTGTCATTCTAATTTAGGCCCTCATCACCTTCCTCTAGTGGGTCTCAATGTATGGGTCAGGGCCCCCGGGAGTGTCCTTTCAAGTCAAAACTATGTTTATAGACACACTAATATATTATTTACTTATTAAAATTTCCCACTGGATAGATGAATGATGCTGGGGGATTTTTTGTGTATACTTTACCCAAAACATATTACAAAAGATTTAATGCAGAAGCAGATATGGAATCCAGCTATCCTCTATTAAGCCAGACATCAAAGAGATTTGTCAAAATATGTAAAACAATGATATTTTTGTTGCTAACATTTTGTTTTAGAAGAAATAGTTATTTTAAAAGGAATTAAATAATTTTAAACTATTCATCTTAATTTTAATATTATAAACATCAATAGACATAACTCACAAAAACAACTCTTTGAGGTCCTCAATCATTTTTATATTCATTAAGGAGTCCTGAAACCAAAAAGTTTAAGAACTGATGCTTTAGACTACTGTTAATGGTTGCCTAATTGATTTCCCTGGCTAAAGTGTCTTTTACTTCCCATATTCATCCTTCAAAAAGTTGCTAAATGGATATTTCCCATAGCACAGGTCTGACCAGATCACATTCATACTCAAAATTATTTGGTGGCTCCCTATTGCCTCTAGGCTGAGATATAATCTCCTCTGTCTTTTAAAGCCATTCATAATTTGCCTTTGTCTTATCTTTCCAAGATTATTGTGTGCTATTCTTCTCCCCACATTCTACTTTTCACCTCACTTGCTCTTTCCCATATACAACATTCCATCTTTGATCTTTGTACAAAGCACAATCTGTTTCCCTAGACTAGAGAGTACTCCCTCCTTCTCCTAGAATCCCTAGCTCCCTTCAAAATTCAGATTAAGTCCTATGTCTTAAAGGAGTCATTTCCTGAAACTCCCAGATAATTCCCTTGCACTGATTAATTTTATAATCTTGCACATATTTTGAATTTACTTGTAAGTGTATTGGGTTTTTTAAGTGTATTAGAATTTTAAATTTTTTATTCTCCCCCCCCCCTTTTTTGGTGAGGCAATTGGGGTTGTGACTTGCCCAGGGTCACACAGCTAGTAAGTGTCAAGTGTCTGAGGTCAGATTTGAACTCAGGTCCTCCTGAATCCAGGGCCAATGCCTTATCCACTGCACCACCTACCTGCCCCTAAAATTTTTTTTCAATCAACAGCAATTTATTTTCTTGCCCCCTTCCCTATAATTGAGGGGGAACAAATGAAAAACAATTTCCTTGTAGCAAATAAGCATAGTCCAGCAAAACAGACGTCCACATTAGCCATGTGGAAAAAAAAAGTCTTAATTATCATCCTGAGTCTATCACCTCTCTTACAGGAGATGGGTAGCATATTTCATCATGGGGCCTCTGGAATTGAGACTGGTCATTGAATTGATCAGAGTGCTTGTGTTTCAGAGTGGTCTTTACAATATTGTTGTTATTGTATAAACTGTTAAAGTGATTTTGCTCACTTCACTCTGCGATAAGTTCTTAGAAGTCTTTCTAGGTTTCTGTGAAACCATTTTATTTGATCATTTCTTACAGTATAATAGTATTTCATTACATTCATATACCATAATTTGTTTAGTCATTCACCAGTTGATTGGTACTCCTTGTTTACCTAGGTAAACAATAGGGTAGGGACTATTTTTTTTTCTTCATATGCCAAGTGTCTGAAACATAGTAGATACTTAATACATTTTTTATTGGTCGAGTTAAAGTCCTATCCCATATATCTCTGAAATATCAGACTAGTTATTATAAGTACATTACTTATTTAAGTACTAAAATGAAGTTATATATCTTTTTCTTAAATAGGAATAGAATGGGTGTAGAGGGCATGGGAGATGGCAATGTAGAATGAGAAGGGCAAAGCAAGAGGGGGCACCAAAGACAAATTGATTTCTTCAACAATTTGCCCAAGATTGTCTATGAAGAAAAGCAGATACTGAGGAGAAATGCCTTAACTAGAGTTGATTTTGTTTCTGGGTCTCAGGATCTCCATCTATTAAATGAAAAGTTTAGGCTGAATGATTTCTAAGGTCTCTCTGGCTCTAGAGTTTGAAGAATCTATGATTCCATGGTTTTATTTTTTATTTTTTTGGGGGGCAATAGAGGTTAAGTGACTTGTTATGGGTCACACAGCTAGTAAGTATCAAATGTCTGAGGCTGGATTTGAACTCAGGTCCTCCTGAATCCAGGGCTGGTACTTTATCCACTGTGCCACCCAGCTGCCCCCAGTTCTATGGTTTTAAATCCTTAGGAGCAGGAGGAGAATGGGGGAATTGTTCAGCACTATCAGCTTCCTCTCTTCTTCTTGACAATGTGATCACTCCATATCCCTGCCCTATCCCTTGACTTCCACATAGCATTCTTTGCCATGAGCCTACTCCACATCAGTTCATTCTCTCCTTTGGACCTCATGGAATGAGTTCATTTGGTCTCTTTCCAACTCACAACACCCCTTGCTTTTAATGAAGTTTTTTTCCTCTCCAAGAGCAACTCAGAATAGACCTTAGTCTCCCCAATTTGCCCGTTCATGTTCCCTAGTTATTTCCTGAACCAAGCCCAGTCCCTGCTGGAGTTTACAAGACATTTTATGACTCAAAGTTATAGAAAAATAAACATAGAGTAAAAATGACAAATGTGGGAATAGTAAGAAAATTTCACAATAAAAGTTATCCATGGACAATAAATGGAAGTGGGTCTGACTTCTCTTAATTTCCTGGTTCTATAGCTACATCATTACTTTTTTCTTATCATAATTCCTGTAGGCTTTTGTGGTTCAAAAAGCATTTTATATATTGTTGTTGTTGTAGTTACTTTCATCTTCATCATCAAACATTTATTAAGTGCCTTAAGTGTTCTGGGCACTATGCTAGGTGCTAGGGTTACAAAGGAATGAAGCAGTTTCTCCCCTTGAGCAGCTTGCATTCTAATAGAAAAGACAACAAGAAAAAATATGTTATGCTGAATAAATATAATGAGAATAAATATTAATAAACAAGTTATATAGCAAGGACATTAGCAGTTGGGGAGATCAGGGAAGACTTTGTGTAGTAAGTGATGTTTGAGCTGCATCTTAAAGGAAGAAACTGACTCTAAGGTAGAGTTTAGGAGGGAGTGTATTCCAAGAATGAAGGCACAGAGATGGGAATTCAGAGTCATGCCTGAGAAACAGAGATGGCAGTTTGGTTAGATCATAGCATGTAGAATAGGAAGTAATGTACAATAAAGTGGAAAAGATAGGTCTAGGCCATGTTGTGAAGAAATATAAAGGACATAGTAAGAAAGTGAGGAGACAAGGATAATACTCAGGCTAAAATCTGGAGAAAGGAAGAATGGTGGCATCTTCAGTAGAAATAGGGGAGTTTGGAGGGCAGCTAGGTAGTGCAATCGATAAAGCATTGGCCCTGGATTCAGGAGGACCTGAGTTCAAATCTGGCCTCAGACACTTGACGCTTACTAGCTGTGTGACTCCGGCTAAGTCATTTAGCCCCCATTACCCTGCAAGAAAAAAGAAAAAAAGAAATAGGGGAGTTTGGAAAATGAATGGGTTTGAGTGGAAGATCTGTTTTGGCCATATTCAGTTTATGGAAGATGCCTCTGGGACATTCAGCTGAAATGTCCAATATGTCATACTAGATTGAAACTCAGGGAAAAGACTGGGGGCTGGATAGATCTGTGTGACCTCTACATAGAGGTGATAATTAAACCCAAGGGAGATGATGAAGTTACCAAGAGAGAGTAGAATGAGAGAAAAAAAAGAGAGCTTAGAACAGAACTTTAGAGATCACTCACAGTTTGTTGGGGAAATATGGATGGCACTGCAACAAAGGAGACCAATAAGGATTGATCACAGAGGTAGGAGGAGAATCAGGAGACAGTGGTTTCAGGTTCTAACCTGTGGGTCACGTTCTATAATTATTAATATAGTTATATTATAGATGAAAAATTGAGACCATGTGGGAATAAATGGTTTGCTTTCATTTAGACAACTGGGGTTAGAGTGGAGACTCTCAAAATCACTTTCACATTCCAAGTCCAGTGTTCTTGCTACAAATCCTCTGTACACCTTTAGTTTCCAAGCTGGTTTTCTCCCCATTGATGAGAAAGTCTCCATCCTAGGCGCCTTTTCCCCCTTTTCATTTGCAAACCTTGTAAGTGGAGGAAAAAATAACTCTATGTTGTAATGATGGGTCTTTGGGTGCATGAAACACAGAAGGAAGATTTGTCTTAAAGAAAACTTGGGTATTATGTCTCTTTCTCAGGTATCTTCCTTCTTCACAAAGGAAGGTTAGCAAACATTGTCTTACTGTGACTCATTTAAGTTTCTATTTGACTGGTCAGTGGCTGTCAGGGCTCCCCTCTAGGGAGAACTTAAGCCTGAAATCAGCTGGAATTGGGGCTATCCTTGGGTTTCTGTGAGGACCCAAAGTAATCCCTATGGGGAAGAGATCCAAGGATGTACTTGGCAGTGTGATTTGGGAACTCAGAGTAGCTTGTAGAGGAAATGTAGGGCCTGAGGTAATCCTTAAGAGGGACTGTGGAGGGAGCAGCTAGGTGGTACAGTGGATAAAGCACCAGCCCTGGATTCAGGAGGACTTGAGTTCAAATCTGACCTCAGACACTTGACACTTATTAGCTATGTGACTCTGGGCAAGTCACTTAACCCTCATTGCCCTGTCCAAAAAAAAGAGGGGCTGTGGAGCTGTTGACTATCTTCTGAGTTGTATGATGGTCCTTGACAATGCCTGTGGAAGAATGACTTAGAGTTAAGCCTCAAGGTTGAGGGGCCCAGACCACCCTTAGTAAAATTTAAGGTATTGTGTCAATTACATCTCCCCCTCTCCACACTCAATTTGTATGTTTGGTGGAAGAGGTTAAAATTAATCCTTGAAGAGGAAAAAGATCACCAAAAGGAAGAGAAGGGACAGTCCTAGTCCCCCCCTCCCCTCCTTTGCTTTGTCAGTGGTGGGATACTATTGAATACTTGCACGTGCAGGAGGCTTACGTTGTTGTTTTTGCCCAGGAGATCATTATTACCAGCTAAGGCCCGAGTTATTTGTCTAATTAGCTTATTGGCATGATGCTAGCCTGGTGTCTGGCACCCTTGGATAAAGCAAGAACTGGAAGACATATCTGGATGGTGCTTTTCTTGGTAGTATTAGCATTAATGCAGTCCAATTTAAGCAACATCCTTGCTCAAACTAAGGGGTTCAGGCTCCCCACGCCACTAGATTCTGGTACCCATGTACCATGTAGAGATGACTATTTGCTGTGAAAGATAATGAGAAAAACAAGGGTAGCAGAAAGCCTTCAGATGAAAATAAAATCAGTAGAAGCTAGTAGCCAGGGCCTGGTCACATATACCTGGGTTAAAAATGCAAATGCACTCATAAAATGTTGAGTGCAACAAATTATAAAATGCTTGTGAAAAATAAGTATTTAATTGATTTTAAATGGCATATTATTTTTCCAAACCCCTCCCTCCAACAGAACTCTCCCTCATAACAAAGAAAAATATTGAATGAAAGAAACAGACACAGTGGTTTTGTTTAATTGTAAATGAAACATTTTACACCTATAGTTCACTACAGGGGTGTGCTGGAACCAGCTCTAACCAGAAAGCTAATTGTTAAAATTTTCAGTGTGAGGGGATAGCTAGGTAGTGCAGTGGATAAAGCACTGGCCCTGGATTCAGGAGGACCTGAGTTCAAATCTGGCCTCAGACACTTGACACTTACTAGCTGTGTGACCCTGGGCAAGTCATTTAATCCTCATTGCCCCACCAAAAAAAATTCAGTGTGAGCATTTACACTGAAAATTAGCCAACTATAAATCAGGGCTTGATTTATTATTGTTATTTTTAAACTACGTATACTTAGGGATTAATACAGATTAAACTTAAAAGGATATGTTCACACATGTTCCCTCCAGAGAGCCTCATGGTTACATATTTACTAGCATACCCCTGTTTTGCTCTGTAAACCATGTTTGTCTCAGCAGAAATGCAGTAGATGGTTCAAATCACCTCTGGACTGAAGGCCTTGTGACTGTAGGGTAATCGTAACAATAATAAAAATAATTGACATTGTACCATTCCATAAGGTTTGCAAAGTGCTAAATTTACATACATCATCTCATTTGAGTCTCACAACACCTTTGGTTCACCCTCTCTTCCATATTGGGAAAGCTATGTTTCACGATCAGTCCTTCAGATCAGAATTGGCCATTGCATTTAATACACATTCTGAACTCTTTTAATATTTATTTCATTTACATTATTACGGTCATCATATTCTCTCTCTTTTTTTTTTTTGGTGAGGCAATTGGGGTTAAGTGACTTGCCCAGGGGCACACAGCTAGTAAGTGTCTGAGGCCGGATTTGAACTCAGGTACTCCTGAATCCAGGCCCCGTGCTTATCCACTGTGCCATCTAGCTGCCCCATCATATTCTCTTAGTTATCTTATTTTGTTCTGCATCAATTTTCCAGGTTTCTCTGATTTTTATCTCTAGTAGGCAACAGTAAAATAATATCCCATTACACTCATCTGCCATAATATGTTCAACCATTTTTCAGGTGATAGGCATTCACTTTGTTTCTAGTTTGTTTTTGCTACAAGAAAGATATTGTTACTAACATATTGATATATTTGGAGCAGTTCTATTTATGTCTTTAACTTCCTTGGGTTATATTCCTAGTAGTGGGATCAGTGGGTCAATGGGAATAAAGTTTCATTATTATTATTGTTTTAAATAATAAAATGGATTACAGTTAGTTCATCTCAATAGGCCATGGTGCCAGATGGTAGTGCACCTCTGCCTTGTTACTCTTAGTTTTTACTTGCATTTCAATGTATCTTTTTCTTTGACCCTATTAAAACCAATGTCTTACAAATACCCTATTTGTAGGCCAGTGTAATCTATGCCAAGAATCATCATTAGGAAGGGTATCCATTCTTCAACTTGGATACCTTAGGAAAGATTTGAGCCCATGTAGACATGGTATTATAGTCATAAAATATTTATTTGGGGATATATTTTTAAAATTCAATTTTAATTTATTTTCAGTTTTGAATTCTCTTGTTTCCATCCCCCCACATGCATTGAGAAATTAAGAAAAATAAAACCCATTACAAATATGCAGAGTGAAATAAAAAAAAATTCTACATTACTCATATCCAAAAATATGCTTTAGTTTGTACTCTGAGTGCATCACCTGTCTATCTGGAGGTGAATAGCACCCTTCAACCTGAGTCCTCTGGCATTGTTGTTGGTTATGGGGTTGAACAGAGTTAAGTCCTTCTAAGTTGTTTGTCTTTACAATATTGCTATTTTTGCATACATTGTTCTACTGGTTCTGCTCACTTCACTTTGCATCAGCTCATGTAAGCCTTTCTAGGTTTTTCTGAAATCATTCCTGCTTGTCATTTCTTATAGTATTCTATTACATTCATATACCACGACTTGTTCAGCTATTTCTCAATTGATGGATAGCCCTTCGATTTCCATTTTTTTTTGCCACCACAAAAAGAAGTGTCATAAATATTTTTGTGCATGTGGGTCCTTTCACCCTTTTTGTGATCTCTTTGGGATACAGACTTGGTAGTGGTATTGCTGGATCAAAGGGTATGCACAGTTTTATAGCCCTTTGAGAGTAGTTCCAAATTGCTCTCCAGAATCACTATATCAGTTCACAACTTCACCAACAGTGGATTTGAGTTTGAATTTTCCCACATCTTCTCCAACATTTATTATTTTCCTTTTCTGTCAAATTAGCCAGTCTTATAGGTGTGAGATGTTACCTCAGAGTTGTTTTAATTTGCATTTCTTTAATCAGTAGCGACTTAGAGCATTTTTTCATATGACTATAGGTAGCTTTTATTTCATCATCTGAAAACTACCTGTTCATATCCTTTGACCACTTAACAATTGGGGAATGGCTGATACTTTTATAAAGTTAGCTAAGTTCCCTTCATATTTTATAAATTAGGCCTATATCAGAGATACTTGCTGTAAAAATTGTTTCCCAAATTTCTGCTTTCTTTCTAAACTTTTTTGCACTTGTTTTGTTTGTACAAAAACTTTTAAATTTAATATAATCACAATTATCCATTTTACATTTTGTAAAGCTCTCTGTATCTTGTTTGTTCATAAATTCTTCCCTTCTCCATAGATCTGACAGGTAAACTATTCCTTGCTCTCTTGATTTGCTGAATAAGTAAATTAATCTAGGCAAAATTGTCATTTGTATTATATTGGTGCAGCCTACCCATGAGCAATTGATATTTTTTCCAATTGTTTAGATCTGATTTTGTATGAAAAGTGTTTTGTAATTGTGTCCATATAGTTCCTGGGTTTATGTTGGCAGATAGACTCCCAAGCATTTTATATTGCCTATAGTTAGGGATGGAGAAAAATCTATTATGCTTCAGCTGAAGTTAAAAAAAAAATGCAGGGGTAGCAGTTATTATTTCAGACAAAGCAAAAGCAAAACTAGACCAAATTAAAAGAAAAAAAAACAAGGAAATTATATCTTGCTAAAAAGTACCATAGACAATGAAGCAATTTCAAGTGGGCATCAAGTAATGCCCACTATCTACCCTCCTATATTCCTCTCCACTATAATGGATCTTTCATACCTCTCCATGTGAGATAAATTACCCCATTTTACCTCTCCCTTCCTTATGCTCCCTTGTGTAATCTTTCTCACCTCATAATTTTTAAATGTCCTCCCCTTAGTCACCTTATATACACATTCTCTTTGTATACTTATTTTAACTATACTAATAGTGATATAGTTCTTAAGAATTACAAGTATCATTTTCCCATGTAGGAATGTAAACAGTTTAGTCTTACTGAATCTCCTATGTTTTCTCCTTCCTTTTTTACCTTTTTATACTTCTCTTGAGTCTAGAAATTGAAAATAAAATTTTTGTTGTTGTTCAGCTCTGGCCTTTTCATCAGGAAAACATAAAAGGCTTCTATTTCCTTGAATGACAATTTTCACCCTGAAGGATTATGTTCAGTTTCACTGGGTTGGTGATTCTTGGTTGTAATCCTAGCTCCTTTGCCTTCCAGAATATCATATTCCATGCCCTCTGATCCTTTAATGTTGATGCTGCTAAATTCTGTGTAATTTTGACTATGGCTCCCTGATATTTGAATTGTTTCTTTCTGGCTGCTTTCAATATTTTCCCCTTGACCCAGAATTTGACTATAATGGTCCTGGGAGTTTTCATTTTCAGATGTCTTTCCCAAGGTGATCAGTGGGTGTCTATTTTACCTTCTGCTTTTAGGACATCAGGGCAGTTTTCTTTGATAATTTCTTGAAGTATGATATACAGGTCGTTTTTTTTTATCATGGTTTTCAGGTAGTCAAGTAGTTCTTAAATTATTTCTCCTGGATCTAATTTCCAGGTCAGTTGTTTGTCCAATGAGGTATTTTACATTTTGTTCTACTTTTTTACTCTTCTGATTTTTTGTTTGATTCTTGATGACTCAGTCATTAGCTTCCACTTGTCCAATTCTAATTTTAAAGAGTTATTTTCTTCACTTAGCTTAATTTTTTTTCCATTTAGCTAATTCTACTTTTAAGGGAGTTGTTTTCTTTGGTAAATTTTTGTACATATTTTTCCATTTTTTGCTACTTCCTTTATCAAGCTTTTGACTTTTTCATGATTCTTTTGCATCACTCTCATTCATTTTCCCATTTTTCTTCTACCTCTAATTTGATTTTAAACTCCTTTTTGAGCTCTTCTAGGAGTTCTTTTTGGACTTCAGATCAATTCACATTTTTCTTTGAGGCTTTGCACGGAGGCATCTTCTCACTGTTATCCTTGTCTGAGTTTGTGTCTTGATCTTCCTTGTCACAATAACTGTCTATGGTCGGGTTCTTTTCAACTGTTTGTTTTTGGCTCATCTTTCCCAGTCCATTTTGTTACTTTTAAAGTTGAGCTCTGTTCCTGGGGAGTAAGGGGCACCACCTCAAGCTTCTTGTGCCAAGGGTTCTGGGCCCTGGCTGTTTGCCTGGTGCTGAGCTGGGGCTGCATATTACTGTTCTGAGGTATGGATAGGGTGGGTGGGTTGAGGGGGTGGCTGGTGCTACTTGCAGCTCACCTGGTGCTGCACTGAGGCATGTGGTGGGACCTGGTGCTGGCATTTGTCTGTTCACCTGGTCCTGTACTGAGGCTCAGGGCCTCCCACTGACTTCCAGAGGCAGGGCCTGCTGCTGGCTTGCCAAGATTCTGTCTGCTTGGACTGTACTCCCCTTTTATTTGGGTGAGACATACCTTTCCTCCTAACTATCCAAGTTGTCTTGGGCTAGAAAATTGTTTTACCCCATCTTTTTGTTGGTTCTGCCATTCCAGAATTCATTTTAGTGAGCTATTCTATAATAATTTGGAGATGAATATGGGAGAGTTCAGATGATTTCCTGCTAACTCTGCCATCTTGGCTCCCAGAAATCCTAGTTTTCTTATATGTAAAGTGAATTTATTAAACTAAAGTATATCTACAGTCCCTTTCAATTATGATGTTCTTATGGTCTTCTAAGGTCCCTCTAAGCCCAAACATTCTATGTTCTACAAAGTCTGAAGACTGTGTTCTTTCCAATGCTAGACTTATATGGCTTATTTCCTAACATGCTTGGCAGTGCTAATATTCTAAGTATATGAGATTCAGTGTTAAAGATGCTGATCTTACTCTAGGAAGCTAATGGATGAAGTTGGGTTAAAGAAAAGATAGGAGACAAGTACCAGCCAACAAAATAGACTCATTAGGGAGAGTAATCTTGGGGTATAGAAAGACTTTACCTGATCCCAAATCTCCCTATTCTGGTGCCATGAGATACTGCAGCATAACACCTAATGTATAATTGTGGCCTAGGTACACTCTGACATCTCAAGAAAAAAAAGTTATATTTTGTTTTCTTTTTCAAGTTTGTATTTTGTTGTTGTTGGGGTTTTTTGTTTTTGGTGGGGCAATGAGGTTTAAGTGACTTGCCCAGGGTCACACAGCTAGTAAGTTTCAAGTGTCTGAGACTGGATTTGAATGCAGGTCCTCCTGAATCCAGGGCCGGTGCTCTATCCACTGCACCACCTAGCTGCCCCAATGAAATTATTTTTAATTAATGACTAAACTTTACTTTAAAAACACAAACTTGAGGGGGCAGCTAGGTGGCGCAGTGGATAGAGCACTGACCCTGGAGTCAGGAGTACCTGAGTTCAAATCCAGCCTCAGACACTTAACACTTACTAGCTATGTGACCCTGGGCAAGTTACTTAACCCCAATTGCCTCACTTAAAAAAAAGAGAGAAAGAAAGAAAAAGAATTTCATTAAGTATTTGTTTCTTATGATGAATTTGTGACCATTTAATAAATGCTGACATCAAAAAAAAGTAAAATTTCTTGGCTGCATACACTGTGCTTGCCTATGTCGTGGGATCATAGCTTTGGACTAGAAAGAGACATTGAAAATAATGAATCCAATCCTATTATTTTAGAGATGAGGAAAATGAGGTCCAGAGAGAACTTGTCCAGGTTCACATAGCTAGTATTTGAGGTGGAATTGGAACCCAAGGCTTCCTGATTACAGGTCCAATAATCTTATCCAGAAGCTATCATAATGCCTCATCTAACCTTAAGGTCTACGCGAATATGTGAATTTCATCTTGGTTAAGACATTAGAGTTAGGGTCACAAAATCTTGGAGTTAGAAGGGGCCATAGAAATAATCATAGATGGTCATCCCTCCTGTGCTCTCCTCCCTCCATTCTCTTGCCTAAACTAGCATTACCTTTTTCCTCTGTCTCTTCACTTATGGAGTTCTTCTTGAAAATCTAACTCAAATCTCTTTCATTCCATTTCATTCTTCTTGTAAGTAATGACCTTATAATTCCCCTTTGGATCTCACATAAAACTTCATTTTGCATATTGTTAATATACTTATTGAATAAGAAGAGGTAGAAGAGAAGAGTAAGGTTAGTTTGCAGTCAAGAAGTTCTATGGTTGACTCTCAAGGTTCACCCTGACACAACAGCCCATCTTTTTTTTTTTTTTTAGCACAATATCCTCCCAGAGATTCCTATATGCCTATGAATCAGTAAACATCATGATTAAAACTGTAGGTGAGCTCCAAAGGGCAACACAGAGAGAGTCATATTGGACATAAATAGACTGCAACATTATACCAGTGATGACTTGTACACAAGAGAGGGCATAAAAAAAGTGTCACCCAACACATGTACCATTGAAATGGAAAAGGATGTGGGCAGACCATATCGTGAGAGTGAGGGAAAACAGATGGACAGTCTGAGTAATGCTTGAGTACCTAGAAAATGGTAGAAGACCCAGAGGAAGGTTTCTAGCATATGGGGTATCAATATTACTTGGAGAATTTTTGGGAGAATGTGGATAAGTTACCCATGATTAGTAGGCATAGATGGAGTGCTATATCCACATCAATAAAATCATAAATTGATTTTAGTATTTGAAAAGTATTACTGGGGGCAGGTAGGTGGCACAGTGGATAAGGCACTAGCCCTGGATTCAGGAGTACCTGAGTTCAAATCCAACCTCAGATACTTGACACTTAGTAGCTGTGTGACCGTGGGCAAGTCACTTAACCCCCATTGCCCCACAAAAAAGTAGTTACCTCTATACATGACTGATAAGTCATGTGTCTTAGTAGTCCATCTAGGCTGCTCTATAAGGGCATAATTATACTATTTATTAATCTAAACATTGAGTTTTCTAAGTTCCTCATTCTTTAGGTGAAGAAACAGGAACCCAAAGTGTGAAGTGATTTATATTCATGGGCACACAGCTAGACAGCAGGAGGGATAAGCAAACAAGCACCAGTTTATTTGATTTACCTGTTATCACTTATTAACTATGTGACTTTGATTGAATTCATTTGTCTTTCTGGGCCTTCAGCTCTGTGAATAATAGCAGAACAGTTCAAGGTTTGCAAAGTGCTTTACATGTGTTATCTCATTTGATCCTCAAAACAACACTATGAGATAGGAGCTGTTATTTTCTCCATTTCACAGATGAGGAAACTGAAGCTAATAGAGTTGAAGTGACTTGCTCAGGATGACATATCTAGGGAGTGTCTGAGGCAGGATTTGAATGCATCTTCCTGACTCCCAGCACTCTATCCATTGAACCACCCAGATGCCTGAAATTGGGGGAGAAGGAGTAGGCATAGGGAGAGAGGGTTGGATAGACATCCTCATAGAATGAAACCAGAGTTCTGGACTGGGAGTGGAGACCTGGGTTTTAGCCCCAATTCTATCACTAACTAGCTGTATGACTTTGCATGTGTCATTTCCTCTTTTGTGGAACTCAAGTGCATCCTCTGTAAAATGAGGAGAGTTGGATTAGATGCCCTCCAAGATTTCTTCCCACTCAAAGGATAATAATAAATCAATAGCTCACATTTTATAGCCCTTTCAGATTTTTAAAGTACTTTGTGTTTTGTATATATGATATATATATTTCATAGAAATAAATATAGTAACAGAGTAATGTCAATAATTAATATTATATATATGAGGGGAAGGGAGAGAGACAGAAAGAGGAGGAGAGAGAGAGAGGTGGGGGGAGAGAGAGGGAGAGGGAGAAAGAAGTGTTTCATTTTATCTTCTTAAACAGCCTTGGGAGGTGGATACTATTGTTATCACCATTTTACATATGGAGAAACTGAGGCTGTGAGAAGTTAAAGGAATTATCCCAGGGTTACATAACTTCTAAGTTTCTGAGACAGGATTTGCTCAGGTCTCTCCTGATGCCAAGTCCAGTTCTCTGATAACCAAGTAGCACTAGCTAACTATATTTATATCTATATCTGTATGTATATGTATATATATATATATACACATATATACATATAGTTATATATATAGTTACACATAGTATACTCACATATATAGTCTATGATTCTGAGTAATCATATATAATCTTTAAAAATCATATATTATAAAAACCAACATGAAGATTTGAGAGTCATGCAGGGACAAGTGGCTACATTTTGTGAGAAATGAAATAGAAACTCTGCCTAAGTGACATAGTAGGCAACTAGTAGAAAGGACTAGGAAGCATGGGTGGCCCTTAGGAAAAGAAGTTTTTCTCTTTAGCTTCTGGAATCTGTGTGTCTGAAGTAGTGGTCAAACAAGGCAGAGACTATAATAGCCGCTGTGATTTTAGGGTATAGAATGTGTTGCAGCAACTCGGGGGAACATTCCCTTTAAGCCTTCCCCCAGGGGTCAGTCTGGGTACACCTGACACTCTATAAACATCTATGTTTTAGGGATAGTATAAAGGGGTTAAACCAGTAGTGGGCTATGGCCATGGGCCCTTATTATTCCATGTGACCTACAGAGGTCGACAGTGACCTCAATGAGCAATGAAGTCACTGGCCCAAAGGTGGTAAATGTCCCTACTAACCAAGTCCATGAAGTGAAAGGAGTATTGGAACTTGATTATTGATAGTCATATTCTATGCATACCTCTTCCAGGGAAACATTATGCAACCCTGAAGAACAGGGTTTAAATTTATCTGGTTGGGCCATGGTAAAGGCTCCTTAGTGATGATGAATGAGGCACTTTGTTCAGTTTGGAGGCAACCTCACACCAGACTGCTAAACTGTACTGTTTATTATGCTTTTGTTACTCCTATTTCCTGAAACTTCTTCAGTTCCTTGCCTTCCATTACAAAAGGCTGGCTCTTTATCTAAAATGACAGCTAGCCAGAGCATTTATTTTCTTCGTATCTATTCTTTTACTTTATCTTGAGCCATGGCTGGGAACCTGGCCTCTAAACCACCTTTCATGTTGAGGAATTTCTCCACCTGAGTTCTTGGAGAGCCCAGGAAGAATCTTGCCTGGAGATCAAATAAAATAAGCAGCCAAACTGAAAAGAAAAGAAAAAATTAGAACAGAAAAGAAAAGAAACCTATTCAGTAAACTCCAATTTACTTCTGATAGCGGTTTTAACTTCCTATTGGCTTCTAAGATTTGGCTTCCAAAGTTTTCCCAGGCCTGCTTAGGAGACACAGCCAATCAACAGCATCCTTCAACACTGAATGGACCAATGGGATTCATTCTCTTCCTATAAGGAAGTTGGTCTAAAAAGTCCCTAGCTGTTATTGGGTGCATATTTGTGGGGTCCTCTGCAGCCAAAAAGTACAGCTCATCTTTATGTATTGAGCCCAAGGTGGAATAAGTTTTCAGCTCATAGTTCATCCTTCAGTTTTTGAAGAGAACCAATGATAACGTAAGGTGATGTTTGACTTGTACAAGAATTGGATTTAAGTGAGGTAGAGTTGCTCAAAATCATCAGCCTCACTCTTTCTTCCAGTGTCATACAAAGTCCAGTGGCAGGACAAAAATCAAGATGGCTGGTAATGGACTGGGATGGAGTGGATGACATTGGTGTCTTGAGTGTCTGGCCAGGCTCAAAGAGCTCTGCAGGACCTGCTCCAGTCGCCTTCAAACACTGGAACAAATTTTTCTTATTCGCCCATTCCACTGGGAAAAATCTTCACATCCTTGTGATAGATGTCCCACAAACTTGTCAACAGGTTTGAGGCCTGTTGGTTACTGTTAACCTGGTTTAGCACATGTGTTTAGATGGTTTTACTGGTGTGTGTGGCCACTGCACATGCTACAGCTTCTTGGAGCCACAGGTGAGAGTTTAGTGTCAGGTAGACACAAAAGGTAGATGAGTAGCCCTGAAAAGGGCTTGGCAAGCCCTCAAACCAGAGGTATAAACATCCCATATACCCCTCAGACCATAGTGAATGGGAAGGGGTGTCCACAGTTCAGTCAAACAACATCAAGGCTATCTTCTATGCTGGGACATGTGTCCCTCCTTCTTCCTCTTTCTAAGTCCTCTTCATGTGTTTTCTTCTCCCATTAAAATATAAGGTACTTTAGGGCAAGTACTAGCTTGCTTGCTTTTATTTCCATCTCTAGCACTTAGCACAGTGGCCTGGCACATTTTTATTATTGTTCAGTTGTTTTCAGTGGTGTTCAACTCTTCATGACCCCATTTGTGGTTCTCTTGGCAAAGAGACTGGAGTGGTTTGCCATCTTATTTTCCAGCTCATTTTACAGATGAGGAAACTGAGATAAATAGGGTTAAGTGACTTGTCCAGGTTACACAGCTAGTAAGTGCCTGAGGCCAGGTTTGAACATGGGAAGACTCCAGGCACAGCTCTCTGTCCATGGTACCACTTAGCTGCCTATCCTGGCACGTAGTAAATACTTAATATAATTTCTCTGTCTAACTTAGTATAACAAATATTTAATATAATTTCTCTACTTACCGACCTACCTCCATTCTCACCCACTTCTGCATAGCAAACAAAGTAATAACAGAATATAACATGTAACCTTTACATATTTGACTCCTCTTGATACATTGCTTCAGATGTGCCTGACAAACATTTGTTGAATCCAATTGGGTATTTAGGAATTGCTCCTTAACCACCAAAGACTAGATCCTTTCTGTTCTGGGTTTGGAGAGATTCTGGATGTTTGAAGGTTCTGGAGTTCTCCTCTCTGAGTAACATAAGGTTTGACTGTGTCTAGTGTGATTTCTTCACACTGTGATTAAAGTCGATTTACTTCCTCAGTGGCTAACTGAATGTGGGTGGCTCTGGAGAGGATACTGGGAAGAAGGGGGGTACCAGAGTGAACTAAAGCTTAACATGGGACTTTTCCTCTAGTGTGGGTGTTCATTGAATGCTACATAAGCCAGCGATTAGGAAGGCCAGGGTCCTAGTATCTAGCAACACAGAAAAGCTGATATAGTGAAGAAAGTGGGGGTGATGGAGAGAGGGGGATGGAAGATAACTAGCATGTAGCTATATTAATAAAATAAAATAAAAACATCTTAGTGGGAGAAGTTGCATGGGACCATCACGTCACTGCCATCTACCACTTGCCATCATGATGTATTCTCCTTGATTCTGACCTGACTTTTCTGGCCACTGTTATAAACGTTTTTGTTTCCTGTCTCCTGAAGAGAGCCTTGTGTTTGGTCACCCCATGAATTATCTCAGTGCCGTCTGCTGTTTACTCTCTTAGATCAGGACTCCAACCTTGCCCTCTTTCCCAATGAAGTTTCTTTCATTAGACACTGCTAATTGTCCCCTAATCACCAGCATGAGTCTGGTCTAACTCTCATCCTCTCCCCACAGGGCAGTGATTTAACATTCAGAGGTGAAATGTAAGGAGGAGAAAGCCCTAAACACTTGGGTTGTGGAGGGAGGGAGGGAGGGAGGGAGAGAGAGAGACAGAGAGACAGACAGAGAGACAGAGAAAGAGAGACAGAGAGACACAAAGAGAGACAGAAAGACAGAGACAGAGAGAGACACAGGACACAGAGAGAGAGACATATAGAGACAGAGAGGAGAGAGAAAGACAGAGACAGACAGAGACAAAGTCAGACTCTGACTCTCTCCTTTTTGGGGCCTGATGTGGGGTTTCAGGTGGTCACTTGGAGATTCACCTGTGTCAGAGAAGACAGTGGTCTCAGCATTCTCCCTGCAGCATCTCCACCACTCAGCGCAGAAGGCTCAGAAGATGGTGGGTGGAGTAGGCTTCTTCAGCCGTGAAATTAAGAGAAGAGAAATAGTTACATTCCTCATTCAGCCAATGGGGCTCTGGCTCAGCTCCCCCAGTGAGAAGTGTAATCTGCTAAAGCCCATCCGTCCATCCCCCTCTTCCCTTCAGTCCCCTAACACTTCCATTGCAGTCCCAGGATATCTCTGGGTTTTGTGATGATGCTTCCCCAAGGCAAAATGATGTAATGCTAGTTTTATGCAGTCAGAGCAGATCAGTCTGAACCCCCTTTAATGGTGTTAAATGGAGAATGACAAGGGATGTGATATAAGCCTCCGGCTTCAGACACACCCAGGTCCTCCTCCAGCATCCCTGCTCTCCTGAGGCCCTCCTGTCTGAAGGACACTGGTGACATTCTTTTCATTTTACATTTTAGCTTTGCAAGTTCAGCACTTAAGTCACTGCTTCCTGCTTCCTGGATATTCTGTCTTCAAACAAGCTACCCTGTTCCCCAATAAAGTAGGAAGTAGCATTGTTATAGGGAAAGTCAGATGGGTGTTTGGGATAAGGGTCCTTAGGAATTCCTCTTTAAAGAATTACACCTTCTTGCACACAAATCCAATTAGAATAAAAAATAGTTTATTAGGTGCTAGGGAAAGGAAACCAAGAGAGAAATACTTGGACTTCTCATGGGGAGAAGGCATGGCACAGAGGCATGGCTCTCTGAAATACTTATCTCCCTGAGCAGAAGACAGGCAGATACTTTTATAGAGGACTGATGGTAGTGGTCCGATGGGGTCATCATCTGACTGTGGGGAGGACCATCCCCCCATTGATGGTGGTTGGGGGAAGTTGGGTGAAGGGTGGCTCCAGATCTCTCAAGCCATCTCTCTCCCCCTCAAGCCACAAAGGCAGCAACTACACCTAATCTTATCTCCCCAAGGGGTGGGGAAGACTGGAATGAAGGGTGATGGTCCTGGAGCTAGCTCAATCCTGACCTGGTTCACTTATCTCTTTAGGTGTACCTGTCCTTTGGTTTAGTTTCTCAAGGAGAAGGTTCTTTGATTTATCCCAGAAAACTTCTGAGGTACCCCAACCTATTCAAATGAGGAACCCCAGCCCATAACAGCATCTTGTAGGTAATAGAACAGAGGCTATGGAAAACTGGTCCTTGAATTTTTTTTTTGTCATATCTGACTCCTTGTGACCCCATTTGGGGTTTTCTTCAGAAAGATACTGGAGTGGCTTGCCATTTCCTTCGAATTTTACAGATGAGGAAATTGAGGCAAACAGAGTTAAGTGATTTGCCCAAGGTCACACAGCTAGTAAGTGTCTGAAGCTGAGTATGAACTTGGAAAATGAGTCTTCCCGACTCCAGGCCTGGCACTCTACCCATTTTACCATCTAGCTGCCCTTCTGAATCTTAGCTCTGATATTTCTTGACAGTGTTACTGTGATTAAGTCACTTAAAACCTTGAGACTGAATCTTAGCATCTGTAAAATGGAGACCATTCTACCTACTTTATAGGGCTCTAAGGAAAGTTTTTTGTAAACATTAAAGTGCTCTAGAAATGGGACTACAGTAATTCTTATCCTTGTTACAGTTTCCTTTGCCTAGCACATAAGCCTTAGCTATAGGTATAGTTAATTGAGAGAGTGAAAATCATCCATTCACTACTCACTATTTTTTTAAACATAGAGAAATAGACCTCTTTAATAAAGCAGTTAAAAATAATTGGTATTACTAAATTCACATCAAATAGAATAGGATTTTAAAGAAATAGTCAAATATAATTTGATACCTTTCTCAATAATCCTTAACTATTAGCAACCACCACTTTATCTAACTCTAGTTTTATCTTTTGGTGTTAGTAAAAAACTCACTTCTAACTTACCGTGTGATCTGACATTCCATAACACCCCCTGTTTTGTTCTTTATCTCCCAATCACCTGTGCTGTCATTCAGAAGCAGCAGACACTTCCTCTTTTGGAGGTCAGCTTTTGGGCCCCAGTTTTCATCTCTCTTTTTCCTTGTCATCCTTTTCTCCTCACCTCAGTCCAAATCATGCAGAATTCACAACTCAGTAGGTCATTTATAATTTGGTACTCAGCTGAGACTATTCAGGGTATGGGCTAATGTACAAGAGCAATAAACATTAGCTCAGCTTACATTTTTGTTTGTTTGTTTGTTTTTGGTGAGGCAATCAGGGTTAAGTGTCTTGCCCAGGATCACACAACTGGTACATGTTAAGTGTCTGAGTCTGGATTTGAACTCAGGTCCTCCTGAATCCAGGGCCGGTACTCTATCCACTGTACCACCTAGCTGCCCCCAGCTTACATTTTTTAGTTTTTATTTTATTTTCATTTAAAAAATGTTTTTATTGATAGCTTTTGTTTTTACCTCACCTTGATTTCCCCCAATATTTCTTCACGACTGATTCCACAGAGCTGTCCTTTATATTACAGATTAAAAAAAAAAAGAAATACCTGAATTAACTACAAAGGACATATGAAGGAAGCCACTTTCTACATCCAGAGAAAGACCCAATAAATAGAAATATGTAGAATGGAGAAAATCATGTAGAGTGATTTTACATATGCATACATATTTGTGTCTAATGCTGGCTAACTCTAGGGTGGGGATGGAGGGAGAAAAAAAAGAAATTTACATGATAACTTTATTACATATTTAAAAGGAATAGCAAGTTGTACATAATAGATTTGCAGTTTCATGTGCAATCATCTTTTTTATTACATTATGTTATGAAAATGCTTGTTTTATTCTATAAATTTAAAATAAAAGAATTTTAAAAAGGAAAAAAGAAACAAAGGAAAAAATAGGAAAAAGAGAAAAAAGTCAACAAAACCAATTATTACAGTGGGAAAAATCTTATATGCAATAGTCCACACCTGTGGACTTCCCACTTCTTAAAAGGAGCCATGGGAAGTATCATTTCATTTCTTCTTTGAGGCCAAGCTTGTTCTCTATAATTATAAAAAATCCATTTAAAAAATTGTTTTGTGGCTTACTCACCTTTTAAGACAATATTAAGGGGGCAGCTTGGTGGCACAGTGGATAAAGCACTGGCCCTGGATTCAGGAGGATCTGAGTTCAAATATGACCTCAGACACTTGACACATACTAGCTGTGTGACTTTGGGCAAGTCACTTAACCCCCATTGCCCCGCCAAAAAAAAAAAAAAAAGACAACATTAACCACATAAGGGTCAGGAAGTCTCAGGGGTATTGCCTGTCTTCATTTGGTGTCTTTACTACCCCTGCCTTCTGTCTTCAGGCAATCTAGTTTTTATATAATTAATATAGGTATTCAGATATACTCTATGCTCCACCCTGCAAAGACATGTGTGCACACAAATGCACATGTACATGTATGCATGCATACTTTTTTATACTTTTGTTACTGACAGTCGTTTTCATGTTTCTGAGAATCTTGCTTGATTTCTATCTAACCTTATGAGAAAGACCTTGAGAAGATGTATGTCCATACACGTATGTGTATGAATGACCCACTACTAACATCTGCCTTAAAGGCATTCTTGTGATGTGGAAGTATGCTAGGCAGCACAAACTTTGATAGGCCATGCCAAGCTGGATATACTCCAGGTACAGACAAAGCAATATGCCATGTATCTGTCACCTGAGGGCCAGCCAATTAAGTGCAGAGGGGTTCTTTACCAGGTTGCAGAACTTATCTTTGTTGGTTACAGTGACTCACAAAAGCTATCTACTAAAGTTGTATAGGACTGGGACTTGTAAATTTGAAGCCAGTGCACCTTCACTAATGAAATCATGAATCTTTTGAAACACTGACATACCCTATTGCTGTGGGAAATGGCTGACTGAACATCTGGACCTAAAGAGGGATGATTAATGGATTGCTGAAAATTTGGAGGAAGGTCTCTCTGGTGGATACAACAGGACCCTCTTCTTTACCTTGCTTCTGTTCAACATGTTAATTAATGGTTGGGATGCAGACATGGATGGCATGTTTATCAAATCTGTGTATGATATAGAGATGGCAGCAACAGCTAATACATTGAATAAGATGATTAGGATCCAGAAAGATTTAGACAGACTGGAATGCTGGTTGAATCTAATAAGGTAAAACTGAATAGGAATAATTATAACACCTGGGACCACTGCAGAGGGACAAGGTAGGAGGGAAAGGTGGCTGGGCAACAGTTTGTGTGAGAAAGATCTTGGAGTTTTTAGTGGATTGCAAGCCTAATATCAATCAACAGTGAGATGTGGCAGCCAAAATAACTAATGCTCTCTCAGGATGCCTTAACATAAATGTTGTTGTTTGTTCTTTGTTCTCAAAGAGGACCGTGATATTGGGAGGTGATGTCATGACTTGCAGTGAATTGGATTTAAATGAGGGAGGCCTGTGCAAAGTCACCAACCTCACTATTTTCTCCAGAGCCATAGGGGTCCAGTGGCAAGATATACATCAGGACGACTAGAGATGGCCCTGGATGTTTAAGGCAATTGGGGTTAAGTGACTTGTCAAGGGTCACTCAGCTAGTAAGGGCCAGTAATCTGTCTGCTGCGCCACCTAGATGCCCTATGCAGAAATGTAGCATTCTGAACAAGGAAGCTGCTAATTCCATTGATCAGACCAAATCTGGTGTATTGTGTCTGGTTCTGGGAAGTATACTGATAAACCATATTCTGAGTATATCCTAAGGAGAGTCACCAGAGATGATGAGAGGACTCAATTCATGTCAAATCTGTTAAAGCTGAGTCTAGAGGACATATAATCATGGTCTTTGAATATTTGAAGGTCTTTGAATATTTGTTGTTATCTCATGTTGAGTTCATATCATGTTAAGTTCACCTGGGCAATAAGCAGCAGAATAGGGATTCGAACCCAAATCTTTTAGCTCCAAAGCCAAAACCATTTCCGTTAGACCATGCTGCCTCCACTTAGAACGTTGGAGCTGGAATTGACCTTAGAATACAGAATATTAGAACTTAGAGGAATCAATTCAATGAATATGGAATGTTGGAGCTGGAAGGCATCTCAGAGGCCATTTAGTTCTGTCCCCTAATTTTATTAAGGCAAGGGCAGCTAGGCATCACAATAGATAGAGTGCTAGGGCTGGGGTCATCTTTGTGAGTTCAAATTCAGCCTTAAACACTAGCTGTGTGACCCTGTTTGCCTCATTTTTCTCAACTGTAAAATGAGCTGAAGAAGGAAATGGCAAACCACTCCAGTATCTCTGCCAAGAAAACCCCAAATAGGGCCACGAAGAGTCAGACATGAGTGAAATGACTCAGCAACAACAACAACAACAAGGAAGTTTTAGGAATGATGGAAGTGAAGCCAGTTCTCCGTCACTGGGAAGGTGTTAAAAATACTCATAGAAGCCAGGATCCAGGTTCTAAGGATCATAGATTTAGAGTTGGAAAGGACCTTGGAAGCAAAGAGCCCATGGAAGAAATGAGAACTAAGGAGACAGTAGTCAGAAAGGGCAGGAATGGGTTTATTAAGAATAAATAATTCCAGATTAGCCTTGGTTCCCTTTTTAATAGGATTGTTTGAGTGGTAGTTTAGGGTAAAAACAAGGCTGTAGTATGCCTAAATTTTGGCTGTGTATTTGCCAGTGGTCATAGAGAAAATAGAGAGATGTGGATTAAATGATAGCACAGTTTAGGTGGGGACTGGAATGTTTGAATGACCAGACCCAAGGAATGATAACCAGTGGGTTAATGTCAATTTGTGAGGAGGTCTCTTGTGGGATGTCACAGGATTCTATCTTTTAGTTAGTTCATTTCACCATTTTCATCAATGTTATGAATGAAGACATTAATGACACTCTTATCAAATGTATACGTAACAGAAAGTTAACAGGCATAGCTGATACATGGGATAGTAGAATTGTAACATAAAAAAACTTTTGACAGGTTGTAATGAATAAGTAGGATCTAATAAAAGACAGTTTAATAGGGATAAATGTAAAAGTCTTGTGCCTAAGCACAAAGAAATCAACTGAATTAGTACAGGGATAAAAATGTGTGGCTATGTTCATTTGAAATTGGATCTGGGACTCTGAGTAGACTTCATATGAACCCTCACTGTGACATAGCAGCCAAAAGATCTGATGCATTCTTAGGCTGCATTAACAGAAATATAGCATCCCAAATAAGGGAGCTGATAAATGTTAACTGGCTAACTGACTTGGACTTTGCCCAGATGGACACCATCAAATAGTGATGGGGATTAAAACCCTGAGTACCACAGTGGATAAGGCTCTGGGCCTGGAGTAAGGAAACCTGACTTCAATTCCAGCTTCAGTCACTTATTAGCTGTGTGACTACTGGGAAAGTCACTCAACCTCTGTCTGTCTCAGTTTCCTTAACTATAAAATTGAGATTGTTACTTCATAGGTTTGTTGTCAGGATAAAATGAGATGTTTTTAATGTCCTCAGCACTTTGTCTGACACATAGTAGGCACTTAATTATTTCTATTGTCTTCCCTTCTCTCTTGCCATGTGGGGAACAGTCAAATCTCTGACCTGGAAAAGAAAAGACTTAGCCAGTCCATGGCCACTATCTTCCTTAAATAAATTTTTTAAGTTCTCAAGAAATACCACACAGAGTCTTAGCTTTCTATAAATTATAGATTTTTATTTATTTTCATACATGCAGCAAGTAGAACTGAGGTTATATATCCATCTATGATGCAATCTTTAGAATTCCTTTAGTCAAACACATTAGATTTAAGATAATGTATCAAAATTATCAATACTTGCAGATGAAAAGTCACAGTAGACACAAAATGAAAAGGCGGATCATGGCATTTTTGCATTCCCCATGAAACATGATCAGAAACAATGCTATGTGGAATCCAAAAGCCCCTTGAGAGCCCTGCCTCTTGTGGGGGACAATGTAGACAGCCAGGCCAGGCTCTTCCTCCTCCTCTGGGGTTGGACTCTTTTCAGGTTCATTTCACAAAGAACAGCCATTTTGGCACAGTGCATGGAATCTAACCTACTTAGGGCCACTTCCTTTGGCTAGGCCAGCAGTGGATGGTGTTTGGGCTTTCTGGAACTTGTGTGGAGAAGCAGGACTCCAGGCAGGAAAGAAGAATGGCTGGATTGAGCTCAAACTCTCCAACTCTGCATGCACTCTTTATTGGTTGGTGCCTAAAGCTCTGGGGGTAGGAGTAGGCCCTTATATAGCTTTCTTCCTCTACTGTCAACCTTGGTCTCGTTTGGCTTAGATATTCCCTTCTTTTTCCCTTAGAGAGACAGAGTTTGGTTTTTGAGTTTTTTCAAAGAACTTCACTAGTCCTTAGGAAAAGTAAAAGTACAATAAATGTACAGATCTTTAAAGCTACAAGCCCAAGAATCATAGGTTAAGAAACCCCATTGTTAACCAAACTGGCCAGCACAAACTACCAGGGCTTAATCAGGTCTCCTTTCCTCTCTGGGGATTGTTTCCTCACATGCTTTGGGGGCAGTCTTACTGGCCTGTTTGAAATAAATGCATCAGACCTAGAATCTATTCATCACATTGGTCTTGAGGCCTTGGTCACCTCTGCTCAGGGAGTAGCCTAGGAAACTCCCTGAGAGCATTCTCATCTCATCCGTCAAAGACTGCCCACACTAGGACCTCTATAGGAGGTCCTAGCCAATAAGTGGACCTGGTTTAACTGTTCTACGTCACATGGGAAATTGGGCCCGGTAATTGATCAAAGGTGGTCCATCTCCCAGGAATATAATTTGCATTTACTTTTCTTAGTACATGTTATTTCCTCTCCCCACCCCCACCCCCAGGAGACTGCACGTTCCTTGAGGGCAGGGACTATTTTGTTTTTGTATATTCCAGTCCTTACACAGTTCCTGGCACACAGCAAGCACTTAATAAATACTTATTGCATTGGTTTTGATTGAGACCAATCAAGAGTTCAGTCTTCAGCAGCACTGGGAGACCTGGGTTTTAGTCTTGGTAACATAATTTTCCTTCTTTAGGCCTGAGTTTCCTCCTCTATGAAAGGAAATGGCTGAACTAGATAGCTTTTCCCAGCTCTGACATCCCATGCTCAATATTCTAAGGTCCCTCCTAATGCTGAGCACCTGTGTCCTTGTTTGAGAGCCTCTTCCAGCTCTGACTTTCTCTGTTCATTCGCAAATTTCTAAGACTGTTAAGTTGTAGAGCAGATGCTGATAGGGGTGGGTGAAGGGGGTTCCCTTAATCAACCTAGCTTGAACTAAAATTCAGCTGAGCCCTATGGCTTCAAAGAGCATTTTGGATAGAGTTTGGCCTTTGTCAGTTTGACATGGCTCTATCAAGGGGACAGTAAAAAGAGACTGGGAGGATGATGTCAGACATAAGCCAGAAGGACAAATAGGGAAAAGTTTGTTTTTTCAGGGTATTGACAAGTTTTATTTCTCCCTATCTGTCATCTGAGAGGAAGGAGAAACATCCAAACCGACTTAGGCCTTCTCAGGCCTCTATATATCTTTATGATGATCTGCCCCATTCCAGACAAACTGTTTAATGGCTCTCTCATTTTTTAGGTGAGGAAATTGAGTCCTAGAGAAAATTAGTCCCAAGGTTACATGGCCAGCTGCTCTTTATTCTGTTCACTTTGTTTTGACACATTCGGTGGATTTTTGTTTTGGGGTGTGTGTGTGCGTGTGTGTGTGTGTGTGTGTGTGTGTGTGTGCGTGCGTGTGTGTGCATGTGTGTGTTGAAATATTTTTTGCCAAAAAAGATCTTTTCTGCCCATGGAAAAAGTGGCTGTGGCTGGCAGAGGGATGTGGGGGAGAGCAGTTGCCAGGATTGCTACAGCTTGCTCCCTTAATATATCATTTCAAAAGAAGATGTGTCCAGTGGGAAAACATTGACATTTATAAAAATGACAATCTGTTTTTTCATAATAGCTTGCAAGAAGAATATATACATTTTCTAACCCCCCTCCCCCAGCTTCCATTCTCTGGTTCTTGATGGGTACAAATTATAATGGGCAACACTTCCAAGTCTTTGGGAAGATAACCCTAAAATCTGGTGGGTGCATGTGTGTGTGTGTGTGTGTGTGTGTGTGTGTGTGTGTGTGTGTGTGTGTGTGTGTGTGTAGATGGAACCGCAAACATCTTGACACAGGTCTTAAGTCATAAGATAAGAGCTGTACTGGGCATGAGGTGAGTGAGTGGTGGGGGCGGGGAGGACTGTGAGTCATCTTTGGAGAGCATCACAATTCATTTGATCTGACAGCAATGCTCTTTGCTACTGCCTACTAGCCTTGGCAGGAGCAGAGACCTCTTGCATGGTACATCCAGCCTGGGATTACCATGTCTTCACAAACCAAATCAAAGGGGGAAACAATATAGAAAGAAAAGCAGAAGCAAATAGCAGTGGGACTGGATTTTGAGCAGGGCTGGAAGACTGTTGAGAAATGTATGGAGGCTAGGTAGGCCCTAGCTAGAAGCCTCCAACCTGCTTACTTTTGTTTTTGCATGCTACATAAGGATTTATGGGGATTTTTAGGCCTCATCAGAGAAAGGCAGAGATGGGCCAAAAGGAAAAGCATTCATCAGATGTGTCAGAAAAAGAATATAAGGTCCTAGAATGTCAGAAAAGAAATGTTAGAACAGAGAGTGTCAGGGCCACAAGTCTCCTTATAACTTACCTAGTCCAAACCTATCATTTCACAAAGGAGGTGAACATAAGGCATAGAGAAAAGGAACTTTCTCATGGCGCAGAGGCTCCATAGCTTGCCAATGACCTCTTGAAACCACTACTTTACTGTTCTCTGCTGAGTTTAATGGGCAAACATGTCTTTGGAGAGAGGAAGATAGACATATACCTTTTACAGAGTAAGGAAGCCCTCACACAGCTCTAGGGTCTGGGCCGTCCCTCTCTCCCATGCCTTCCTCCATGGGGTGACTGCAGAAAGAAGTACCCTTTTAATAGAAATATCCTATTCAGTCAACTCAAAGATAGCGATTCCCCAGGAGCCATTCCAACTTTATGAAGTTGGCTTTCTCTTTTGCTTATTTAGTGCTGCGTAGACTTTTTTTTTTTTGCCTGAGTCATTAATAAACATGAAAAACAGTGAATGAATGGCCAAGTGGATACATTTCCTATGAGCGAAGGAGGAAGACATTAGCTTCATCAAGCCTGTTATACTATATACAATGCACTTAAAAATAGGAATGGGTAAAGCGTACATCTTCAATACATTAATCAGATTTAATCATCTCAACTTCTTGAACAAAAGGTTCCTCTAAGAGACACTAAGTTCACAGTAACAGCAAAGCTTACTCATAACTCTTAAAAATACCGACCATGCTTAGCATTCGAAGGAAAAAAACAAAAACCCACTGTGGAATAACTGTAAAAACTTGACCAGAATGTCAGCTTCTGATTTTAAAAATTACAAAGATGGAAGCATTTTTGGGACCAGACACAGGAGTTGGAATATCTTTTTTTGCTTGTTCAATGCATAACTAAGGTTGGATTAGAGGTTGGAAAAGTCAGACCTCTTGCTATTAGGTTAATGCATTTTACTCCAAATGAAACATTTTCAAATGTAGAAAACAAACTGGCAAGATACACATACAAAGATAGGCCCCAGAAAACAATCTCTCCACATGGTGAATGGTGGCATATGCACCACAAATCCTGGAAGACTAGAATTTCTATTTACAGCTTGGTCTGAAGTCACTGACCTCAGGCATGACAGAAGGGTTACACATCTCATCTACACATTAATAACAAATTCTGGGTTAGTGTAGGAGAATCCAGCAAACTCATTTTGGTCCAAGTTCATGATGAAGAGTTTATCAGTGGGAGTGAGTTCCACAGGCTGTCTGGTGAACTCTTTATCGAAGTTGGACGTATCACGCTTGTCCCTCTGTCAAACGGAAAGCAGACACATTAACACAGAATGAGAAGGGAAAGAAACAAGACAGAGAAATGCCCCATCACCGAGATTCTGACACCTTCTTGGATGCAACATCAGGAGGCATCAGTGTTTTTGAAAGTGGGACCGGACACGGCAGCATAGCACTGGAATTTCCATTAAACATTCAGTATTCACTTCAATACAAGACACCCAAGCAAACTTGATTGGAAGTTTGCAAAATAATAAACAAACGAACAAACCACAAACAAAAACTGTTCTGTAACAGATGCCTTGACACGATGCAGTCTTCTTGGATTATAAAAGATTATGATGTAAATATTCTTTTTATTTTCATATAGTTGTCCACACAGAGACAGAAAGACACAAACACACACATATACACACATATACACACTCACACACCTGTGTGCTTTGTCCTTCCAGTGGAATTATTTTTAACCACTACATTTTTTTTAATATGCAAAACAATTATTGGAAATAATTGTGGGTCAGCTCTCCCTGGAAAAAAGCCAGTTGATTACTGCCCCGAGTGCCCAGAAAAGAGTTCTTGGTACCCCTGTATTCGGCCATTCAGGAGGCTGGATATGAATCATCAGAGGATTCCTCTCTGCTTTCTGCTTTAGTGCCACAGTTTTCTTTTTTACTGAGGCTTGTCCAAGTGACCACATGGGAAACCAAGTGATGCCCAAGCTGAGCTGTAGCTGACAGCTATAGGGAGGGCCCAAAGCAGGAGATTTTCTCCAAGGGCATTCAGGACTAGATAATAGCACTCACATTAGTAGTAACAAAAGCCCCAAATGGAAATAAGCTACAGATGTGTAACCTTTACCAAATAGGATCTCTCCAAAATTGGCCCTTAAACAAAAACAATCACTGAGCTGATGTTATTATTTTAATTAGGTTGATAGTCTCCTCAGAGTCATTAAAATTCAGTCAGTTAACAAAGAGCTATAGTTGGCCCCCTGAGTTGTACCAGAGAGTATCTTGGTGGGAGTTAAAGCCCCTAGCACCTGTGTGGAGCTTTTAATTTTCCCAAAGTCCTTTCACACTAGTGTCTGTTTTCCTTCTCAGGACAACCCAATGAGGATGGTAGATTGCTTATTACCATCTTTATTTGATAGATGAGGAAACTGAGGATGAGAAGTGAAATGACTTGTGTAAAGTCAGCTAGTGGAGTTAATGAATGAGATGAGACAAGATTTCAAGAATTATGTTGACTCTGACATGCAGGCTTGTTCTAGACTCCAAATATCTAATTATGGCCTGGTCACTCAACTCCTCTGGCTAGGAGCCAGTATGGTGGGAGAGCAATAGTGGCAGGCCCTTTTTTGGGTCAGGAAGCTGAGTTTCATTGATGCTACTGAGAAGAGAGTTTCAAGCCATGTAGTCTGGGCTGGTGTCTGATCAGTGAGGCAAGGTATTCTCAGAATTGTTCAGAATGGAGGAATAAGGCAATTCAATTTCTTGTTAGAAGTTTGGCCTCTAACAGAATCCTGTCTTGAAATAAGGACTTGAGGGTGACCTAACTTGGTGGCATCTAACAATTTACAGTTTTTCTGCTGAGTATGGCCCTCTGTTCTTTTCAGACTTTTTCTATCCATTGACCATGTGGTCTTCCTCCTGCTCTCCTTTCCCCACCCCTCCCATACCTTGAACTTGGTATACTCCCAAGGCTCAAGGATCGCATTGTGAGATCAGATGAGCAAATAGCTGTGAAGCAAATGGGCTGGGAAGGATGATTGTCTACAGTCACAGGGTGGGTGGAGTTAGAGGGGGCTGTTCAGGTAAAGGCCTGGAGTTACATCATGAAAATGTGGCTGAGGGTTGGGACTGCTGAGTAGTTTAACAATTACTGCTCCACTAGCTTATTCCACCCCATGTGGCATCACATTGTGAGACTGGGGCTTGGACTGTGACTGTGAGACCCTTCCTTCCTTACTGCTGTTTAGTTAGTATAGGACACCAACTCCCAATGATTATTAGACTTATCCTGCAAGATCCCAAAGGACTGAGCTAGAACCAAGGCAAGGAAATTGTAGGGAGATATATTTTGGCTCAGTATAAGGAATAGCTTCCTCTCTCTGCCTCTCCCTCCCTCTTCCTCCCTCCCTCTCTTTCTCTCTCTCTCTCTCTCTCTCTCTCTCTCTCTCTCGCTCTCTCGCTCTCTCGCTCTCTCGCTCTCTCGCTCTCTCGCTCTCTCTCTCCCTTCTTTCCTCCCTTCGTTCCTTCCTTCCTTCCTTCAGCATTCATGGTTAAGTGACTTGCCCAGGGTCACACAGCTAGTAAGCATCAAAGGTTAAATTCAAACTTAGGTCCTCCTAATTCCAGGCCTGGTGCTCTTTCCACTGTGCCACCTAGCTGCCTCATTAATCTTCTGATTATTAGGGTTGTCTGATGATAGTTAGATCTCGCTCAAGGAAGTGAATGGTAAATCAGAAACTGAATGACCACTTGAGTTGTTTTAGAGGGGATTCATGGTGCAGGTAGAGGCTGTTCTCTTTGAGAACCCATAAGTTACTCTCTAATTTTGAGACTAAGGAGTCTATATGAATGGCACTGAGATGTTCAAGAGGACCCATTTCAAGTTATCTCATATGACATAGTGCCATACTGTGAGCCCTTAGCCTTGACCCAGATATAATGATACCTCTCATAAGCAGTGGGTCAAGGCTAGGATTTTCCTAGAGTTTAAATTCTTTTCTTTAGTAACTTTTCTTTAGTAATTCAGGTTTGTCATCTTATTGGCCAGTATTCATGGTACCCATGTCTTTAATGCATGTTCCTAATAGGACACAATTTTTGTGGGAGCAAAGTAGTGTTTCTCTCAGCTCAGAACAAGCCCTTTTAGCCAGAAGGACCACAAGGGAGTTTGGCCTATGAAAAGGTCTTTTATGGTCTTCAATGGTCTCTGAACTCATTCATGCTATTTTTGGTCCTCCATTCACTAACTTTCCCTTCTTGAAAAAATTCATTACGTGTCTGAAAGTTGGAAGGAATCTTAGAAATAATCCTGTCCATTCTGAAGAGGAAGAAATCATGGCCCTAATATGTTAAGTGAGTTGTCTAAGGTCACATAATCTAGACTACTGACTTTGAACTCAGTGTTCTTTCTATTATTTTAAGATGCTCTCTTTCAATTCTCTGCTCCCTCCATCTAACTGTTTTCTTAGAAGGCAGTGTAACATAGTAGAAAGGACATTGGTTTAAAGATCAGAAGATCTTTTAAGCATTGGCTCTGCCATTTCAACCCTGTGTGTAATCTCGGGGAAGGCACAGTTGCTCTCTGATTCTCTGTTGTAAAACAAAGGGCTCAATGATCCTAAATCTCAGCTTTCACCTCCTAGGGTTTAAGGAAGTGGCCATGTGAGGTGAGCATCTCCATAAGAGGTTGTTCTTGCCCTTCTAGCTGTATGATCTCCATAGTTCTTTAATGCTCAGAGCTCTGGCTCATTTCATAGAATCAGGATTTCCATTTGTCCAAAGGAAAGTCTGCCAGTTTTTAATTATTTTCTCTTCTTTCTAAAACAAAAGAAAGTAGACATATTTCTTCCTGAATAAATTCGGGAAGCTGTTCTTAGAAGACACTAAGGGACAGTGAGGCCATAAGACAAATCAATTGCTTAATCTTTTGGAGCTTTGGTTTCCTTATTCACAGGAGACACTTAAAAAAAAAAGATCCAATGATAAAGTCCACAGTCATAGAGCTCCATACATAGATGTATGAATTATGGGTGATAAATGAAGACTACTGGATATCCTAATACAGGGAGACAAATTTTACTTTATAGCTATCACTGAGACTTTTGATAGGATGTGACCAGAGACTAGAACCAGAGATGCTAGCAAGGTACAGAATGAAAAGAAAGGAGATGGTAGCAGAACAGCCTAGTAAGATAAAAAGGTATATTCATATAAGCACTATCCACAATCCTGAGTGGGTGAAACATGGTGGGAAGCCTTTAGGGAAAAGTGATGGAGAAAACAATAGAAACCTGGATAAGAATATTCTACTTGGTCCCAGAGGGCACAACCAGCAATAATGGGTAGAAACTGCAAAAAGAAAATTTAGGTTTAGTGTAAGGAAAAATTCCCTAATAATTAGAACTATTCAAAGGTAGAATAAGTGGCCTTGAGAAGTGGTGGGTCCCTTGTCTTTGGAAGTCTTTAAGGAAGGGTTGGATAAACACTCGTTGGGTATATTCTGTTGGAGATTCCTTTTGTGTATGGGTTAGCCTGGAAAGCTCTTGAGATTCCTTCCCATTCTAAAATTCTGTGATTCTATAAGTGAGAAAATAAGAGTTAGGAAGCATCACAAGCCTGACACAGAGAAATTATATAATAGTATTGGTTTTGGGGGGGGGCATACTACAATTATCCGGACATTTACTAAACTTATTACTCTATGTTAGGCAGCGCTTTCAGTAATTCCTTATATGTGCTTAATGATGATTTTATCCTTCAAGAGATAGAGGAATAAATGAGGGGAACTCTATTCTGGATCTGATTCTTATAGCAAGGAGAAAATGGTTGCTGGTTTAGAATAGATGGGAACCTTGTGGGTAACATACAGTCCTGTCTCAGAATTTGTGCTAGAGGAGAGGAAAGCCAGGGACAGTTAGTTATACATCCAAGATTTTGAAAGCAGATTTCAAAGGACTCTGAGGAAGGGTCCTATGGGGGAAATGTATAGGGGAAGTCCACCTAAGAGCTAGGGAAGGCTCTTAAGGATGAAGTTTTGAAGAAATCATTCCGATGGGAAAGAATAGGAAAAGCTGTCTAAGATGGACTCATCAACCAGTAAAAAAAAAAAAAAAAGACATGCAGAAGATAGAAGCAAAGGCAGGCAGGTAACAGAGAATGAATACCAAATGTGATGTGGTCCTGTAAAAATCTTGACAAGTGCGCTAAAGCTCAGAATGAGCTGAAGCTGGTGAAGAAAGTTAAGGCCAACAAAAGGGATCTTTTGGCTATATTTGGGGAAAGAGTAGGATCAGAGAAGGGATAGAGCCACTGCTTAGGGTGAATGATGAAAGATGTCAGAGTATGGCGTTGCTTGACTTTTATTTCTGCCCCCTCCCCCAAGGAGAATGATATTTGGCCTGAAAAAGAAAAAAACAAAAAATGGTTAATAGGGAATTGTTGTCCAAGATAACCTGGAAGATTTGGGAGAGTGGGAGAATGTGAGGATGGGAGGAATGCTGCAGGGTTGGAGAAGGGCAATATTTTTCTTTAATGAGGGGAAATAGAATGGTACCTGAAAATAAGCCAGGGAAATTGACTTGTATGCTTGGGAAAATGCTAGAGCATACTATTAAAAAGGGATAATTAGTGAACATTTAGAAAAAGTAGCCTCCAGGATGACTTCATTAGGAGTAGGTCATGTCAAACTTACCTTATTTATTTATTTATTTATTTTGGACAGACCTACTAGAAGCTCTGTAGAACAGGGCACTGTTGTAGATATGGTTTACCTAGATTTTTAGCAGAGCATTGAACAAAAACCTCATACTATTATTGTAAAACAAGGGAAGCGAGGTGGTCTAGATGGACACAGGTGGGAGAATTTGTAACCTGTTAAATGAGCAGACCCAGAGTCAGTGGTTTAATGTCAGTTTGGAAGGAGGTCTCCAGTGTAGACCCAAAGACTCAGTAATTTAATGTCAATTTGGAAGGAGGTTTTCAGTGTAGGCCCAATGAGTCAGTGATTTAATGTCAACTTGGAAGAAGGTTTCCAGTGTATTGAATAAGAAATCTGTGATTGACCATGTACTTTTTGAATAAAAAAAATCAATGACTTGGTTAAGAGTGTAAATTACACATGCTTATCAAATTTTTAGATGTGTGTCATCTAAAATCTGGGAGGCATACTTAACATCAAGGATGACAGAGACAGGATCCATAAAGCTATGGACCAGATATTTCATTGGAACAAAGATAATGTGATTCTAGCTAATAAGGACAAATGTAAATGTTGACATTTGGGGGTCATTATTAACTTCACAAGTGTAAGATGTGGGAGATCTGGCTATTTCTAAAAGAAGATATGGAAGTTTTACAGGCCTGTGAGCTCATTATGAGTCACCAGCCTAATACACAATCAAGAAAGCTAATGCACATTTAGTTTTTGAGACTGATATAGTGTTAGAAATGACAGTTGTCCTGCTTTCTTCCCTGGTCAGATCACACCTAGAATATTGCTTTCGGTCTGGTTGGCTCATTTCAGGAATTGATAAACTGGAGAGCATCCAGAGAAGAGTATGAGGGTGGTGAAATGTCTTGAGATCACACCTGTTAAAGGATGTTGAAGGAATTAGGAATATTCAGACTGAAGAATTAAAGGCAGGAAATTTGTATTTGAATGTTTAGTCACATGGATGAGGGATTAGACTCTTTCTGTTTGGTCTTAGAGGACAGAACAGGAAACAGTATGTAGAGGCTGAAAATGAGTAAATTAAGCTTAGGGAGAATTTCACAATTATGGTTACCCCAAAGTAGAAAAGACTAACTTCAAGTCACAGTGGATTCCACCTCACTGGCTGCCTTTGAAAAGTGGCTGCATGACCCAGTTGAGAAAATTTCTAAGTCACAGGGTTAGATGAAGAAAAACCAAAGTCTCCAAGCCATAGAAAATAGGTTTATTGAGAGAGGGCCTATCACACAATAAAGCTGGTCTCAGGCAGGTCTACGGCCTGAAAGACCTCAAGCCACAGGGAAGAGGGATACTTATACCCATAGAGTCCCCAAGATTAAAGCAGTAAAAATGCTATTAGTTATTTCTGCGATAAGTAATTATATAGCATTGTCTTCTCATCTATTGGTTCTCCACATCAATGTTGCTGGGTTACATAGCTCATGACTTTCACACTTCGGCAGTAGAAAACTCATCAAAAACTTTAGAGGCAGCCATCTTGGGCCTAGCTATTACACAATTCTGCCGCTTTTAAGTCATTTGGTCAACTTTGAGGGTTGTCATCAAGGTCTTGCTTTTATTACTTATTCTACCAGTACTTATTGGTCCAGAGCTACTCTAGAGTAGCTATTTTGGGAGCTCTGACCTTTTCCCTGATTATTCCATCCTAACCACAGACTTTTAAAGGTTTAAGGAGAATGCTTAATGTATGAAAAGACAAAACAGTTACAGTCTATTCTATATGAGAGCATTTATAGTCTATCCTGTATGAGACGAAAGACTGATTCAAGCCTTTAAAGCATCTCTATCTGTAGAGAAGTAAATTTTATATATATATATATATAGGGTAGGGAAAATCTCACTCTCAACCCCTGGTTGGAATGTTATGGTGAAGGTCCTGATTCAGGTATAGCTTAAACTAGATGGTCTCTGAGGTCCCTTTGAATTCTGAGATTCCCATTTATTTCCCCATGTATTTAGGGATATTAATGTGAAGAGAAGATATTTGCCTGGTATGAATCCTTAATCTTTTGTTAAAGTCATACACCCTTTGATGCTTCATTGGCAAGGAGGTGACCATGGGTTCTTGAAACCACATTCAATAGAGGTCAAAGACTGGGAGGTATTCCCAACTCTTCCTCAAAATCAAGTCAATAATCTTATGCTCTGGGGACTATTTGGAAAGGGCATAACTCAGTCAATTTTCCAGGACCTTAGAGAGTCTTTCAGCTTTAGTTAGGGCTTAGACTATGTGTCTGTAAATTTCAGATGCTTGTCATCCAGGGAATAGCCTAGCTCAATAGGAAAGGCTCATGACCAGGAAGTTGGCTTACCCTTATCAAACCTGGATCCCTGGAATACAATTCCTATTAAGTTCCCTTATTTTTTCCCTTTAAAGTTCTTCATTGGCCCCTCTGACAACAGTACTACTAGAAAGACTAGGAAGTTCAGTGATAGAGTATTCTGAGGAAGAAAGGAAACTACCATAGAGAAGAATTAGGGTCTACATTGATATTTCTAAGAATGAAATAATTAAGGTACAGGTTAAACTCAGTAAGGAACAGGTTGAATCTGAAATATGATGTTGAAAGAAATATTTTTTCTCCCAACACTGTCCATGAGATAGTCTTACATCTGACATTTGCAAGGGTCAAATTGGTCCTTTGTTACACATTTCATATGAATTAATGGCAATCATCTTTGCCAGAAAAAAATGCCTGTGTTTACCAGATGGCCACTCTGAAATCAGAACTGTCAAAGGAACTAACAGTTCAAATAGTCTAATTAGAATGAACAGCCAGGTGAAGATTCTAAGAACTCAAGTAGCCTGTCAGCTGGTGGATGTGGCCCAGGGCTAAATAAGAAATTCTGTTTTGTGTGTTTTGTAGTGTAAGGGGCAAAACAATGGAATGAAAGTCAGGAGACCAAGGTAGTCGTGGCAGTCTTATTGACTAGCAAATCACCTCTCATTTCTGAACCTCATTTTTGTACTAGTTGACTTCTGGGGTTTTTTCTAGAGCTAACATTCTATGTTATGTCTAGAATAGACATCTCACATTTTGTGAGTCTAAATGAATTAAAGACCAAGGCCACTGGTCCTTCCTAAATGGAAAAGCAGTTTCTGCTATCGAGGATTGTTTTCCTTTTTCACAGAGGAAGAGCCACTAACTCCTTTTGAAACTTTATGAAAGTTACTTCTCTTTGAGCCTCCCTTTATCTGTAAAATGAGTTTTGGGGTCTCATTGGTTCCTAAGTTTCCTTCTAGTTCTAATATTCTACCGCTCTCAGCTATAACTTTATTTTTTCCATTGCTTGGATTGTAGGCAGTGATAGCAGAGAAGGAAATCCCATGGTATAGAATGATGGGAAGAGAAAGGGCAGAAGAATAGATTTCTGGCTTATAGGAGATGAACAGAATTCTGGAACATTTTTTCCCTTTAAGGATAAGAAATCTTACCTCAGTGCTGTTGGTCAGGTTTTCTAAATGCCTTTGATGATCTTTTGGAAGCTCTGGATCTTGGTGGAATTTAAGCTCCTTGAGGGTAGGAATGATTTCATTGTCCTCTTTTTATCCTCAGTACCTAGTTCAATGTCTGACATATAGAGTAGATGCCAAATAAATGGTGATTGACTGATTCTAAAAGATGCCAGGACTCCAAGGAGATCCAAGCTGAGAGCCACGGGGGATGGCAGGGAGGTCATTTGGGAGTGTTGTTATCCATCCCCAGTGAACAAACATTCCTCTCCAATAACTTTTGGGTCCTTTCATTCATCAAAGGAAAAAAACCCCACACTTATTTTACTAGTTGGGGAGGTGGCAGTAAGAGTGTGCACCCACAGGAACTCTTCCAAACCTCATGAGAATTACTCCCAGTTTGGGCAGTGGAGGTTTTTCAATCCTGTCTCCTTCATTCTTCCCAATGTACAGAGTGGAGATCAGGGAATGCTTTTCTTGGATCTACTTTGGCCTCATCATTCAGAGCTTCTGAAGAGAAGAGAGAAAAGCCCATCTGGTTCTTTTTACTGGCCCAGATAAGGAGAATTGACTTCAAGTTGTGACTCTGCCCCTAGCCATGGGACCACAGGTGAGTCACCATCTCTGCTTGCCTTTACTTCATATACAAAATTAAAGGTATGGGCTGGCTGCTTTATAGGGATCACTTTCATCTCTAAAATTCTGCGATTCTACTCTTTCCAACAAGTTACAGTAGCATCCCCTCCCCACATACTCCCTGTCTTAGGGAGCATTTGGATGGGGCATAGCTCAGCACCTCCTCCAGGGCCCTGGTTCAATTGGAGATTGGTGGCTGGTGCCTGATCAACCATGGGCCAGAGGTAAGGAGGCTGGGCTGTGGGAAGAGCACTGAACTTGGGAGTCACAAAATCTGAATCCTAGTCCTCGCTCTACCACTGACTAGTTTGGTGACCTTGGACAAGTCACTCACTTTCTCCACTGGATCTCAATTGATCCTCAAAATCCTTTCTAGTCCTAATTTTATGTTTCATGATCTAAAATCTGTTCCTACTCTAATATTCTGGTGTCTTTGCATCCATCTGTATAATTCCAGTTACAACCTTCAAGCAGTTTTGAAAAGCAGACTGGAAATGGAGTCAAAAGACTTAGGTTCAAATCTAGGTTCTTTGATTTACTAGCTGTGTGACCTTAGGAATGTACCTTTACCCCTCTGAGCCTTTTTTATCATCTGTAAAATGGGTTTAATAATATTATGCTACCTAACTCATGGGCTTGTTGTGAAGCTCAAACGAGGTTATCTCTTTCAAAGTGTTTTGAAAACTGAGAAATGAAAGTGGCAATTGAAATTATTAGTTGTTGTTATACTCTAAGGTCCCTTCCAACTCTGACATTCTATACTCTCTGATTCTGAGGAGGAAAAGCTAGAGTAGACTGTGATAGGATAAGCCCAAGGGAATGAGAAAGAAAACCAAGAAGAGAGGACAGGGGTCAAGCAGAAGAGGATGGAAAATAGGGCAGGAAAAAGGTGAAGCAATAAAGGGTGGAATGAGAAAGAGAAATCCACATACAAAGGATTAGATGAGAAAATCAAGAGCCTGTGGAAAAGAGCTAAAAGAGAAGTGATACAGGGCAGAAGAGTATTGGGAAGGAACACAAAGGGCTTGGCTGACTTGTCTTTTGCTTGATTTGGCCGTGGAATAGAAACATTTCTGTTAGAGGACTTCCTGAGTTTTACCTCCAGCTGTTATCCCAACCCCAGGTAGCCAGTATCTGCTCTTTGAGCATAAGTTGGGTTGTTGGGTCATTCAGGAGAAATTGTCTCTACTGGGGCAAGAGGGGTGGGGCACAAGGAAAGCTCTCTTATCACCCCCAAATATATCTTGTAATTGAAAGGAAATGCTAAGAAAACTGGAGTTAGACACCAAGGAAACTTGAGAAAAGTTGGGGAAAGAAGTGAGGAGTAGGGGATGAAGTTAGGGAATTAGGGACTCTGGTCCCTAGTCCTCTAATTACCATAAGGAACATGCTGTCAAAGGTCATAGATCTAGGAAAAGAGTGGGAATATTGGTGACTAATGACTATTTTTCTTTTTGTAAGCTTTTTATTTCACTCTTTCAACTTTACCTTAGACCACAAGGCCAGAGCCAGCCCCCTAATCAAGGGCTGACTAGACCTGAAAAATCTATCCTTAAACTTCTACAGGCTATTTTGTCTGACCTTTGACACTGCTTGACACTGGCATAGTGATAGAGATTGGACCTGTGCTTTCACAGGTAAAGAGAACTCTCTGATGAGTAAACACCTTTTACCAATGTATGTCAACACTTTCTCTGCAGTGTACAGTTTTAGTTGCCTAAAGCCCTAAGAAGTTAAATGGCTGGGGATGGTGTTGATGATGAAGAAGAAGAAATGTTTGAATCATGGTATTTATGTAACACATTGTATGGTTTACAAAACTTTTATATCTGTTTCTCTCATGTGATCTTCACAACAGCTCCATGAAGGCATGTAGAATTTCCCTTGTCTTTTTACATTTAGGGAAACTGAGACTCAGTGAGGTTAAGTCACTTGTTCAGTGTCACATAGGTAATGGCATGGCAGAGCCAGGCCTCAGGAGAAATTCGAGCCTCAGGGTCATTATACTTTTTATAAGAAAAGGAAGAACTTAATTTCGAGGGAATTTAGGTCTTTGTTGGACTCCTAAGTTTGGTCACTTTAACTCCTAACTGATTCTCCTGTGGTGACTTACTGTGTTCTGGTTTGGGCTTCAGGGTTCCATGGTCAGTGTCCAAATTTCTTCCCCTCCCAATGAATGTTAGATGACCCTGCACCTTTCTATCTCATCTGACTCTCTGCTGGTACATGGCATCAGAAGGCCCCAAACTATAGCACAAGTCAGCATTTATCAAAGAGAGCAGTTATCTTTTGATTAGCTTTCTTTCCATTTTTATTATATCTCAATACTGGAAAAAAATTGGCACATTACATATATTAAGCATACCAATACAAACTGACACTTCCACAAACATCTCACAAAACATCATAAAAGGAAAAATAATAAGACTGTTTCAAGAGACTTGTCCTTCCCAAAGCTCTTAATTATCTTCCCAACGGCAGAAACAAATCCAGACAAATCCTATATCCAAAGGCAAGTATCTGCATGAATATCCATTCTGACACTTTTTTTTTAAAACAGGTGTGGTTAGGTTTCACACGGCTCTTCTTTTTTAAAATCATAGCAGTTCATTTTTGTTAACATTTTGGACACATATTTGAAGCACGCATAACAAAGTGAATAACTGTTTTGGCATTTGGATGACAATTGAACCCCACTCCCCACCCCACCCCCACCCCCAAGAAAATCAAGTTTGGAATGTAATGCAAAACCATGTTATGTAGGGAGCTAACTAGAGTGACCATGAGCTTTCAAGAGAGTGTTCCAAAGTGCCTTTTTCAAGTAGTTTAGAGATGGTGGTGAATATGTGCTAGTTGGAAGCAAAAGCATTTAGGCTGAGTACTGCATTGTAATATGGCCATGACAGTAACATAGCAAGCAGCCAGATCAGATTACCAGCAGCAGGATTCCCATCGCTGGTTCTTATAAACTAGTTGCCTATATGGCAGAGGAAGGGCTAGAGAATGACAACCTGGATCAAATGCCTGTTTAGAGTTGATTCTTCCCTCAGTTCTACCATAGAAATAAAAAAGCATAGCCTTAAAGGAGAATGTGTAATCTTAGTTTGTAGATAAAAAAAGGAATATGGTTCCTTTTCTGGCTTTACTTTAAAATTTTATTATTTTCTTTTGACCAGGAAGGATAAATGCACCCTTCATTTCTTTGGGAAAAAAGGAGAAATTTTCAAATATTAGGTTACTCTGTTCTGGATCCTGTGACAAATTTAGTGCTAAATCTTCCAGTCTTTCCTGCTAGAACAAGAAGATGGCTAGTCTACCAAAGTGGTCTCAGATTGTTGGATTAGATATCTTACCCAATGGTCAACTAGATCCTTAGCTAGCTCTGAGGATCAATAAAAATGATGGGGGAGAACAAGAGAGATGAAAGGAAAGATAAGATTCCTTTCTTTTAACCAGGTCTGGTTAGCTAACATATGGGTAGAATCAACTCTGAGCACAACTTGATAGTGTGCATTTATGTGCTGTGGCATTTTATTCACCACATCTGCATGACCCCAGACGTTAGTGATACTCAACTACTTGAAGACACTTGTGGCTTTGAAATATGGTCACTCCAGTTCAACTACAAAAAAAAAAAATCACAAATGCAACTTTGCAATGAAAAAGGTCACCAAGACAGCTGTTGGGATTGCATGATGGAAATGAAGGACGGAGATCTACACAGCTACTTAGCTCTTGACTTCAGGTTTTAAAAATTCAGAGTTAACAAAGGAAAATCCTTCGAATTCTGATTGGTCAATGTTCCTGATGACTTCCTGGTCAGGAGGTGTTAGGACGGGTGGATGGCGGGTGAAAAACCGGTCGAAGTTTTCGGCATTTCGCCCACACTATGAGAGGGGAAGAAAAGAACTTGTGGTGGGTGGAAACCAAAGCAAATTAAACAAAACAAAACTGGAGTGTGGTTCACTTTCTTCCCATTCACTCTTTGTCCAGATTAGTTCAATGATCAGACATGATAGAAAAGAAAAGCAAAAGCAAAATATTTATGACTTTGGGTTTCTGCCATGTTGGGTTAGCTCATGAGTAGCTCTTATGATTTTGCAGCCCAGCCAGGGATTGTGGAATAGGAATGAGATGGCAGGGCCAATGACATGTGGCGTAGCCCCCCAGTTCCAGCTCATTGGAAACAGTGAACCGGACTTTAGAAAGAAAACTTGTTACTTTAATAGCAGCTTCTGTCTGACATGCTTAATTTCTTACAGTATGCAAACTGATATCTGGAAAACCATTTATACATCACCTGAGAGCTTCCAGTACCTTGCTGCTGAGCAGGCACAATCCTGTCTTCCTGTTCTTGGTGAGAAAGCAACAGATGTTTTCCATCTTAGCAGAACATATAAATTTTAAAATTCCCATTACCTGGATGGCGTTGAGGGGACTGGGAAGTTGCATGGCAAGGCATAGATCTTAAGGTTGGCAGGTCAGGTCAGTCACCCATGAGATGTTTGTTAAATATTTGTTATTTCAACAAGTTAATATGTCAACACTTTATAGGGATACTTAACTTCTTGAGCAAAGTAATTTAATGAGCAGATATGGGGAGATCTTTAGAGTTATTCTCTTAGACAAGACCCACTTACTTTACTTGGTCTGGGGCCAGGTCTCCTCAGCAGTGGCTACCCATTGTAATCTACTTGGATCTTCCAGTAGTCTATAGCTAAACACAAATCCATTCTCTCCCATTCACACACAAACCAAACTCTATTCCCTGGATTCAGACCTGGATAGGCCAGTTCCTAGGGAACATCCACTCACACAGTTGAACAAGAAAAGGGTGTGTGTGTGTGGGAAATCTCAATACTGCAGATGGAAGGGTTCCAGTTCCTGTGGTGCTATGAATGTTCCAAGGCACCAAACAATAGTTCATCCAACCTTAATCCACTCTGCCCAAGCAGAAGCAAGTGGTCAGATCATATCACCAAATGATAGTGTCTGGGAGAAGCTGCTGGCTTTTATGGGTGGGTTGACTTGAACTTGTCCCCATTGTGTGCCTACTGATACTGTTCTTCCCCTGTGCCATGACTGTACATTGGTGCTTTTACTTTCTTGGTGTATCTGATACCTGCCTCCATTGTTGCTCCTTATCTTGAAAGGGTGTGGTTATTTACCAAGTGCTTATGAGTGTGTGGATGGTTTATATGTGTAGGTACACATTGCTTTGTAGCTGGGAGAACTAGGCAGGAATTATTCTAGATAGTTAAGTGAGGTGTGTGCCAAATAATGGCTAAGAAGGAATTTTCCAGACCAAAGGCAAAAGTCATTGTTCCTCTCCAAACCCCCTATTCCCTAGGTTCTCTCCAAAGATTAATACCTACTAGCCACTGACAGGACAGCAGAAGCATCACTACACTCACAAAACAGATTTTTCCTTGGGGGAACAGTGAAAATCCCAGATCTAGGAAAGGTATGAAATACAGTGTTCTTTGCTTCTTCAAGAAATCTTCACTAGAACACAAGAGGATGATTCAGCTCTGGCCATTAGTCATATTCCTAGACTCCTTGGCCCCTATCTTGTTTCCTTCCTCAGATCAGACCCTGAGGACCAACAATAATGAAGATCTGCAAGGGAGAGTAAGAACTACCAGAAAACTACTAAAGAAACCCTGGGGCCCTTTGAACTTTATCTTGGTGGTTATAAAATATACTGTCCTCTCTAAATCCATTCTCCTTAGCAGATTAACCTTTGTTGTGTATAGATAACATCACATCACCTCTCCACTCAAAATATTTCTGTGGTTCACTATTGCCTACCAAATTTCTGAGCACGGCATTCAAGGCTCCCCCCAACAGGATACTACTTTGGCTTCCTAGACTTATCTCCTATGCACCAAGCAGGACACCTGGTCATTTTGCCAAAGACTGCTGCTCTGTAATGTTGAATGTTCCCTCCCTCTACCCTTCCTCATCCCTCATTTCTATTGAAATCCTAACTCATCTTCAAAGAACCCATATGGGGTACTGGCTGGAGAGCTGAACTTAAAACCAAGAAAATTGGGGTTCAAGTCATTCTTATGACACAGACTTGGCAGAATGGCCTCTCAGTGCCACAGGCAACTCTCTAAAGCTAGAGATTTCAGAAAAGGTGTTGACTTGCATTAGTGGAGAGATTGTCAACGTGGGAGAGCTACCAATGAAATCATAGTCAACAGTTGATGATGGAGGGGGTATTTTCCTATTATGGATATAGGGAAGACTCTTTTGGTTTGGTGCTATGGACCCCAAGGAGGGAGAAAGAGCTCTCTTTAGGAGCAGCTAGGTGGCACAGTGGATAAAGCACCAGCCCTGGATTCAGGAGGACTTGAGTTCAAATCTGGCCTCAGACACTTGACACTTACTAGCTATGTGACCCTGGGCAAGTCACTTAACCCGCATTCCCCCCCCCCCCCAAAAAAAAGAACTCTCTTCATTTAATGAGGATCAGCTTCTGTGTCTACCAAACTTACTTCTTCTTGGCAGAGGTTCCAGTGTCAATAGGCATCACATCCAATCATCTCCAAGGAGGTGGATTTGGTAACTAAATTCAGAGCTGGAAGGAACTTTAGAAGTCATTTAGTCCAACTTTCCCAATGAAATTGATGAGGAAACTGAGGCCTAGCAAGGTGGAGTAACTTGCCTGAGTTCATGTAAGTAGCAAGGAGCAGAGCCAGGATTTCAAGTCCAGATCCGGTCCTGGTCCCTTTTCCACTCTGACAAGGGTTTCCTGGGAGGCACATGACCCCAACATGTGTGGCCAACAGGAGTGGGTGGGGCTTCTGGGGTTTTGTACTTTTTTTTGTTGTTGTCGAGGCAATGAGGGTTAAGTGACTTGCCCAGGGTCACACAGCTAGTAAATGTCAAATGTCTGAGGCTGGATTTGAACTCAGGTCCTCCTGAATCCAGGGCCGGTGTGCCACCTAGATGCCCTGGGGTTTTGTCTTTGACTTTACTTCTTGCTTGCCTTCCAGAAGTGGGGGCAGCAGGAATCTGGCAACTCTATGCCTACGTTTCTTTTTTTCCCCCTTTTGGTGGCCCAGGAGAACTTTAGGTCTCCTTCCTTCTTGACTCTATGTGCATGCCTGGATTATTATTCCCATTTTTATTGATGAGGAGACTGAGACCCTGGAAGATTAAGAGACTTGTCCTTGGTCAAATAGTTAGTAGCCATCTGAAGTAGGATTTGAGATGAAATCTCTTGATTCCAAGGCCAACACTATTCCCTATGCTTATCCTGACTCTCAGTGTTTATTTATTAAAGTCTTCTTCAACAAATTTATTGGAGAGACTTCTATCCTTTCCACAAACATACTTACATCATTAAATCTAAAGCACCTAGCCTTGGGGAACCTGTGACTTTAAATGAAGCCTTTCTTGATTTTCCACAATTCTAGTCTCTTCCCTCCATTGGGTATTTCCAATTTATCCTGTATATAGCTTGCTTAAGTGGTTGTTTGCTTACTGTCTGCCCCATTAGTTTAAGAGCAGGGACAGTCTTTTACTTTTCTTTGTATGCAGAGTGCCTGGTAAAATAGTAGGCGCTTAATAAATGTGTACTGACTGATTTCTGGTGATACGTTTTTTTTTTTTTTTTCATTCTTCTCTAAGCAAACAGAAACTGGAAACTGATGTGGATACCAGTTAGTGTATGCTAACAGGTGCGTAAGAGAGAATGGGTTTTGTTTTTTTTTTTGGGGGGGGGTGCTTTATGTCACAATTGTTTATTTCTTTACTGCCCCAGGAGCAGTTGTAATGTAGTTACATAAAACTCAGCAACATTTCTCCCTGTTTAAAATGGGCCTCATGCACTCGAAGAGCCTTGGTGTGAATCAACATTTTCACACATGACTCGAATCAAAACCATGGCTGTGATCACAGATGTCAGATGCTCATTTGGAAGACCAAATGAAATGGAATTCAAGTGTCACACCAAGTTCTGAGTTTACAAGCAGATGCAAAAGGGCTCATTAAATGGGGACTGCTTCTTGGTAACTTGTGCTTTGATTATGGTAAACATGAAGGACAGTACTAAAGGTTGGCCAACATGGGGTGCTTTTTTATTTTTTGGCAATTCATGGAGCCTAAAAAAATGGAGGTGCTGTCATGTCTGCCGATAGATGGAATACTCATTTCTGATGGAATCCTTGATCTTTTGAAGGAGTGAAATGAATGTGAAGGGATATAAGCAACTCTGGTAGGGGCATAAAGCACCTACTATGCCCCAGGCATTGTGCTGAGTGCCCTTTAAAAATATTATCTCATTTAATCCTCAACAATCCTGGGAGATGGGTGCTTATTATTCCCATTTTACAGTTGAGGAAACTGATGCAGACAGAAGTTAAGTGACTTGCCCAGGGTCACACACTAGTTAGTACCTGAGGGTGGATTTGAATTTGAGTACTCCTGACAAGAGAACCCCAGTTACTATTTTGGGGAATCTTTCATAAAGTCTCTCTGGATCATTCCGGTCACACCTACACAAACTCTGGGCATGTTAGTGAATGACATTTCTCCAAAAGGAGTGCACTTGGCTTCCCTGCCAGTTTAAGGCTAAGACATAAAATGTAGAACAAGTTTTATTTAACACAATAAAAATACACTAGAGACTCGTACCTAAGCCTATATAATAGGCAATAAACTCTCCTCTTTTTGGTGCCTCTTCCACACCCTTCCAACAGGAACCTACAGAATCCTCTTGACTTTTGTACTACTTATGTATGAGTGCCCTGCCCAATAAAAGAAAGGGAAAGAACTAGGCATTACTAGAATCAAGCAAGCCTCCCTTCCAATTTTGTGTATCACTAGGGCACTGAGTCCCTACACCTGCAGAATCTATGTGACCTTCTGTACCAGTAAGGGTCAAGGTCTGAGTTTATTTTTCTAAATGAGGGGGACCCCTGTTGCTCCTCAGTGATCCCCCTCAGTGAATTAGTTAATTAATTCACTGGTTCCTATCAGGTATGTGTCTGTCTCCCCATTGATCTGTGCCTCCACTGCCATGGCTCTAACTATAGGATGCCTTGCTTGTCCTCTGTCAATTCCTCAGGTGGGAACACCAGGGACCCTTCTCCCTACCTCTTACCAGGGCACACCAGTGTCTGCCCTTTTCAGTGTTCTGTCCTCTGCTGCCCCTATTTCTGCTGTTTCTTGCCACTGTCTTCCTCAAGAAAGTACAACATCAGGGGGCAGCTAGGTGGCACAGTGGATAAAGCACTGGCCCTGAATTCAGGAGGACCTGAGTTCAAATCTGGCCTCAGACCCTTGACATTTACTGGCTGTGTGACCTTGGGCAAGTCACTTAACCCTCATTGCCTGGCAGAAAAAAAGTTTATTAGCTTTGGGGCAGCTAGGTGGTGCAGTAGATAAAGTACCGACCCTGGATTCAGAAGGACCTGAGTTCAAATCCGGCTTCAGACACCTGACACTTACTAGCTGTGTGACCCTGGGCAAGTCACCTAACCCCAATTGCCCCAGTCCCCCCAAAAAATAAAATAAAGAAGAAAGTACACCATCTCTCTCAAGGATGTTACAGCCATAGCCTTTAGTCATTTACTGCTTTCTGTTCTTTTTATTCAGGTCTTACCATCCTGTCCTTCACACAAAAGGACCCCAGGAGGTGCCTATGAAGAACCGCTGACTTATTCTCAAATGGAAGTCTGGATCCATTTACCTCTTCAGTGCCTGAGTGCCCATCTGGTTCAGGTATCTCTCTGCTCTTGATGTAGTCACCACCAACTCTTGGGGCTTCTGGGAATTGGAGCAAAACCTATCCTACACCCTTTTTCATTTGCCATTCTATTTCCTATCATCCCCTAATCTTCACTCTAGTAATTGGGGTTAGAATATGCATTTTTTTCCTTGAGACTCTGAGAAGCCTGGAAGAAGTACTAGAAACATCAGTGTAGTATAAGGACCTTATCATTGCCTTTCATGTGAATTATTGGAACAACCTCCTAATTGATCTTCTTAAATCCAGTCTCTCCCCTCTTCCGTCTACCCTTTGCACAGCAGTTAAGTTAATATTCTTCTTCCTTTTTTTTTGGCGGGGCAATGAGGGTTAAGTGACTTGCCTAGGGTCACACAGCTAGTAAGTGTCAAGTGTCTGAGGACAGATTTGAACTCAGCTCCTCCTGAATCCAGGGCCAGTACTTTATCCACTCTGCCATCTAGCTGCCCCCAGTTAATATTCTTAAAGCAAAGATCTGACCTACCCTGCTCAAGAAGCTACTGTGTTTCCCTAATGCCTATAAGATAAAATGTAAACTCCTGTTTGGCCTTTAAAATCAGGCTTAACTGATGTCACATGATTCTCCCTTGCAGTTCCCCAGCACACTTATCTCTTATCTCCTACCTCCAGATTCCTCTTCCAGCTGGAATGTTCACTCCACCCACCTCTCTTCATGGAATCTCCATAAATCAAGACTGCTCAGGTTACAACTTTCAACACAAAATCTTTCCTGATCCTTCCCCTCTCCAACCCCAGTTGTTAAAACTTGCATCCAAATTACTTTGCATGGTAATGCATGTTTACATAGCACTTTACAAGTTTCATTTCATTTATCCTTACAACAATCCTGGGAGGTAGGTGTTATTATGGTCCCCATCTTAAAGATGAGGAAACTGAGGCAGATAAAGGTTAAGAAACTTGCCCAATCTAGTCAGTGTCTCAGGCTGGATTTGAACTCAGGTCTATCTGGCTATAGGTCCAGCATTCTATCCACTGTATTATGTAGTACATCTATCCATAGACAGAGAGAGTGCCTATGTTTTATATTTACTTATCTATGTATGTGTTGTCTCCTCCTCTCCTTCTGTTGAGAAGAGGTTCCTCATCTCTGGGCTAGCTTTCCTTCACTAACATAGGCTCAGTATGTGATGCTAAGAAATGGGAAACCTAACCATTTTATTCTTTCTCCTCCAAGGAGTATACATTTGTTGGGAGAAGGAGGTGTTGAGGACTTTTACTATTTCAAGGTACTATTGCTTACTTCCTTGCACCTCCTCTTCCCCACCCTCCTCACTTCCAAGGCTCTGACCTCATCCTGTCTAGGGTGCTCCAGTCAAGGTTTTCATTATGAGAGGCCATATTCTATATAAGGGACATCTGGTGCAGATGTCTCAAAGACAGAGGCTCCATCCATCTACTTAATTGGTACCTGAAGCCCTACTTTGCCTACTTTGGCCTTGAGTAAGTCATTTTACAGTTGAGGTAACTAACAGTATTATCTATCTCATGGGGGCTATAGTAAGGATCCAATGAGACAATGTCAGTAAATTGTTTTGTAACTGCAAAATGTCTTATATAAATGTATCTCTCTAATTCAGGGGTTTTTAATCTTCTTGTGTGTGTCATAGACTCCTCAAAATGTTTTTTTAATTTCCTAATGGATGGAAGGAAAAGTTAAATTTCAGCTAGAGGTTAGTGAAAAAAAAAAAAGATGTAATTTTTTTCCCATCAAAGTTCACAAATATCCTTCCCTTAGGGCTCCATGGACCTCAGGCTAAGAATCTCTATTCTTCACTAAAATCTTCTTTTGAGGTGACCCTGTGTTATCCAAGGCTAAGCCAGTGGAAGTTCTGTTGGTTTCTATTATGCTGAAAAGACTTTAAGCATAGAGATGGACTGCATGTCTATTTACCAAGGACCTGCTTAGTCAAGTCTGGACACATTCATCACTAGAAGATTGGCCACTGAATGTTTGAATCTGTTTGGTCAGAGCTGCTCACAAAGATTGTCTGCTGAGGGATGGAGGGAATGAAAGTCATATTAGTAGAAAGAGCAAATCCCCCCAGCAATGAAATAATGGATCCTTTTAACTATTGAAGTACGTAGGAGTGTTACCCATTCTCTTGACTTACATAGATACCACCTTAATGCAGGCTCCCATCACCTCTCTGCTCCCCTCTCACCCCAGGCCATCCTAAATACTATTTTTGTTGTTGCTCAGTTGTTTCAGTCGGGTTTGACTTTATGACTCCATTTGGGTTTTCTTGATAAAGATACAGGAGTGGCTTGCCATTTCATTCTCCAACTCATTTTATAGATAAGGTACTGAGGTAAACAGGGTTACGTGACTTGCCCAGGGTCACACAACTCATGTCTGAGGCAGGATTTGAACTCGGGAAGATGAGTCTTCCTGATTTTAAGCCCAGTACTCTATCTACTGCACCACCTAGCTGCTCTTATATGCTATTACAATGTAATTTTCCTTAAGTTCAGATATGACTGTGTGACTCTTCTACCCAATCAACTCTAATCCTCTGTTTAACTTTTAAAGACCTATGTAAACTGGCTCCAATCTGTCTTCCTATCCTCAGTGGACACGATTGTCTCTCTGTTACTCATACAAGATACTCCATTTTTCAACTCTGTGTCTTTGCTTCAGCTGTCCAAAATATGGCCGGAAGATACTCTCTGGACTCTTTCCCATCCCTGCCGCCCCCTACCCCCATGGTAGTAGCTTCCTTCTCATGCTACTTTGTATATATTATATTTATTCACTTTATATTTATGCTGCATATTATTTTTATATGTACTTGCCTTCCCCATTAGACCAGAAAGAACCTCCTTGTGAATAGAGACTGTTTCATTCTTTGTAGTGTCTAGTATAGTTTCTGGTATATAATGGGTGTTTAATAAATATTGATTGTTGTAGACACAGCATGGTATAGTGCAGATCAAACCAGATTGGGAATTTTAATTGGGAAATTGAGAGATATTTAAGGAAATAACTAAAACACAGATAATGTTTGGTTTTCTAAGTCAATATGTGGCCCCCAGGGATTCTCATTTACAGTTTAATGGTCCCATTTCTATTTGAGTTTAATTCTACTGATTAGTGGATGGAAAGCTGGCCTTGGAGTCAAGAAAAATTGGGTTCAAGCCCCATCTCTAACACCCTTGCTGTGTGCCCTCAGGGCAGATCATTTAGTTTCTTAGCACCCTCACATAAAGCTCAAATGCTAAATTGTAGAGCAGGTCTTAATCTGAATTGATAGAAAGAATTTCATCAACAGGAGTTCTTTGTTCCAATGAAATTACGGGTCTGGTCCAAAGAAGCTATAAAAATTGTTATTATTCTTGCAGATTTTCCACCCTTCTCCTAGGGAGATCCATGATTTCTCTGTAAGTTTTGAGACTGAAAACAAAGCATGTGGAATAGAGGTGAATTTATAAACACATTTAAGTTGATGACCTAAGATAAAAAACTAAAAAAAAACAACAACAAAAAACAACCCCAAAAAAACCTCTCTCCTGCCCTCCTGGGGCTGTGAATTCCTCAAGGGCAAGTCCAAGTCTCAGGACCCAGACAGATGTCTGCTTAGCACATTGTCCTCATCCAAGGAGTATCATTTCCAATTCTGCTCCTTTTCTCTAGTCCCTCACCAAACCAGAGATCCTCGAAGGCAGACCTGAGAACATCTAGATTAGTGACTTGAAAAAAAGGTGCTCTGGTCTAGCAGGACGGTAGAGCCCATAGAGAACTGGACTTCATGTTACAGATCCCAGAATGTTAAAGCAGCAAGGGACATTAGAGATTATCTAGTCTAGAATGTGATTTGACCTATTATCAATGTCCTTCCTAAAAAACAGCAGCCATAGCTAAACATAGTACAGGTATCCCTTCCACATCATGATTTGCCCCATCACAGTTTCAATATATCACAGATTGGCATAAGAAATCATACAGGGATTTGGGGGGAGTTTTGCAGAAGCTGCAGATGACTTGTGAAGGGTCAGCAGATGACACAGAAAAAGTTTAGATACTCAGAAATACATAAAATACATGTATAGTATTGTATAATATAGCCTATGACCGAATACTCAACCCAAATTTTAATAGGTTACTGTAAACACTTCGTAAAAGAAAAAGAAAAAAAAAACATTCAGACCTCTCTTGTACAAAGGGAAGACTCAAAAATTTGATGTGGATTTTCCAGATCACAGGGTGCCCCTAACTCCCGCAATGCAGAAGAGATAACTATACTACCTTTGGGGTCTGAACAAGGCATGGTGGAACCTTATCTCCTCATTCTAGACACTATGCCTCATTCAATGTAGCCTAAGACTTTGTTAGGGTTTTTTTTTTTGGGGGGGGGTGAAGGCTCCCATATCACATCATTGACTCTTCGTTCTCTCTTTTTGTTGTTGTTGTGGTGGTGGTGGTTTTTTTGGTGAGGCATTTGGAGTTAAGTGACTTGCCTAAGGTCACACAGCTAGTTAAATGTCAAGTGTCTGAGGCTGGATTTGAACTCAGGTCCTCCTGAATCCAGGGTCGGTGCTCTATCCACTGTGCCACCTAGCTGCCCCTACATCATTGACTCTTATTGAGTTTGTGGTCCACATGAACCCCAGTATTTTTCTTATATGGACTATTGTCTACCCACATCTCCCCATTGTATTACTTAATTCTTGAACTAAAGCACAAGACTTTATATTTATACTTATTCTTCTCATTTTATGACATTTAGCTCACCAGAGTCCTGGTGTTGGCCATCCCTCCCAGTTTTGTCATCTTCAACTTTGATAATCACGCTGTCTGTGCCCTCATCTAAGTCACTGACAAACATTCCCAATAGTACAAGGCTAAGGGCAGACCTCTCAACTTGATGTGGACTAAGTGACGGACTCCTGTTTGATTCTTTTTTTTTTTTTTAGTTTAGTTTAGTTTAGTTTAGTTTAGTTTAGTTTAGTTTAGTTTAGTGTTTTGTGTGTGTGTGGGGCAATGAGGGTTAAGTGACTTGCCCAGGGTCACACAGCTAATAAGTGTCAAGTGTCTGAGGCCAGATTTGAACTCAGGTCCTCCTGAATGCAGGGCTGGTGCTTTATCCACTTTGACACCTAGCTGCCTCCCTCCTTGTTTGATTCTGTTCCATGTTCTGTACTATCACCTGGCCTACCTAGTTCCATCTTGTCAGCAGGGATAGTGCAATGGACTTTGCCAAATACTTTACTGAAATCCAGGTAAGGATATGTTTATGACAGTCTCTTGATTTAACAGTCTAGTAAACCTGCCAAAAAAGGAAATGAGGTTATTCAAGCATGACGGATTCTTAATGAAGCCATTCTGGTTTCTAATCCATACCTTTTCCCTTTCAAGATCATCCCTCATAAATCGTCCTTTTAATAATTGGCTCTTGAATTTTTCCAGGAACAGCAATAATAACAGTATCAACAATAATAGTTGCCACTTACATAGCACTTTAAGGTTTACAAAATGCAGTATGTATATTATTTTTCAGATGACAAGAAAGCCAAATTGGTGATGATGCAGTACTGTCAAATTAGAAATGGGGCCACTAAACTGTACATAAAGATCCCTGTCAGCTGCATATCAACTTAGAAAACCACATATTAACATTATCTACATTCTAGTGGATTTTTACATATTTTTGTCAATCACATTTTATATTTGTCTCTCTCCATATTTATGTATATATATGTCAATCAAATTTTAACCTGGTCCTGGCTGTACTTGATAGTGTACTTGACATCCTCTCATCCAGAGGATGGCCTCCCCAACCGCTTGAAGGGAAATAGGCCCAATCTACATAAAATAGGAGTTGCTTCCACTACAGCCTTGTGTTTATAATATGCTTCCCTTATAACTACTCTGTGAGGTAAACATAACAAATATCATCCACATTTTACAGATAAGAAAACTGAGGCTCAGAAAGGTTATGCCAAATGAGACAATATGTGTAAAAAATGCCTAGCACAGTGCCTGGCATAAGAAGGTATTATATAAATGCATGTTCTCTTCCCTTAATGTACTCCAGGGTGATATGGCTAGTATTAGAGCCAGGATTTGAACCAGATTTCTGCATCCAAGTTCAGCCCTCCTTCCACGTCACCATCCTGTTTCTAGTGAAGATAAGAAGAGAGCTTCTCTCTTAGGTGCCTAACAAGTTCTAGATGAAGAGACAGTTGTAAAATGTACCTTGCAAGAATATGCTCCTGTGAGCCTTGTGGGAGTCACTGATTTATAGAGAGAACACTTGCTTCCTGAGGAGTTAGTCTGCTCCATGCTAGTATTTGCCCCTGACTCAATTTCTTCCTCCAGATTGTTCCTGCCACTCAAGTTGCTGAAATGGGTGGCATCTTAGGACAGGGCAGCAGGCACAAGCTCAGAGGAAGGCTAGCCTGGGGTGACTCACATTGTCTTGCTCAGACCCCTGCTGTCTTGATCAGTGTACAACCTGCCTCCAAACCTTTCTTGTTCCACCCAAATACACAGAGACCATCAAGGAATTCTCATAGGGAAGTCTTGTTCTCTGAGGGACACAGTAGACAAACTGCTCCCCTCCCGGGGCACAGAACAATGCATAGCATAGCATCTGAGAGCTTAAGGGGATCTTAGAACAACATCCTGATTTTATGGATGAGGAAACTGAGGCCCAGTGCTAACATGACTTATCTGTGATCACCAAGAAAATTGGGTGCAAAAATGGGACCAGAATTCAAGTCTCTAGACTCCTAACTTGTTACCCTTCTCACTACATGACAAAGTAGGGCCTAGTGCTCCTAACAGCAGACACTTTAGACAGGGGACACAGCAGAGCTCCTTGGAAAGAGGATTCTGTCAGCAGCTCACCTGGTAGGTGAGGAGAGTCATTGTCTGGAAGCAGTCAGGTTATTATAACTAGTCTTGGATCTCTGTTTTGTGCTGGGGCAGCAGCTCTGTGGGTGATGTATATATAGCTCCCACATCTGAACTCTGGGGCAAGTGGGCCTGCCAATTACCAGACCGCCCTCTTTCTTCAGCAGATGTATACACACATGTATATGTGGATATATGCTTGCATGTATATGTATGGATAGATAAGTGTATATATAAACATGTGTATAGAAATATATGTGCACATACAATTTTTATATTTATATGTGAAAATCTAGTGGGATGCCATTAGAACACTAGAATTGGCTGCCAAGGAGAGTACATGGGTTCTAAGTGGTTAGCTACCGAGTTCTCTCCTGTGAGATTACTTTCCAACTGGGTAAAGGAGGAGGCAATATCTCAGCAGTAGCTCTCAGGTACATGTTAGCCAGCAGGGCATGTGGTCAATTATCATCATAGAGAAATTCCTGCTGTGTTCTTTGTGATCCAAAGCACATTCCTCACAATTCTAATTCTCTCCTTTAGCCCACAGACCCACAAAGACCATTTCTATTCTCCAAGAGCTCAGAGACAAGCCAGGCTCCCTATGGTTGATTTCTATAGAAGAGTACCAGTGAGAGCTACACAAAATCCATATGTAGTAAGGAAAAGAATAGGGCCCAATGCCATTAAGGAGAGATGGGAGCTCATATGGATGTTTGACTCAACTTGTCATCATGCAAGTGTGCACCAATGATTCAATAAGAGATAACTGGAGAGATTCCCACTATCCCGGTACCTCTCCTCTCTGGACAAGCTCTAGTTGGTCAATATCCTTTCCTAAATATGCTACTCAGAACTGATGTGGGTTAAGCAGGGCACACAACAGCCTAATGTAGTACCGAGCAGCAACATAGCACAATGGAGAGAGGGATGGCCTGGTGCTCAACTGGAAAATGAGGATTATGATAGTACCTACCACCCAGGACTGTTGTGAGGATTGAATGAAATAGTATTTGTAAAGCACTTAGCACATGGTAGGTGATTAATAAATGCTTATTTCTCCCCTCAGGAGACCTGGAGTCAAGTCCCATTTTTTATACATACTAACCGAGTGTCCACAGGTAAATCACTTAACTTATCAGTGTCTCTCTCAGACAAATGCTCTGAAACTAAATTACAGACAATGTGTTGATCTTTGTTTATTCAGGGGTGCAGGGAGGAGTGTCTATAACCGATCTTTTGCCACACCAACAAAATCACACACAAGAAATAGAATGCTATTTTTTGGTGTATATATATATATATATATATATATATATATATATATATATATATATATATGTATATATATTGGGTTGCTATACCACATAGAAACTTAACACTGAATGTACAGCCAACAATAACCCATTGTTGCACGTGAAGCCTTGCCTCCTTTGTTTTGTACTTGTGCAGTGTCGTTTACAGGATGTTCCATTTACCCTATGAAAATTTCATCTGGCTTACTTTGATTAGTCAAACTAGGTTATCAAGGTCTTTTGAGTCTCTAATAGAATATATTAGCTGTCCCACCCAGCACCCTGCTACCTGGATGCTGGTAAGCATTCTTCTATCTATGTGTTCATCTCAGTATTCAGGGCATCTCATAGCCTATTTTGTGGCATGGACCCCTTCTCAGAATAACACTTTTAAACATACAAATTAAAACACATCAGAAACCAAGGATGTTGATATACAGTTGTTAAAATATTTAAGAAAAAATAAAGTTCATAGGTCCTAGATTAAGAACTCCTAATGCAAGTCAAGTGATAAGAGGTTGTCTAGTCCTCCAGAACCATTGGTTCATCTTGACAGTCACCAACCTTACAGGAATTGGTGTCCTGCCTCTTCCATGTTGCTCTTAATCACTCCCCTGGAGGACAGAATTGCCCACAGCTGACTCCAGAATGCTGGCCTGCATTTCCTTGTGCCTGACTGCATGCTCTTCATGTTGACATCTCCTATTTTGACACGGGAAGAGAGTGTACCCTGGTTTCTATGAGATTTTTTTTTTAATCTGGACTTACTGGCATTTTCTTAGTGACAGCAAAAGAGATGAGATATAATGGCTCCAGAGGACCAAGGAACACAAATTGCCCTAAAGGGTAATCAAAGTCTTGGGATGGCAGAGGGCTTTCTCAGGAGACTTGCCTGAACTTCCCTTTCTCTTCAGGATCATCATTACCCCTAGAAGAACTGATTGTCCTTGAGAGAAAGTGTAATGACAGAAACAATCCCCTCCTCTTTTTGCTCATTGGCAAGTGGAGACTGATTGAGAAATTAATCATGTGATGGCTGAACCCCAGCAGACAAAGGTGGGTAAAGCTAATGTGCCTTTGGTTTCACAAATGGAAGTAGATAAATTATCCATTTAAAATGATCATACCAATAAATGATATCATGGCAGTGGGGTGGAACAACTTGACCTCACTTACCAAGCTCTATCCAAAGTATCAACCTCCAAGATATTAGCAATGTTACTGGCTCTGCCGTACCCTGATATTCTAGGTCTAATACTTTCATCCCTCATATGCTGAAATCATCTAATAGTGCATCTGATATTAAGACAAACTAAAGGTACCATCAAATACAGCATTTGTTCAGGATGTCGGTCTAGTTATCTTTCCTGTGGCAAAAATTGAGAAATCTTATTTCAAATTATGAAAATTCATTTCCTATACAAAGAGATGGTACTAATGTAATAGGGTTTTCATCAGATTCATAAATCTACTTATTAACTAAATCAAATCAAAACAATGAGAGTGACAATTCAATTCAACGAATATTTACAGAGTACCTACTATATGCAGGACCCTCTGGGGAACAAAAAGAAAAATAAAGCATAGTCCCTGCCCTTATGAAGTTTACAGTATTTTAGGGAGTGATAGAGAGAATAAGAAAGGAACACAAATAAATGTAGTACAAAGTAGGATATGCAAGTAAGTGCATACTAAGACAACTAGGTAGTACAGTGGATAGATAGCTGGACCTGGAGTCAGGAAGATCTGAGTTCAACTGCCATGATATCATTTATTGGTTTTCAACTCTAGCCTCAGACAATGAATAGTTATGTGACTTGGAGCAAGTAATTTAACCTCTGTTTGCCTTAGTTTCCTCATCTGAAGAATGGGTATAATAATAGGATTTTAGCTCCCAGGGTTGTTGTGAGGATCAAATAAGAGAATATTTTTATAGCCCTTTGCAAACCTTTAAGTGCTATAAAATGCTAGTTATTATCATCATTATCACAATGTGCTATGAGTTAGCTAGAACCCATGTCACCTGATGGTAATCTTGAGCACTTTCTACCATACTAGGCTTCTTGGTGCCACTTAGGAATTACCTTTTTTTAAATCAAAGATTATGAAGGAATTAGAATTTTACATAAAAAATTGCTCAGTAATTTGGAATATCCCATCTCAGCGTCCCAGTCTAGAATTAGATTGTGCTTAATTAGCTGGCAATACCATGATTTTCTCATAAGACAGCAAATTGTTATTTAGTTGGATTCCACTAATTCAAAATTTGGGAGAATTTGAATATGGCCCAAGTAAAGCTTGCCTGTGTACTCCTTCTGGGGGAAAATGTTTGTTGAACATTTAATAAGATTTTAGGATGAATATAGTTAGCCAACTGAAGAACAATTGTTTCTGAGGATACTTAAAACCACACCAGCAGTGCCAGTTCTGAAGTTGCATATTATAAATGATTGTTGTATATCTATGCAAGGTCTGGAAGGGTAATGACTTTGTAACACCTTATTAGCTACTGACTCTATTATGTTATATAATTCTTCAATGTGTCTATGACCTCACCATTGTGGGTACTGTAGAGAAAAAGAATCTGATATTGCATTTGATTTTGGGAAACTTCCAAGATTATAAGGTAGATTTTCCACTACTTTAGATAAGACTCCTTATTCCCATTACTTTACTTTTTCATTAGGATCTAGTGAAGCCTGGATGACACAGTGAAAAGAACACTTAACCTTGAGTTACAGGATCTGAGTACAAATCCTGCCTCTGATGTTTACTTCCTCTGTGACCTTGTACAAGTTACTGAGCCTCATTTTAGTTTTTAAAGAATCTTCTTTTTTTTCTTTTCATAGGCAGAAGAGGAAAGAAGCTCCATAGACCTAATGCAGAAAGGAACCTCACAGACCATCTAGTCTAACTCTCGTATTTCATGGATTAGGAAATGTAGGTTTGGGAATATGAAGTGATTTGCTCAAGGTAACTTAGGTTTTACATATCAGAAGAACAATTCAAACCTAAGACCTCTGACATGAGGGCTAGTGTTGGTTTAGGGTTTAAGACTATATTTGTCTCATAAAATGATTCTAGTAGGGTGCTTGCTTTCTTTACTTTTAAAAATAATTGGTAATTATGGGTATTAACTATTCTCTAAAAGTTTGATAGAATTCACCTGTGAATCCATTGGAACTAGGAATTTTTTGCTTTGGTAGTTCTCTCACACCTAGATCTTTTGCTGAGACAGGGTTATTTAAGCTCTTTATCTTATCTTCTGATATTTGGGGTATTTTGGTTTTTTGAAAGTATCCCTCTATTTCTTTCATGTTCTCAGTTTTGTTAGCAAATAACTATAATATGTTCTCATTTTTAAAAATTTCTTTTGGATCTGCTATAATTTCATCTTTCTCATTTGCTATTCATTGATTTGACTTTCTGCTCTTTTTAAAAGCAGATTGGCTAAAAGTTTATCAATTTTAATAGTTTTAAAAATGTTTTAGTTTTATTTGTCATTCCTATTGTCTAATTTGTTTCCAATTCATCTATTTCTCATCTGATTTTTAATATCTCTTCTTTTGTGCTTATTTAGGTTTATTGCTTTCTCATTTTTGAAAATGCATATTTAGTTAATTAATCTTCTATTTTTGTCTATTTTGTTACTGTCTATTTGTAAGGATATGATTTTTGCCCTAAAGACTGCTTTAGTTGCATCCCAGGAATTCTGTCATGTCTATCTTTATCATAGCATCATTATCTTTTACACAATTATCATTTTTTCTGATTTGTTCTTTCACCCATTCATTTAGTACTTGATTATTACATCTTCTTTGGGTCTATATCTTTCATTTTTGGTCACTGAAACAATTCCCATTTTTATTACATTATGGTCTATAAAGGATGTATAAACTATTTCTACCTTTTAAATTTGTTTGCAATATCTCTGTCACTTTTTATAAAAGTTCAATATGGTGCTGAAGAAGTATGTATATTCTTTTGCTGTCCCCATTTAGAAGATGTCATAAGTCTTTTGACTCTATATTCTTCAGGAATTTGTTCAGTTTCATATTTTCCCTTTTGTTTATCTGTCTGCTAGACTAATTAAAAACAGAGAAAGGGATATTGAAGTCTCCTGTCACTATTGTGTTACTGTTTGTGTCATCTTGTAGTACAGATAATGTTACCTTTATGAATTTTAGTGCTAAGACATTTGATGCACATAAGTTTATTACTAATGTTTATTTGTTGCATATGGTTTCTTTAAGGATAGTTTTCTTATTTATCACTTTTGTGAATACATTTTTATTTTGTTAGCATGATTATAACTTCTGATTTTTAAAAAATTACTTGAGGCATAGTAAACCCCCCCCCCTTCACTCAGTTTTATTTTTGTATGTTTTTAAAATGTGTTCTTGTAATCAACAGATGGTAGGATTTTGTTTTCTTATCCAGTCTGTTACTCTTTTTCATTTTGTTGGATTGTTTAATCCATTCGTATTTAAAATTATGAGAGGAAGGTTATATTTTCTTCCATCTGTCTCTAAAATTGGGTTTTTATTAAAGTTATATTTCTTCTCTTCTTTTGTAAACACAGCACTATGTTCCTTTAACAATTTAGTCTTACTCTTTTTAAAAGTAGCTCTGTTGCCATTGGCTTTCTTCACTCACCCCTAATTCCCTCCTCTCCACTGTTATTCCTTTCCCTTTGGGGTTTTGCTTATGTTATTTTTTTCTCTTGTGCTTTTATCTTGTTACATAATTCTATTCCCCTCTTCTTCCTCTCAGTGAGTCAAGTAGGTTTCTCCTTTCCTCTCCTCCCCTTCAACTAATCCGGTTCATTAGTTTTTTCAATTTCATTTTATGAGCCCCTTTCCAAAAAGGATTTCTCTCACTCTCTTCTATCTTCTCTAGACCCTCATTTTCTGATTTATGACCCCTATAATTATCTAGTCTCTTTCTTTTCTTTGTATTCCTCATGCAATCAAAGTTTCCAAGGTATCCATTCTAAGCTCTGTCTTCTAGGTGGTTTCTGCCACTGCCTTAACCCATGGGACAGAGCTTGTCCCATAGATTGCCCTTTTCCATTGTGCCTCACCCCCAGAAGAACGCTGATTATTTCAGATGTCAGAGAGGACACTACCCTCATGATAAGGTCCTTTTCTCACCACATTCTTGAGTATTCAGCTCACCACAGATCTATGCTCTCCCCTGGTTACTTTTCCCCCTCCTTTTGCCTCAAAATCTCCCCCCTGAATCCATGCTTTCTTACTCCCCTAGGTGCTAGTTGTCCCCGGCTCCCTTCACCAATAGGAACATTCACCAGTGGAGTTCCTTTCCACTACCAAAGCAAGACCAATTCCTTTCCCCCCTTTTCGATCCTCTCCCCTTCCTTCTCACCCACTCCCTTATAGTTTCTTCTCTAATACCACAGAAGTCACCTTTTCTTCATTCTTATCTCTTGATTTGATCCCAGCACATTACACATTCCTCCCCATCTCCTTGCTCCCTTCCTCTGTTTCATGTTTCCTCCCATGTGGTAATGTAATCCCACAAAAACATTGATTCACCTGTAGGCAGCATGTCACCAGGTTCCGTCTATAATGCCCTCTATCCTTCTCTTCACTGATGCCTCCACAGGACTTCTGCCTTCATCCCCGTCTCTTTGTTAGAAAGGAGTTTCTCATTGGTCTCTGTGTTTTCACTCTGTTGCTACTGCTGTTCTTATCTATTGCATTTATCCACTCCTCCTATGTTTCTGTTTAGTTTTTTTTTTGGGGGGGGGTGTTATAGAAACAAATAATTTCTTCACTTCTGGTTTTCTTTCTAAAAATGTTTCAAACACCTCTGCTATTTAATGCCCATCTTTTTCATTTTATAGTTAAGCTCAGATTTGTGGGGTGGATCACTCTAGACAGAATCCTAAACTCCATTGCTCTCCAGAACACATTATTCCATTCCCTCTTACGTTTTCTGGAGGATGCAGATTATTCTGCATTATTAGAGTTTCCTTTCTTTTGTATTTGAAGGTCTTTTTCCTCATCACTGGTAGAACTTTAATTATTATGTGCCCTGGAGTTTGCAGTCTTAGGGTTTTATTTTGTTTTTCATGAAGGTGATTTATGTATTCTTTCAATTGGCATTTCATTTTCTGTCTTTAGAAGTTCTGGTTGGGGGCAGCTAGGTGGCACAGTGGATAAAGCACTGGCCCTGGATTCAGGAGGACCTGAGTTCAAATCCAGACTCAGACACTTAACAATTACTAGCTGTGTGACCCTGGGCAAGTCACTTAACCCTCATTGACCAACAATAACAAAAAAAGTTCTGGTTAATTCTCTGGTGTTGTGGTTTGTCATGTAGTGTTCTTGTTCTGAGAGACCTATGAGCCTTAGGATATCTCTACACATCCTGTATATGAGATCAGTATGCTTTGCTTGCATAGTGAACATATTTTCTTTTAAAGTTATTGTCTTTTGTTTCTCTTCTTCTAGCTTGGCCTTCACTTTCATACACTGGAATTACCAATCTATTGTTTTCTCTTTTGTCCTTTATTATTTTTGTTGTGCACACCATACATTCTGTTCTCATAATTCTCATTTCTCTATCGAGCCACTCAGGAATAGCATGTTATGGTTCCATGTTCTCTTCTCATTCCACAGGGTCCTTTGTCTCATCAAGTATTGAATTGTTTTCCCCAATTTTGTAGTATTTATTCATAGATGCCTGAACTTGTTTACTAGATCTGGAGGCTAATATTTCCTTCTGTTGTTTGTTTGTTTGTTTTTTTAGTGAGGCAATTGGGGTTAAGTGACTTGCCCAGGGTCACACAGCTAGTAAGTGTTAAGTGTCTGAGGCCGGATTTGAACTCAGGTCCTCCTGACTCCAGGGCCGGTGCTCTATCCACTGCGCCACCTAGCTGCCCCTCCTTCTGTTGTTAATGTTTATGTCTACGTCTTCTTCTGAGGTCTTTGGTCATCTCTTTTTCTTTCTCTTGATTTTCCCCTGCTTACTTTCTGACTCTGTCCACTCCAATAGTGCTTTCCTTGGGGGCTGGATCTTGAAGTGTCTCAGCCTCCTCTCATGCTTGGCAATTTATGGTTCACTAACCGAGGTTTCTGGCCTAAGTGACTTCTGGGTGGTCAGAACTGGCCTCAGCGAGATGCTGTGTTTTTTCCTTCAGGCTTAGTGGAGTGATGCCCAGCCCCCCTCTTCCCCCTCACATGTAGTGTCTGGTACTGTTCTACTCCCTTTGTTTTTCAGTTCCCCAGCAGATCAGAGAGTTTGTGAGTTTGTCTCCCAAGTCCTGGCAGTTTAGAGCTTTGTTGTGCTGGTTCTATGCTGTCATGGCCCCCAGCAGGCCTTTGCTTCTGAAAGGCTGCAACTTGTCATGCTAGCCATTGCTTCCTGAGCAAACTTCTACACCCTGGATCCAGGGTCCCCGTAGCACTGGGAAGAGGGGGTGGGTGATGACCAGGCTGTGCAATTGGGTTTTGTTGCAAGCCCTGACTCATGTGTCCAGTCTTTGGGTCTGCTAATGCAACCTCACTGCCCATAGGACAGGGGAGAAGTGCTGAGAAAGTTCAAGGTCAGTGAGGGTCAGTTTTTTTGGTTTCTGGACATCATAGACTATAGCATTGATTTATCATGCAGTTTCTAGTTTGGATAGGTTTTGCAGATAGAGAAAATGTTTAGTCTTCTATCTTGTTGCTCATGTGACTCCGAAGTCCTGGCCCTTCCTTCTCAAAGGCTAAGGAAGTGGAGGGCCAAGCAAGCTGGAAGGCTTTGAGTATGGGTCTGATATAAGGACCAGCATTGCTAAACTTAGACTCCCTGGAAGAGTGACCACCAGGTGAATTGTTTTGACCATAGCAACTTATTAAGCTGTCTTCTAAGGCTCAGGGGGCAGCAACCCACATACTGCTAGGAGTTCTCAGTCTGATGAAATCATAGCCTTTCTGAATGACTGTAAGATCAAGTAAGTTCAGAGAGATGTATGGCTTATACACCTCTAGACAACCCAAATTCTGTGCTCTCTTTTTCAATATTTGAGGACCACAACAAGTGGTGAATACAGTTTCTCCATAAGAACTTTGCAAAAATCTCAAAACCTGGGGGCAGCTAGATGGCGTAGTGGTTAAAGCGCTGGCCCTGGATTCAGGAGTACCTGAGTTCAAATCCAGCCTCAGACACTTGACCCTGACTGGCTGTGTGACCCTGGGCAAGTGACTTAACCCCCATTCCCCTGCAAAAAAAAAAAAATATATATATATATACCTCAAAACCTCTCCAGGCAGTCCTTTCCAAGCTGCAGTAGCTGTAATTTTCAGGTGAAAACCATCCTGATATCAATGTCCCAATCCGGCTCCTTAAAACTCCCACCCACTGACCCCTGTTTTACTCTTTTGGGCCAAGCAGATTACGTCTAATTTTTCTTTCACCGGGAAGTCTTTCAAATGCTGGGAGACAGTTATCATGCCCAACTCCCACTCTTTAATTTTCTCTTCTGTAGGTGGGAAAAAAATAGGGATTTTTAGCCTAAAGGGAATCAGATATGTCGGGGAAGGGGGAGCAGATGATTGCTGATTTCAAACATTTGAAAGGCCCTCTTTTTGATTTTTTAAAAATTATGAATTTCATCCACAAAAAATATAAACATTTCACTATACGAAGGAGATCAAAGGACAGGATTGTATAATGGAACCATGAACTTTTGTCATATTATTTTTACAAGAAATATTGGAGGGGTCAGCTAGGTGGCGCAGTAGATAAAGCATCAGCCCTGGATTCAGGAGGACCTGAGTTCAAATTTGAGCTCAAACACTTGACACTGTGTGACCCTGGGCAAGTCACTTAACCCTCATTGCCCCCCCCCCAAAAGAAATATTGGAGTTACTCTCCTTGATCCCAGAGAGGAGAATTGAGACCAGTGCTTTGAAATAAATATAAACAAGAACTTCCTAACAATTTGAAGACTGAAAAAAATCTAGAGGGGAGGGATCAAGGGTAAGAACAAATGAGTACTCATTGAGTACCTGCTATGGGCCATGCTAAGAGCTTTTAAAAATATCTCATTTGATCCTCACAACAACCTTGTGAGGTAGGTGCTGTTCTATTATTTTCCCCATTTTACAATTGAGGAAACTGAGGCAGAGGTCAAATGACTTGCCTAGAATCACATAGCTAGTATATATCTGAGGCCGGATTTGAACTCAGGTTTTCCTGACTCCAGGCCCTACACTCTATCCACTGTGCCACCTACTTGTCTGTTTAGGGAGGCAGAGCCTTCTCATGACTAGAATTTTGAACAAGTTTCCAGAGTAAATAATTTCCTTCCTTTTTTCTGCCTAATGCTTCCCATTGAACTCCTTGGGGTCAGAGAAATCCTGGGGCACTGAATCAGATTTACTCCAACTCGCTGGTCATGTCACAAAGGCCTGGCACAAATCGTTCCGTGAAGAGTCGACCCAGCAAAGTCAGCTGAATTGACTTCTCATTTTTCCTTCCTTCCCAACACTCATCCCTAAAGATAACATATGCTTCCTGCAAGGGGGCGTTTTCATGGTGCTTAACTTCTATTTACAGAGAAAATGGACTTGCATTTTTAATAAACTCCACGTCAGATTTTAAAGCACACACTCATTATTCAAGTCCAGTTCATGTGAGCTGTAGTTTCACAGGCTCAGGAGGGAGCTCTCTGGGAGCCAAGTATGCATAATCACCTCCTGACAGTCAGTTTGGCTTGGTACACTTGACCAATGTGCTCCTGAACACTCTATTTTCTCATTTGATGGAATTAGGGATAGTTATTCTGAAGAAGAGAAAACTTAGGGGGCACAGGATTAGCTGTCTTGAAATATCTGAAAAGCTATGTTGCAGAAGAGAAAAAAAGCCTGAGTTTGCTTAGCCTCAGGGGTCCCAGCCAGGAGCACTGAGTGAAAGGGGAGGGGAAGGAATAAGCATTTAGAAGCCCCTAGTCTCTGTCAGACACTGTGGCTAAGCGCTTTATAAATATTATCTGGTCTGGTCCTCACTTCAGATGAGATGAGTGGAAGTCACAAAGAGGCAAAATTCTGCTCTCCATAAGCCAAAAAAACAAACAAACAAAAGTCTTACCTTCCTTATAATTATAGGTGTCCGTGAGTGAAATGAGCTACTTCCAAGGGTAGTGAGCTGTTACTAGAGGTTTTAATTGGAAGTTAGATTACTACATGTCAAGAATGTTGTAGAGGGAATTCCTGTATGGCTTTGTTGTTGGTGTTCAATCATTTTCCATTTGTGTTGGACTCTTTGTGACCCCATTTGGGATTTTCTTGGCAGAGATACTGGAGTGGTTTGCCATTTCCTTCTCCAGGTCATTTTACAGATGAGGGAACTGAAGCAAAAAGGGTTAAGTGACTTGCCCAGGGTCACACAGCTACCATCTGAAGCTAGATCTGAATTCAGGTTAGATCTTGTCTATGTTGAATTTTAGCAAAGATTTCAATTTGCAGATAAATTACACATCTTTGCCCAATCTCCCCCCTGGAATATCCTCCCCCTTTCCTATCAAGTCTTGGAAGTTCCTCATTAGTTGTAAGGATTAAAAGAAATTAAATCATTTGCCCCTGCAGGGGAGGTACCTGACTACAGATTGAGGGACGTATATTCTGGTCTGGAGCTCCTTCCAGCAATAAATCTTATGACTACATCTTCCTGTACTTCCAAATAATTGGAACAGGGAAAAAATTCCTTTTTTATCTTTAGCCAGTTTCTTTCTTCTTGTGGGATTGCTTGTCCTGGAACACAAGCTACTGAAAGTCTTTTGCCCTCCTTTGTAAAGCAGGACTAGCCTTAACATCTGAACTAGCATCTGTGACTGGCTGTCTGCATATCTTTGGGATGCCACATAGTGGAATGGGAAGAGAACTGTAATTGGAATTAGTAAATTGGGATTCTAGTTCTGATTCTTCTCACTGTGCCACAATTTCTTTATCTGTAAAATTTGGAGGTTGAATTAGATTAAATCACTGAAGTCACTCTTCCCCATCTAATCTAAAATTCCATTTGGGAAATTAATCTCTATTCCATTATAATAAAAAAGCTCATATATTTGTTGCACTTGGCAATTAACAAAAGACCTTTCATCTATGATCTCATGTGATTTGCCAATTTCTATTATTCCCATTTTACAGATGAGGACACAGGCTCAGAAGGGTAAGTTGACCTGCCTGAACTTGCAGAATTAGTAAAATTCAATGCTCTTTCTCTTTCTTCATTCCTGCCCTAGAAAAAATGGCTTCTGAATCAAGAAAATAGTATACAGCCTTTATTCCTTCCTCTCAATGGCCCATGAAACTGAGGTCAGCACCTGCCCTTTTGGATGAAATAAATACCATATTTCCAAAAAGTCAGAGAGGACAAGCAGGTGCTCTGGGGTATATTGTTTACATTTTTAAAAATTAATCTTTGAATTTGACACAATATACTGTATGACACGCGACTCAGCGGCTGGCACACAGAGAAAGGTCTGGTGAGACTATATAACAAAATTTTCCAATCATTAATGTCTAGCTATACAATAAAAAGGTCACTATGCACATTGGAGAGGGAGAGAGTTATACTTCCTGCCTCCTTTCTTCATCTCTCTTCTTATTGATTAAATGAAGGTAATTAGGCCCCCAGAGTATCTCTCCCCTTTTCCTCTCAAGGGATTGGTTGTGCCCAGCCAGCCCTGGATAGAAGAACTCTCTAATTTTGGGAGGTGTCTTGGGCCTTATATAAACTGATTGCCCAGGCTTGATGCTTTCAAAATTGTTGCTCGAGAACAAAAGAATTGATGTGAAATCACCCCAAGCTGAACAGATAGTTGTTACATTTAGGCAAAAGGAAAGGAGAAGGGAGAAGGGGAATGAATTGCATGGTAGAATTGATTAACTGATTAGGAAAGGAAGGAGAGGAAAAGGGTGCCTTCCCTCTTGATCATTTGGGAGTCCCAGATCTCTGATCTGTTGATGAAGGCTATAACACATTATTCCATTCCATTCTATTCTTCAATACATTCATGTATCTGGGCTTCACCTCCTTGTCAGAGCTGTCCTATGCCGACCATCCAGCCCCACTTAGCTCCTGCTATTTTTCTTAGTGTCTTTGTTCTTTAAGAATCAGAACCACAGGGGCAGCTAGGTGGTGCAGTGAATAGAGCACTGGCCCTGGATTCAGGAGGACCTGAGCTCAAATCCAGCCTCAGACCCTTGACACCTACTAACTGTGTGACCCTGGGCAAGTCACTTAACCCCAATTGCCTCACCAAAAAACAAAACAAAAAAAACCCCATCACTTTAAAAAAAAAAAGAATCAGAACCACAACTAGGGTGCAGCAGCTGGAGTTTTAGCCAGCTGCCAGCAAGGATAGAGGAACATGCTTCCTACTTGTGGCTCGTACCTTGTGGCTACCCCATCCCTGAACCTCGTCTCTCCCTTCCCTCTCCCCACTTCCACCTCCCTACCTCATCCTCACCCAGGGAAAAAAGCAGGCCTGGGAGAGAATGAGAAGTTGGGTCAGAGGCCAAGGAAGATATTGGGGCAGGGGTGGGAAAATAAGACTTTCTTATGTACATATTTCGCTCTATCATTATCCTTTGTACCCCATGCCACCCCTACCCCAGCCCCTCTTAGCTCTTCCTGCCTCATTTAAAAAAATATCCATTTATATTTCTTTTTTTAAATTTTTTTTTTTTTAGTGAGGCAATTGGGGTTAAGTGACTTGTCCAGGGTCACACAGCTAGTAAGTGTTAAGTGTCTGAGGCTGGATTTGAACTCAGGTCCTCCTGAATCCAGGGCCAGTGCTCTATCTACTGTGCCACGTAGCTGCCCCTCCCATTTATATTTCTGCTAGGATCTATTCTTTATTCTGAATGATTGGCCAGGAAACTGCATACTTGGTTGGTACCTAAGCTTTTCAAAAGTAAAATTGCACCTTCAGGGGATCCCCGCTCTGCCTGTCTCCTGTCAGACATCTATTTTCCATCAAGGCACAAATTGCAAAAGGCAAGTTGAAGCAGTTGATCCTTTGCCTTCTGATATTATGAAGTGCATCAATTATTCCCTGTACGTGAAGTGGAGATGGGGTCCTTTGAATCTTCCCCTCTGGAATGCTGTAGCACACAGGCCTCCCTGACAGAAGGCTGCCCCGTGCTGCCTTTTGAAGATGCCACAACAAATTAGAATTCCTACATCCTCTTGGAACGATGCAGTCTGTTGTCCCTGGGGACTAAAGTCTGTGTAGCCTTCCTCCATTAAACCCATAAGCTTTAAACTTCTTAATTGAACTTGGGCAGGGAGATATCTGTTGCACTGACAGGCAGTTTTTACGTGGAGGGGAAGAGAAGACCTATGGCTTTAGCTCACATGCATACAGGACCTGGGCTTCTGCACAGAGGGGATTAGCTGTCAATTTGACCACAGGAAGAAGGGATACACAGTCCTGCCACCAACAACAATAGTAATAATAATGACAATCACTTTCACTTATGCAATAGTTTATGGTCGGAAGAGTTGTCACAGATGCTCTCTCATTTGCCCTTTGACATTGGTAGAAGGAAGGAAGGAAGGTAACAAACATTTAGTAAATATCTACTTTATGCCAGGCACTGTGCTCAGTGCTTTACCAATATTATCTCAGCTAGGGGGTGCAGTGGATAAAGCCCTGGATTCAGTAGGACCTGAGTTCAAATCCGACCTCAGACACTTGACACTTACTAGCTGTGTGACCCTGGGCAAGCCACTTAACCCTGATTGCCCTGCAAAAATAAAATAAAATAAATTTAAAAAATGAACCTGACAACAATCCTGGGAAGTAGTAATCCCCATTTGATTGATGAAGAAACTGAAGTAAAATTTGAACTCAGATCTTCCTTATTGCTATAAGCACTTATTGCTCAGCACTCTATCCACTGGGCCACCAGCTGCCTTCTAGACTCATTTTACAGGTGAGGATCCTAAGAAAGAGAAAGTGACATGAATTGCCTTAGGATATATGGCTAGTAAGAAACCAGCTCTTCTCATTCCAGGCCTTTTTCCAAATTAAGTATATGCATAGCCAGCCTCTAGACCACAAGTATAGAGGGGAAGGAGAGAAGAAGTGTGGCAGTCAGTGGGGCTGCTGATGGGCATAGACTGTTCTAAGGAGGTTCCTACCATGTTGTGGCTATAGCCAGAAGCTGCTAGGAAGCAGGCTGCCTGCCTTGGCACTTCTGCCCAGGGCTTTGGGAGGCAGGGCAATTAAAGGAAGCAGGCAGAGTAAATAGACTGGGGCATTCTCATGAAAACTGGCTGTGACCTCTTCTCTCATTTAGCAGCCAAAGTGACTGAAGTCCAAGTACGATCAGGCCATACCTCCCCCTTCCCTCCCTCCACTGGCTGCCTCTTACCAAGATTAAGTAGGAAATCCTCTGTTTAGCTTTTAAAATCCTTCACAACTGGGTCTCTTTCTAGCTTTTCCAGTCTTCTTAATGAATCCCTTCCAAATACTCTAAGATCCAGTGACACTGGCCTTCTTGCTATCCCTTTGACACAGTACAGATCATCTCCAACCCCCATTACTTGTCCCCCATGTCTATAATTTTCTCCTCTCCTTCTACTTCTTGGCTTCCTTCAAGACTCAGTTCAAATCCTACCTTTTGCAGGAGGTCTTTCCAAATTCTTCACACTTCTCTCAGAGACTACCTTCCATTTACACTGTTTATCTTGTATGTATATTGTCATTTGCACATTTGTCTTCCCTGTCAGTATGTAACCTCCTTGAAGGCAAGGCCTATGTCTTTTTAAATTTTTTTTTAAATTTTTTGGCATTTGGGGTGATTTGCCCAGGGTCACACAACTGGTAAGTGTCTGAGGTAATTTTCTTCTTCTTTTTTTCTTTTTTTTTCTTTTTGTGGGGCAATGAGGGTTAAATGACTTGCCCAGGGTCACACAGCTAGTAAGAGTCAAGTGTCTGAGGCTGCATTTGAACTCAGGTCTTCCTGAATGCAGGGCCAGTGCTTTATTCACTGTGCCACCTAGCTGTCCCTGAGGTCATATTTGAACTCAGGTCCTCCTGACTTCAGGGCCAGTGCTTAGGCCAACCTAGTTGCCTCATTATGGGGTGTGTGTGTGTGTGTTTGTTTTAAACCATTCCTTGTAGCCTTGGTTCTTAGTATAACATAGCAACAATCTAGTTGACAGATTGAATGGTCAAGAATTGTATGTGAAGGGGGCAGCTAGGTGGCACAGTGGATAAAGCACCAGCCCTTGGATTCAGGAGGACCTGAGTTCAAATCTGGCCTCTGACACTTAACACTTACTAGCTGTGTGACCCTGGGCAAGTCACTTAACCCCCATTGCCCTGCAAAAAACAAAACCAAAAAAAAAAAAGAATTGTGTGTGAATATGAATTAAGAGTCAGGTAAGTGGTTGTGACTGAACAAGAGGGACACAGCAGTTGAAGATAGTGCCAAGCCCCCTTGTATGTGGCACTTACATATTACTCTCAATTGCCTTTGGGAATTCAACTGTGGTCTTTGTATCCTGGAAGTACAGCCTATGGGATTTGGTGACCTTGCTGCACATTGCTTGGGAGCCAGTGCATCCGAACCCTCATCCGTAGATAAGGCATGCCCAAGTACCTGGTGCTCTATCCCTTTCTGAGTTACTCCCTCATCTTGAGGGCATCTTTGTACCTGCAACCCTAGTAGGAAAAGAGCTGAATATTGGCTGTGGAGCCTATAGAATGCACCTCTCCTCACCTCTTCCTGTAAGCACATGAAGATCCGGCCCCAGAAATAGATCATAGGATCTTAGATTTCGGGTTAGAAAGGGCATTCGAAGCCAAAGGGTCCAACCCCCTCATTTGAAAAATGAGAAAACGGAGGCACAGAGAGGTCATGTGATTTGCCCAGCTTGTAAGTCTCTCAGGCAGGATTTGAACTCAGTTATTCCTCAATTCAAACCTAGGACTCAACTACTGTGCCACCAAATAGTTACCTTCTCACTATCCTCCTTCTTATCGTCCTCATCACTACCACTGACTTCCAGGCCTGGAAACCACTCAGTCCCTCACTGCCAGTGAGTACCGCATCTGCCAGATATACCTAGGAGACTTTGAAAGGACATTTTTTAGAAGTTCTCTGGCGGGAGGAGGGGGGAGAGGGGGGCAGCTAAGTGGTGCAGTGGATAAAGCATCAGCCCTGGATTCAGGAGGACCTGAGTTTAAATCCAGCCCCAGACACTTGACACTTGCTGCCTGTGTGACCCTGGGCAAGTCACTTAACCCTCATTGCCCCACAAAACAAACAAACAAAATTCTCCAGAAATGGGATTTATGTCTTGCTCAGAAGAAGTGGCACCTATCACAATTTACATGTTGCTTCCCCCTCCCAGCCCACTTATTGATCTCAACAAAAAAAATGCACTCCAAAACATGAAGCTTTTTTTTTCATGTGTGTTGGGATTTGCCTCAATTTCTTGAACCAATGGGAATATTGTATCACATTCTAGCCACCATTTGAGAAAAGACATTGGCCAGCTCTCATAAATCCAGAGGATGTTGGCTGAGATGATATGGGGGAATGAAAAACAAGCCAAATGGGGAGTTCCAATGAAGGAACTGGGCATGCTTTGTTGCAGAAGAGAAGATTTAGGGAGCACATAATAGTGATTTCCAAGTATCTAAATAAAGGACTGTCACATGGAAGAGCAATTAGATTTGTCTTGCACGGCCCCAGGGAGCAGAACAAGGATGAATGGGTAAAAGTCAGTCAAGCGGAATTCAACTTGATAGGAGGAAAATTCCCTAACTAAGGTTTTATCCAGAGGTGAAATGGGCTACTTTGGTGGGCTCCCTCTTCCTGGAGGGTTGTCTTCAAGCAAAAGGTGGCTTGACCATTGGTCAAGAACACCAGGATGACTTGCAAAGGAAGAGAATGAGCATTTAAATAATACCTACTACACGTCAGGCCCTGATCAGAGTGAGTGCTTTACAAATATTATCTCATCTGATCCCCATGACAACCCTATGAGGTAGATGCTGTTCTATTATTGTCCCCATTTTACAGTTGAGGAAACTGAGGCAAATGGAAGTTGAGCGACTTGCTCGGGGATATACAGCTAGAGTGTCCGAGGCCAGATCTGAACTTAGGTCTTCCTGACTCCTGGCCCAGCACTCTATTCATTGTACCATCTAGTGGCATTTGGACGTTTGACCACTGATGGCCTCTGAGGTTCTTTTCCAGTCTGAGATTCTGTGGAAATCTTCATTTTGTTTCCTGTTCTTTCTTCTCCCTTCTATGACTCCATGCTTAGCCCTTGGTGATAGATTCTCAATTGGCTCATTCTCCCTTTGGGATGCAGATTTTCTCTTTCCCCATAAGACCTTGGTCCTGATGTCTACAATCTGTATGTGCTTTTTGGTGATCCCTGTTTTGGTGGGAGAGCTTCCCCCCCTTTCTTTATGAATATCATTTCCTAATTTCATCATTTTCACATCCTCAGACAACTGTCCCAAAATTCTTGTATGTAAATAGTTATTTGAATGTTGGGGCTTCCACGAGAATGTGAGCTTTTTGAGAGTAGACTGTGTTTTTATCTTTTTTTTATATTCCCCCTCTGTCTTGTATGGACAGAGAGTCCTAAGGTCCCTTGGCATGGTACCTAGCATATAGCAGGTGCTAAACAAATGCATATCGACAAACTGAGACCTTTAGAAAGGCCAAGATCACCCACTGCATCTTGGGCCGTCACCAGTCATCTTGACTTTTATCTTGCCACTGGACCACAATGACTGGAGGATAGAGTGAGGCTGATGAGTTTGTTCAGCTCTGCCTCACTTAAACCCAATTTGCTTGAGCCCAAGTCAAGACATCACCCTCATCATGTCATTGGTCCTCTTCGAGAACGAAGGACCAACAACAGCAACAAGGTTGTCCTCCTGGCATTTAAAGCCTTTCTAGTTCTTGCCTATCTTTAAAGACTTTTTCCCCCTACACTGCTCCATTTAATACACACGTTCTATGTTCCAACTAAACCAGCCTAATTATTATTGCTTCCTAAATGCATCCTTCCAGCTCCTGCTCTCTCTCTCTCTCTCTCTCTGTTACCTTTCTTCAAGGTTCCACCTCAAGAACCCTTTCCTGATGGTCTCCCTCCCCTACCTGTTAATGCTATCCTTTCCCTCCTGAAATGATGTTACATTTCCTTATCTGTATAAAGGTTGCTTGCCTCAAGCAGCCACAGCAGCAGTGGCAGCGGCTCACATTTCCAAAGCAGTTTAAGGCTTTTGCAGTCTTTTACACACTTCATCTCATCTGGTTCTCCCAACAGCCCCAAGAGGTGGGTGCTATTATAATCTTGGTTTACAGATGAGGAAACAGAGGCTCAGAGAGTGACTTGGCCAGCGTCACACAGCTGGTGTCTGAGACAGGGCTTAAATCCAGACCTTCTCTGCTCCCTGACATGTATTCTTCAGTCCAGCGACACTGGCTTCTTGGCTGTTCCTCAAACCAGACGCTCCATCTCTCAGCTCCAGGCATTCTCTCTGGGCTATCCCCTATGCCTGGAATCCTCTCCCTTCTCTGCTCCAACTACTGACCTCCCCACTAGATTCCTTTAAGTCCCAACTAAAATCCCATCTTCTACAAGAAGCCTTCCCTAACCTTTCAATTTAAGTGCCTTTTCTCTAGTATTTCTTCTTCTACAGGAAGTCTTTCCCAATCCCAGTGTTTTCTCTCTGTTAATTATTTCCTATTTATCCTTCATATAAATCATTTGTACATGGTGGTTTGCATGTTGTCTCTCATTAGATTGTAAGTGCCTTGAGGACAGGAACTATCTTTTGCTCCTCACTGTATCTCCAGTGCCTGGCAAACAGCAGGTGCTTATTAACAAATTTTTGTTGATATGAATAATGACAGTAAAAATAACATCTAACATTTCTATTCTATAGTATTTTTTAGGTTTACAAAGCACTTGACAAATATCTCATTTGATCTTCACAAGGACCCTGGGAGATGAGTGCTATTATTATTCTCATTTTACAAATGAAGAGACTGAGGCAGCACATGAGTCACTTGTCCAAAGTCACACAGCCAGTAAATGTTTGAGGCTGGATTCGAACTCATCTTCCCCAACTCCAGGCTCAGCACCCTATTCACTGTGCCACCTTGCTGAATTGATGGCAGAGACAGGCTTTGAACCTGGGTACCCTTGTTTGGTGTTCTTTCTGTTACCTCAGTGATTTTTCTCCTTCCTCTATACATGCTGCTGGTTTTGACTAATAACCTGCTGTGTGCACTCCACAGGCCACAGACTGGATCTCGGTTTTGCTCTGCCCTGTTTATTTCATATCTCAGGCAGTCTTTTATCTAAGAATTCTTTTCATCTCATTTCCCTCCAACCTTTCAATGACTGTTTTATGTTTTTATTACTTTTATTATTCCTGCAATAGCTCTTTCTATGGACCTCTCTCTTTTTTTGTTCTTTAAGGGAGGCAGCCTGCTTTTCAAGGTAAGAAAACTACTTCTAACCAAATTTAATGAGTATCAGTAGAAGAGATTTAAATATTGAAAAACAAATCTGTCAGGAAAAAAATCTAACTCCTAGCCAAAGAGTTCATAGGCTCTTTGGCCATATTGTTGCAAAGGAACCTGGATATCAATGAGATCAGCGTTCACATTTTGTTTGCAATGAGGAAAATGAGGTACAGACTCCAAAAACCACTGGCCTAAGGTCACATAGCAAGTTGAAGGCCTAGAATTTTAATTCATTCACTCCAAATTCAGTGTTCTTTCCACTGTACTAGGTTCATAACCATTGTATGGCAGTATCTCCCAGGATCAAATCTTGGGAGACCTTCAAGGGTGGTGGTGTGGGGATGAGAATAACATCGGATTTCTGGTCTGAAAGGAGCGGAGGGCGGGATGGGAAGAAGGTACCCAGATAGCTAGCTTTTGTTTCCACAGTGAGCCAGCTGTGTGACATTAAGCAAGTTCTACTCTCTGAATTTCAGTTTCTTCTTTTGTAAAATGAGGTATCAGAATAGATGGCTGTATTCTAAGATCCCTGCCAGCTCTAACCTTCTATGTTTTCACCTTCTATAAGAAATCTTTCCTGGGCTATTCCCCCTCCCCGCTGTTAATATCTTCCCCTTTCAGATTGCCTAACATTTACACTGTAAAGTATGGTATATGTAAATGTATGTATATATGTATGTATTCACTACGTCCTAAGCTCCTTTCTAATTCTGACATTCGATATCCTTAATGTCTATAAGTAAAGACAGACACCTGCTTATTCACTATATCCCTGTTGCTTACGAACTTGGAAACTAGAACAAGTAAAAGGTCTCCAGAATGTTCTCCCCATCCCCAAATTTGTGACTGTTCCCGGTGGTCTGCGTATTAAGCCACAGGCTGGGCTATCAGATGGCAACGTATCAGATGGGAGATGCAGCAATGCCTGCAAATGCTTTCAATTTTGCATCAAAACCAGAAAACAAATTCATCCAAATGATGCTGCTCTCCCTAAAGGCTAAGTGATCGCGCAGACAGATACGGACTCTGCTCAGCTGCCACTGTCTGAATCCCCACTGTGTCAAGATAAAATTAAATAAAATAAATCTCTCGGTGAGATAACTGAGAAAATATACAAGAAAGACTGGAGGTTATCAAAAGGGTAAAATCCAGCCCAACAAGATTTCCCTGCTAATAAGCAGCTTAAGGTAATCGTGGATCATATCCATCCTATTAAGTCTTTGGGTGCTTTTAAAACCTGGTTGTCACTGCCCATTAGTTCCCTGAGATCTTTGGGCAAAGGGGCGACAGCCCATCTGAACTGTCTGACAGCACTAAGCCTGCTGCTGCATCCTTTGAAGCAAACGGACTGGCTGGGCTTTCGCCTAATAGTGAGAAGGCGTGCTCACATAACAGCTCCTTCTCCGCTTCTCTCAGGCAGGAGGGATAGATTTCTGTCTCCCTACCCTCAGCCACAAAGGCAATCAATGATCCCACGGTCAGAAAATGCCCACAGGGTGCTGGATAGCCAAGATGCTGGAGAGAAATCCACTGCTCACATCTGGTATTATTTACCAAGGTGAGGCTTTTCCAGATCTGAAAAAACAGAATACCAGGATTTTGCACTTTTGGAAGGGGTTTAGAACTGTGAGACCCAAAGAGCTTTGAAAAAGCACATCTGTAGGATGTTTTTCTTTTAAAAGAATGAAAGTTGTGATTGTCTCATAAACATCAAACCTCAGAAAGTGCCAAGAATTCAGGTAGATTCCAAGTCTACGAAATGAGGGCCTATTCTAGAAGACTAATTGGCTTAAGACTGACTTTCAGCCTGAGATCTCCTTTACTTAATAATCCATCTTAACTGTACCACCTGCTACCCCCATCCTGACAATGGCAGAGTGTATCCATTAATCATTCAACAAATATTTATTAAGCACCTGCTGTATGCCAGGAATTGTACTTGGTACTAGAAGATAGAAAGACAAAAGTAAAACAGTCTCTATCCTCAGGGAGCTCAGTCTAGAAGAGAGGCAATGTATGGCATATCTATATCCATTTATGTATATAGACATATATAATATACTATAACATACATGTATGTTATAGTGCTTGTAAAGACACATATCAGACCACCATTTCATACACACATATATGTGTATATATAAATACATATACACTAGGTTTGAATGTGATTTATAACCTGAATGGCCCTGAGCAAGTAACTTTTCCTCCCTAGGCATTAGTTTCCTTATCTGTATGATCAGGGAGTTAGACTACAAGATTATACCTTGAAATCCTATAATCTTAAATCCTATGAGCCTACTTCCTTGGAATGCTCTTCCATCTTCATCTGTAGTATTCAGATCGTAGCTGAAATACCATCTCTTCTGTGAAGCCTTCCATGATATGCCCAGCTAGAAGTGAATCCTTTTCCCACTGATCTCATAGCAATTTCTATTTCTCTTATGTTGCTAATCACATTTTAATTTGTATTATATTTATTTGAGTCCATGTCTGTTCCTCCACCCCCTTCTAAACTATAAGATCCATTAGTGCCTCGATTATGTCATATAGAAACTTAGTATATTCCCCTAGCTCCTGAAATACAATAAAAATAAATAAAATAAATTTAAAAAGGTTTGGATGCAATAAGTACTTAATATGCGCAAAGCACTGTGTTGTAGTGGAAAGAACACTGAACTTGGAGTAGGGAAACTTGGGTTCTGACTCAACTCTGACCCTTTCTAGCTCTGTCACCATAATCATCAATAAATTCTCTGACCCTCATGTTTCTTTTTTTCTTTTTTGTTGAGGCCATTAGGGTTAAATGACTTGCCCAGGGTCACACAGCTAGTGTTAAGTGTCTGAGGCGGGATTTGAATTCATTTCCTCCTGAATCCAGGGCCAGTGCTCTATCTACTGGGCCACCTAGATGCCCTCATGTTTCTTTTTTTTTTTTTTTTTGCCCTCATGTTTCTTAATTTATAAGAGAGAATAAAACACCATCCACCTCATAGAGTTGTTATGAAAAACATGCTTTGTAAACAGCAAGAGCTAAATGTATGTATGTATGTATATATATATATACATACACACACACATACACACACATATATATGAAATTATGATTATATGCTTGCTGTCTACGTTCAGATAAAATGTGATAAATAATCTTGGTTCCGGAGGATGAGTGATTAAAACCTATCTTATTCCTGCTCAGTAGGAAGGTGGGGGACTACAAAGCAGAATGTTGTATATGCAGCAAATCCAACATATCCAAAAGAGAACTCACTACTTTCCCCCTAAACCATTTTCACTACTAAATGTCCTTTCTATGAAAGGCTCACTATTTTTTCAGGCTCCCAGGTTAGTAAACTTGCCTTTATTTTTGACTCCTCACTCACCCTCATTCTATATATCCAAACTGTTGTCAAATTTCTACCTCCAAAACATCTCACCCCTTTTCTCAACTCACAGGGCCACCAATTTAACATGGGCCTTTGTCACCTCTCATCTAGACTATGATGATGGCCTCCAAATTAGTCCCCCTGACTCAAGCCTCACCCCCACTCCAATTTTTTCTCCACAAAGCTACCAAAGTGTATTTCCTTAAGCGCAAAGCTGACCACATCAATCCCCTACTCAGTCAACCCTAGTAGCTTTCTATTGTCTCTAAAATAAAATATAAACTCTGGTTTTTAAAGTCCTTCAACAGCCTAGCTCCAAAGCTGTTGTTTCAGGCTCATTATATATTATATCCCTTCTCACACTCTGCTGTCCAGCCAAATTGACCTTTTCTTTGTTTTTAACACATGGAATTCCATTTCCAATCTGTATGCCTTTGTGCACTGGCCCTCTCCCATGCCTGAAATACATTCTCTCCTCACTTTTACCTAATAGATTTTTTTTTCACTTCAAGATACAATGTAGGAAATGTCTATATTATCTTTATCACACTAACAGTCTATTTTCCTTCCCACTTTTTAACTTATTGTGTGTGTGCATGTGCATGTTGTGTCCCTGGCTAACATGTAAGCTCCTTGAGAATTGTGATTTTGTGTTCCCAGCACCTAGTTCAGAAATTGTCACATAATAGGCATTTAATAAATAAATACAGGTGGGTGGTACAATGGATAGAGCGTCAGGCCTGGAATCTGGAAGACCTGATTTCAGATCTGGCCTCAGATACTTGAGAGCTGTGGAATGCTAGGCAAGTCACTTAATCCTGTTTACCTCAGTTTCCTCATCTGTAAAATGAGCTGGAGAAGGAAATGGCAAACCACTCCAGTATCTTTGCCAAGAAAACCCCAAATGGGGACACAAAGAGTTGGACATGACTGAAATGACACCAACAAAATGCTTATGATTGACTGATGCCGTGAGATAGGAATCACTGTGTTGACTGGTTTTGCTCTTTGGAGACAGTGTAATGGTAAATGACTATGATGTCAAAATAAAAGCTATCAACACACCTTAAAAATGTTTGCTGAATGAATGTCTCGCACAGTGACCTACCACTGGGTCTCTGGACCTAATCATTACTATTCGATTTTAGTAGGTTTCCTGATCGATAACTGTGATGGTACCGCTAAGTCATGACATCAGATGGTCTCCACAAGCAAGATTCTAGGTTGGCATGGCAAAGGCCTTGGTGCATACTGCCCATGTTCTCCTCATCTAACTTTGCCTTTTGTTAATATCTTAAAATACAAGACCCAACCCAAATGGAATCTCCTTCCTGAAGCCAACCCCGATTTCTGTAGCTCAATGTGAACTCTTCTTCAGATGGATGATAGTACTTTGGAGCTTTCCTAATGCACTGATCACCTCCCTCTTCGTATAATAACTACATGTATAAATGTCTTATCCTTGCTACTAACTTTTTGAGGCTCTCCTCATTATTCTTTGTATCTCTAGAGCCTAGCAGAGTGCTTTATATACAGTTGGTGCTTAATAAATGGTAACTTGAATTGTAGATGAATTTAGTGTCTTGGGCTGAAATGCTAAAGAGGATCTGAAGTGGGGGGGAGGGGGGGGCAGAGCTTAGCTTTGAAAGGAACCAGGCATTCCAGGAAATGGAAGGGAGGAAGGAAAGTATTCTAGGCATCAGAGATTGTCTTTTAAGGTGGGGTTTAGTTTTTCTTGGCTAAATGGATCATTATTTTAAGAGGTTAGCAAGGAAGTCGGTGCCATGTCATCGTATAGTACTATACCTGAAAACAAATGTGCTAAGGGATGAAATGAAGGAAAATATTGTTGGTCTCTGTCATCAAAATACTTTTTATATCCTCACACCAGCCTAGAACTTTCTGATTATTGTTATTTCCATATTGTGTGCTGACAACTAGTTACTCCATTAGATTATAAGGAGAGGGCAGAAACTGTCTTGCTTCTTTTTGTATCCTTTGCCATTAGCACAGTGCCTGGTACATATTAGGCACTTAGTAAATGTTTACAGAATTTAATTGAGAATCTAGTTTCTCTATTTGCATTAGCATCCTTCTCTTTCATTATTATTACTTTTTTGTGGGGCAATGAGGGTTAAGTGACTTGCCTAGGGTCACACGGCCAGTAAATGTCAAGTGTCTGAGGCTGGATTTGAACTCAGGTCCTCCTGAATTCAGGGCTGGTGCTTTATCCACTGTGCCACCTAGCTGCACCCCCTTCTCTTTCATTTACAGGCCCATAGGAGTTGGATTATATTAAAGCTGGATGGAGACATGAGAACAAGGAACACAGAATCTTAGACCTGGATGCGATAGATGATGCTGACAATGAGAACAACTGACATTTGCATAATTCTTTAAAGTTTATAAAAACCTTTTGTATGTTTGTAAAACTTTAAAATAAATCTCTTTTGAGGTTCACAACAACCCTGTGAGTTAAGGGCAAGAGGTATAATACCCCCCTTTTATGGATGAGGAAACTGAGGCAGAGAAAGGAGAAATAACTTGCCCAAGGTCACTCAACAAGACTAGAATCTAGGTCTCCTTGCTCCCAGTTGAATTCTTTTCCTGCTACACCAGTCTGGTCAGAATCATATTTTTGGCTGCAGAAATAAAGTTACTTATGTGACAGCTTTTCATTTTTCCAATACACAGTTTCATTTCTAAAAGGAGAATGTACATATGCATAATTTCTCCCCCTTCTCTTCAAGAGGAGGTGACAAAGCCTCTGTCAAAATGTCCCTGGCTTCGGTCTTTACCATATGGAAGACTCCCCTCTTCTCACTATGCCAGTAGAGTACTCTAGTGGTAGGACCTTGGGAAAATAACAATGTCACAACCTCAATTTCACTATCTGTAAAATGGGGACTTGAACTAGATACCTCCTAGGGTTTGAATTAGGGCTACCTCATTTAGAAGGCAAAATACAATAATGAAGGTGAAATAAACATTCACTCAACTAATATTCATTAGAAATTTGTTACTTAGATCATGTTCACTTAATGATTCTTCCTTCTATCCAGGAAATGGAGTTAGGGAATCAAAAAATTTCAGAGGTAGCAGAGGTCAAATAGTTCAATCGCTGCCTGGAAAAAAAAAGAATTATTTCTACAGCATCTCCAACAAATAAATAAATGGTCTCTTTACCTGGAAAATAGAAATGAACCACCTTTAGATAGCTCATGAGCCCTAGAACACTTGTGGGAAGAAGTATAAACCACATGCTACTCATTGTTCAAAGCCCAGCTCCAGTGTCGTAAAGACTTCCAACCTAGATAGAAATGACCTCTCTCTCCTCAGATTGCACAGCAATTCACTTGTATTAAATTCCTAGAAATTAATTATATCCTAATTTGCATTATAGTATTTCTTGTTTTCCTATCAAACTGTAGGCTATAGGAGGGTAAAGAGCCAATATGAGCTAAACCTCATACCTCTCCCTATGCCGAGAACAACATTCTCCAAATCAGGTCCTTCCCTGACTTGGCATTCTTTGTTCTCTGGGTGCTCAATAAATATTCATTGGAGAACCAAACGAATTGGTCATTCCACATTTCATCAGAGAAAAATGATTGATTTAGGACAGTTTTCTCCTCAAGCCACCAACTACCCTTACCCTTTTCTTTCTCAGTAGGCTAACTTGTATTTCACTGTCCTGAGAAGATTGAGGTCATCCAATATGAATTTCTTTATTTCTTCTACTTTATACCTCAAATGATATATTACATTTTTTTTTCATCTTCTACTTTCCTGTGGATGTGATAGCCTTCTTCTTTGCCCAGGAAAATCTTTCTACCTGTATCCTTGATCACTTCTTCTTCCAATTCCTGTATTGTAGCTCTATCAATTTTTCCTCCTTTTTTGCATCTTTAATGTGTTCCTTTCTATTGAGTTCTTTCTTTTGGTCTACAACAATGTTTAGTTCTCCCCATACTTAAAAAAATAAACAAAAAAAAAATTCCTTGGTCTTGGCTACCATCTCAAGCTATTGTACTTTCTCTTCTCTCACTCAATGCTAAACTTATAGAAAGAATAGTACATGCTTACATTGTCCACTCCTTCACAATCCATACACTTCCTAATTCCCTGCATTCTGGTTTAAATTCTAACCACTCTACTGAAATTTCACCCTCCAAGGTCATGCTGACAGCTTATTTGCCAAATACAATGATATTTTGTTAATCCTCATTCTCTTTGACCTTTATGTAGTATTCAACAATCATGACCACTTCTCCCCCTTCTTGACCTCATCTCCTCCCTTGGTGAAAGGGAAACTGGTTTTGTGTGTGTGTGTGTGTGTGTGTGTGTGTGTGTGTGTTTTCTGGTTCCTTCTTAATTTTCTGAGAACACCTTCTTAATCTCTTTAACTGGTTCCTCTTCCTCCTTTCTTCTCTCCATGAAATGAAGGGATTGGACAAGATGGGCTCTAAAGACCCTCCAGCTCTCAATCTATGATCCTTTCCAATTAACTCCTTATATAATTGGTCAAGGTAATAATCTTAATGTATAGATCTGAGAATAAATTACTCCTCTACTCAAAAATATTTAGTAGTTTTTACAAACTGCATAACACACAAAATCCTTAGCCTAATTATTCAAGCCCTTTTGCCATATGAGTTTGATTTTTCTATCTTTATTTCACAGTTCTGTATTCTCTTTCATAAAGGCTGTGTTTCCGCAAAAGTGATTACTAGCTATTCCCTCATGGACAGCATTACTAGTTGTTTTCCAAAAGACGTGCTGTCCCTCATGACTATATTTGATTTCTCTTTTGCCATTTTTGTCCATTGAAAAATTCTCCCTTAAGACTCAGCTCAAATACTTCCTATTTCCCCAAACCTTTCTTGTTACTCTTACAATTTCTTTCTTGAATTTCTTATGCATCTTTTTGACCTCTCCAATGTACAATGATTATTTAAAACTTGTATTCTAGTTTTTGTTTTCATTTCTAATTATACACTCTTCCCTGCCTCTGTCCCCCATGTATTATTTTTCCTTTCTGTCCTCAGTATATAGACCAATGCTTTATCCATAGTGAACATTTAGTTAGTGATTGTTGAATCATATCGTATTCTGAGTGTCATTTTACTCATCAGTCACAGAGTATGTAATCTGATGAATAGAGCCCAGAAGAGTTAACGTTTTATGGCCGAAGACAATCACTTTTTTTGGACCTAAATTTCATAGAACTCGTTATTATTACTTAACAATATGGGAAACTCCTCTTTTCTTTCTTTCTTTCCTTTCTTTCTTTCTTTCTTTCTTTCTTTCTTTCTTTCTTTCTTTCTTTCTTTCTTTCTTTCTTTCTTTCTTTCTTTCTTTCTTTCTTTCTTTCTTTCTTTCTTTCTTTCTTTCTTTCTTTCTTTCTTTCTTTCTTTCTTTCTTTCTTTCTTTCTTTCCTTCCTTCTTTCTTTCCTTCCTTCCTTCCTTCCTTCCTTCCTTCCTTCCTTCCTTCCTTCCTTCCTTCCTTCCTTCCTTCCTTCCTTCCTTCCTTCCTTCCTTTCTTTCTTTCTTTCTTTCTTTCTTTCTTTCTTTCTTTCTTTCTTTCTTTCTTTCTTTCTTTTTTGGTGGGGCAATGAGGGTTAAGTGACTTGTCCAGGGTCACACAGCTAGTAAGTGTCAAGTGTCTGAGGCCAGATTTGAACTCAGGTCCTCCTGAATCCAAGGCTGGTGCTTTATCCACTGCACCACTTAGCTGCCCCCAGGAAATTCCTCTTTTTCCAGAACCCAAACTATTAAAAAGTACAAATAAACAGAATTTTTCATGGGCATAAATTAAAAGGGGAATTTGTTTCTGGGAAGTCCTTAATTTTAAATTTAAATCCTTAAATTGAGGCTGATCATCATATCCATTTAATCTCCCTACAGATTCAATTTCTTCATCTGTAAAATTATGGGGTTGGACTGCTCTGCCCCACCCCCACCCTCAATCTGACATTCTCTAAAGCAGAGGTGACAAATACCTCTAGGATCAGATTAAAATGCAATTAGGAAATATTTAACAAAATAAATAAGATACCATACAACATAAATGACATCACATTTTAAAAATAAGTCGGGGGGTGGCTAGGTGGCGCAGTAGATAAAGCACCGGCCCTGGATTCAGGAGTACCTGAGTTCAAATCCGGCCTCAGACACTTGACACTTACTAGCTGTGTGACCCTGGGCAAGTCACTTAACCCCCATTGCCCTGCCAAAAAAAAAAAAAAGTCAATATGCCATCCCCACTCAAAGATCCTTATGTATGGAATAGTGGTCCCCATTTCTATTTGAGTTTGACATCATTGCTCTAAGGCAAAGCTTCTTAAACTGCGGGTCATGACCCCTTATGGGGCCACCTAACTGAATGTGCGGGTCATGAAAAAATATGGCAACAGTATGAGGTTAGGTATGCCTATTTTTTTTTTGAGGTATACCTATTTTTTATACCTATACACCTGGGTCCATGTGAAAATTTCTCAGGCAAAAAAGGGGTGGCAGCATTGTGGAGAAGAAAAGAATCCTGTTTCAAGAGCCCAGGGATTTGGGGACAACTCCCAGGGTGATCATGGTCTTGTTCTTTTATTTTTCTTAAGTCATTTTGTTTCTCTGTATTTATCAGTAAAGAAAGAGTTTGGACAGCTTTATGATTCTGATAACCATGGTCTATTTGGGAAATGGCAGTGAGGTAGCACAGTGGATAGAACACCAGGCCAAGAGTTCAAACCCACCTTCAGATGATGACTAGCTGTGTGACCCTGGGCATGTTACTTAACTCTGTCTCAATTTCCTCATCTGTAAAAGGATCTGGAGAAGGAAATGGCAAACCATTCCATATCTTTGCCAAGAAGACCCCAGATGGGATCACAAAAAGTTGGACATGACTGATAAGTGACTGAACAGCAGGTTTTAGTCATTAAGGGTTTAGGGCAAGAAGAGCCTCATCCAATCCTCTCTACCCCATCTATCAGAGGAAGAAACTGAGGCCCAGAGACTCTTAAGGGACTTTCAAAGAATTACAAAACTATAGAATGTTAAAGCAGAACCCAGGGGTTCTTCACTTTTTTGCATCATAGGACTCTTTGGCCAATTCATGAAGCTTATGGGCCCTTTCTTAGAATCATAGTTGTTTTTAAAAAAATTCAGAACGGAAATAAATATTAAGTTTTAATTAGAGTTTCATAACACTAAAGCTGTACTTTTTTCCTATCCAAGTTTATAGACCCCCTAAAATCTGTCTACCCTAGTCTAACCCAACTATTCCCATTTCATTGTATAGCAGAAGAAGGTGAGACCCAGAAAAATCAATGAATTTGCCCAAGGTCACCAAAGCTGGTCAGTGGCAGGTCTGGTACTTGAGTGTTATTAAGGCTGAAGTCGAGTAAGGGCAGATGTACTTTTTTAATCTATGCTAATGTCAGAGGCTTTTTCCACTCAGTGCTAGGACATCTATTTTGTGTTTATCTTGGATGGGAGAAAAGTGAGTAGAGAAGAAGCTCTTTGCTCCTAACTTCCTGGCTTTTTTTTTTTGTTCTTTCTTATCACCAATCTTTAGATCTATTTTTAATAATAATCATAATCCCTACAATTGTACAGCAGTTTAAAAATTCACTAAATTCCTTCATTTATTATTGTACTCTGACAATAGCCCTGGGAAGTAAGTAGGGCAGGGATTATCATCACTAACATAAAGGGCAACAGAGGCTCAGAAGGAAAATGTGATCTCTGGAATAGAAATGAGACCTGTGTTTGAATCTTACTTTATGCTAGTCAGTTGAAGAATTGAGTGAGATTCAAGTTTCCTGGTTTGTGATGCAGGGCTCTCTCCTCTGTGCCATGCTGCTGATCTGATGGGGAAAACAATTTTCATGCTCACATCACAGGATGGAATGAGATTTGCGAAACGGTGGCAAACTAAGGCTAGGGATACTGGATTCTGGTTCAACACATCCAATGGTAACTCAGTCACTGATAAATCTGTACTCTCTTTTCCTGGAGTCTATTTACATGAATCTCTGCCACCATGTTTTTTGATATAATGGTCAATGGCACCATCAGAGGTGGGGAATGGGGTGAATATAGGAAGAAAGAAAAGGTGGTGAAGGGTAGTCAAAAGCCTGGGGGCTCAGACCACAACCAACATCACATATCCCATTTCCTCCCACTATCAAACTGAGCTCTCAAAGAAGCTAAGGATTCTATAAAAAACAGGAGTGAGAAGAGAATACATTTCAGGCATAGAGGAAAAACATTTTTTTGCAAAAGCACAGAGAATGGATGTGGGAACGACAGGGAACAGCTAGCAGGACATTGTGGCTGGAACATAATTGTTGTTGGTGGTCCTTTGTTCCCAAAGAGGAACATGACATGGGATGATGTCATGACTTTCAGTGAACTGGATTTAAGTGAGGGAGGGCTGTGCAAAGTCACCAGCCTCACTGTCTCCTCCAGAGCCATCTGGATCCAGTGGCAAGATATATATATCAGGACAACTAGAGATGACCCTGGATGTTTAAGGAAACTGGGGTTAAGTGACTTGCCCAGGATCGCATAGCTATTAAGTGTCTGAGGTGAGATTTGAACTCAGGTCTTTCCAATTTCAGGGCCAGTGTTCTATCTACTGAGCCACCTAGCTGCTCCTTCTGGAACATAGAGTTTATGAAGAAAAGTAATTTGTAATAAAGCTTCGAAAAGTAGGATGGAGACAGAGTCTGCCAGAGGACTTTGGGGCAATAGGGATCCATTGAAGGTACTGGGGGAGGGGAATGACTGATCAGACCAGCACTTTTGCTTGCAAAACCTTTTTGTCATGATCAATGCCTTGTTCATTATAGGTGCTTATTAGACATTTTATTGAATTGGATAGATGATCTCTCCCAACTCAAAGATTCTATGGGCTTGTCTACATCTTTCATTTTACAGATGAAGGAACAGAAGCCTAGAGAGAAATGGTTTGCCCAACATCGCAGCTTTTCAGTGACCCCATCTAGAACTAGAACTGATGTCTCCTGACTCACAGCTGAGGTAACTGGCGGGGGAAGGGTGGATTTCAAAGGTCTTAATGAGGTTATGGGCCAGTGCCCTGGAACACAGGCCATGTTCTGTTCCTGTTCTAAGATTGCTATTCCTGGACCAACTTCAAACTGCCCCAGTTAATGGTTTAATTAGGAGAAAATCCTTGACACTTACATAAAGCCTTCCCTATGAGGAATGGAAAATTAAAAAAAAAAAAGCCAAGGCAAAGTGTGAGTAAGGGGAGCTGTGGGGTCAAAGCAGATCCTAAGGCTGCTTTCTCTGTCCCTGAAGTGTTAAGGCGAGGATAAACACAAGGGCGGAGGGACACATTTCCTCACCCGCACAATAGATTTATCCACTTAAAGAAAAAATCACAATATTGAGGTAGTTTCACACCCATCTTTTCAAACAAAGTTGTTGTTTTTCATACCCCACTTAGGGGTAGATTTTTTTTTTAACAGAAATTGATATAGTAAAACAAAAACCAAGATCTGTTCCTTTGCCTTTCTGGGTCACGGCTGTGTCCCTTGAACGGGGGATTGGAGGACACAAAGCTTTCTTTAGCTCTAGTAATGACAGAGGAAAAGAAGCAAGGCCTCTCCCACCTGCAAAGAACCAAAGTCCCAGGGATCTCTCAGGCTCCCAAGGATGAGGACATTTGATTATATGACTTGGAATAAGGGCCTCTGACTTGGGGTAAAGAGACCTGTTTGAGTTCCAACCCTGGTGAGGCAGTTGAAATCATAGATTAGAGATTTAGAGCTGGATAGGATCTCTAAAGTCATCTAATTCAAATTCCTCATTGTTAGAGATGTGGAAATTGGAGCCCAGGGAGATGAAAAGACTCACCCAAGGTCACACAGGCATTAAGTTGCAGAGCTAGGATTTGAACCCATGCCATCTGACTCGGAATAAATAACCACAATCTGTACTAACAATGTGGTCCTGGGTGAGTCATTTAACTTCTTGAGCTTCAGTTTCATCATTTGTATTATGGGAATAGTAACATTTGTCTTAGTTACTTTTTCTCTGCTGAATTCTGGTGACTCCGTATTAATATTACTCTTTAAATCAAATATACACTTTTCTGCCTGGTAATTATAGCCCTTCACATGCTGGCTTCAACCTACCTTGCTAGCTTTAGAATGTTTTATTCCTCATCATGTACTCTTTAGTCTAGCCAAACTTGCCTTCTTGCTGTTTTTTTTTTGGGGGGGGGGGAAGGGTGGAGGGGCAATGAGGGTTAAGTGAGTTGCCGAGGGTCACACAGCTAGCAAGTATCAAGTGTCTGAGGCTAGATTTGAACTCAGGTCCTCCTGAATCCAGGGCCAGTGCTTTATCCACTGCACCACCTAGCTGCTTCTCCTCTTGCTGTTTTTTTTTTTAACACATGATGATCCATCCCCTAACTCCATACCTTTCCCTTGCCTGTCTCCCCACCTCTTTCTGTCCCTCCAAACTTGGAATTCAATCCCTCTTCATCTCAACTTTGGAGAACTCATCTCCTTTAAAGCTCAGCTCAAATGTCACCTCCTACATAAAGCCCCTTCCTTAAACCACCGCCTCCCCAGCTGCTCAGCTCTGCTCATTAAATTACTTTGCATTAGGTACACACGTTTGCATTTTGTCACACCCTACCTACAGAATACAAGTTCCTCAAGGTCAAGTATCCTTTCACCTTTGCCTTCACATCTCCAATGCATTCCATGGCACTGGGCTCACAGGAGGTCCTTAATAAATGCTTCTCGTGGATAGGGACATGTGGAGGAAGAGTTATATAAAAGGCAAAACATGATGGAAGTGTCAGCTATTGATAATACTATTGTGTCATATCCCCCTGATACCTTCTAGGATGGTCCAACTTGGATGTCTCACCACAGCATGGCAGCAACCCTGGCTTATTGAAGAATATTCCATGGAATACAAATTCTGGAAGGTTCTAGTTTCCTGGAAAGGCTTTCGGGATGGTCCCAGCACATGACTGTATCTTCAGCTCAGGGACCAGACTAGTTAAGTATGGAGAAACTTCGCAGCAGTAGGGTAGCCACCAAGTGAATAATTCTTTGGCCATGGAAGCCCATGAAATGAAGAGAAACAAAAAATGGCCCATGGTGTTGTGAAGTTTTCCTTCTCATTCTCTAGTGATGGTAGCAGAAGGGGGTGGGGAGGGAGCCGGAAGAGAAGGCTAATAATCATGTGGTTTTTGGATGCTCTTGAGACCTTTATTTAACTCTTGCTATGACAAATGTGAAATCTTTGTCAATAACCGGTGAGCTGACATACTCCTGGAAGAAGTGAGCCACATGAATACTGATCTTCACTCAGGGCATGGGATAATAAATGGGCCACCCAAGGACTGCATGGGTAGCCATACAATGCTAAAAGACCTTGAGAAAGTCTTCCAGGTCATTGGGTAAATACTTTATAGAGGAATTACAGGAAGAGCATGGTAGGCAACTTGGTAAAGTGGAAAACACTCCCATTCTAAAGCCAGACATCCTGAGTTCAAATCTTGTTACTGACACTGGGTTGTGTGACATTGGACAAAGTCATTCAGTCTCCCTGGCTTTCAGTCTCTTTGTGTGTAAATCGAAGGAGGGGTTTTACCAGATGGCTCCTGAGGTCTCTCCTGGCATATCTCTGATGCTATGACAAGAATTACACAGGATCAGAAGAAATGGATGAGAAGGTTTGTACCTCGGGGGCATTCTCCACCATCATAAGTTCACAGATTCATGAAAGTATCTCCTCACTCAAGTAGGAACTCTATGGAGGCAGACACTGTTTTATCTACACCTCCCCCTCCCCCCACCCCAGAGCCAGGCACAGTACTCTGCACCTAACAATAAATGAAAGATTTTTCATCTCTGAAAAATAGCCTTCTTGACTATGTATTGGCAGTGGGAAAGCAGACTTATACTTCACTGAGATAATTTCTAGAACTCATCCCTCACTTGCTTCTATGACCACCAGACCCCACTGCTCCATCAAACATTTTAAGCCAGGACAGGAAACAGCATAAATCCTGTCTTGTGATGGAGTTGGATTTTAATAGATATGAGGCAATGTACTATAGTGGATGGTATAGTAATAGGTATGGAATAAGAAGACCAGGGTTGGAGTCCAAGTCTTCCCTCTTCTAGACATTGGGCAATTCAACCCAGGAAATATTTATTGAGTTGAGTTGAGCCTACCATTTACAAAGCACCAGGATATGGGAGATGCAAATGCAAAGGTAAAGAATACAATTGTTACCTGTTCTCAAGGATTTTATGCTACAGTATCTTTCTGGGTCTTAGAATATAGAATATTAGAGGCTTCAGAATCTATGATTTATGGTATTACAACTGGGAGGGCTCATTTATTTTTTTTAGATGAGTAAACTGGCTCTTAACATCATCCTACATTCAAAGTTTCCTCCCAATTCTAAAATTCTGATTCTTTAAGATCACAGATTTCTCATAATTCCAAAATCCTGTGATTCTTCAGATATTATGATTGAAGTAATGAGCACCCTAACATCTTTACCACTTTAAGATCTACCCCCTTGGGGCAGCCAGGTGGCGCAGTGCATAGAGCACCAGCCCTGGATTCAGGAGGACCTGAGTTCAGATCTGGCCTCAGACACTTGACACTTAATAGCTGTGTGAGCCTGGCCAAGTCACTTAACCCTCATTGCCCTGAAAAAACAATCTACCCCCATGACTGCTGTCTAAACAGGTTCCTGTTATGTGCCTCAGTTGGTTATCTTCTCATCTCCAGCCCCGTATAGGAGGTATTTATGAGAACTGACTATCTTTCTAAGTCAGGGGTTATTAACTTGGTGCCCATGAATTTAGTTTAATTTAAAGAAAAATAAATAATTGTACTTCAATATAATTGATTTCCTTTGTAATCCTAGGTATTTTATTTTATACAATTATACATTTAAATCCAAGGGTTTCATCAGACTGCCAAAGGAGTCTTTGAGACAAAAATGGTTAAGACCCCTTGTAAATAAAAGCCATAAATTTGGGAAAGTAAGAGGCTTGTTTGTTCCTCCAGAAACATTCTCGTTATGAGAACAGAGTCTCATACATTTAAAATGGGGCCCATTTAACTTGAATTTCAAAGGGCTCTCCAGCGATTCATACATTCAGATGGGTTAAGTGTTCCTGACCTAAACCATGGTTGGTTAGTTCTTAGTCACTGGCTGAATCTAGGCCAATCTCGTGGATGGAATAATAGGAAACTTAGAGCCTGGATCCTGAAAAGAGCAGATAAAACAGAGCAAAGAAACATGAGCTCATTAATAAGCCTTGTCTTAATACCTCATCCCAGATTCTGAAATGCCCTGTTTCCCTCGGTTTGGTGAGCTCTTGTTAATGACTGCTTCTCTGTGGAAGCTGGCCTTCAGGGAACGAGTGAGATTTGCATCTTTCTAAACTCTGACAGTCGATTACAGAAAGTGTGAACATGCTACGTGTTTGTTGTCATCTTTTAAAATAAACTTTGAATCATTTGAATTCTATTAATTTTTGGTCTTTTCTGTTTCATAACCAGCAGCATTAGAGTATGTTATCAAGATGTTCTCTGCCCTCCCTCCTCCCGCCAAACCCAATCAATGCAATTACAATACTTTAGGAAAAAAAAAATCAGGCTGCCCCCAACACAGGACATCCCCAACAGGGTCATTCAATAGCCCTGGGGGAAATAGAATGATTCATAGTTATCAGCCTGATTTCTAAAGGTTTGTACAGCTTAATACCTTTCACTAAAGAATTTCAAAGCAATATTGGACATTACATATCAACCCATTAAATCACTTCTGAGAGGAGAGGAGAGAAGGAGAAACATTTATAGCTGGGAAGGATCTTAGAAATAATATAATCCAACTTAATTTTTACAAATGAGGAAGCTGAGGTACAAGACAGGGCATTAAGTTGGCCAAGGTCTCAAAGATAAGAAGCAGCCCTTTGGAACCAGATCTTTTGACCCCCCAGCCTAATGCCCTTTCTACTTCTCACTGCTGCCCACACCAGAACTGTAGGAGGCAGACAGGGGGAGAATTATTATCTCCATTTTACAGAGAAGGAGCTTGAGGATCTAGAAAGGTAAACTTAATCTGCCTTTGATCACATGGTAGAGGCAGGGCCAAAATTCAAACCCTGGTCTTCTGATTCCAAATCCATTATTCTTTCTCACATAAAGCATTTTCTCCTCTTTTACTCAATGAATGGATGTGAGTTTCGATTTCAGTAACTCATGGGTTTCATACCCCACCCCCACCCCCTGCGCCAAAAAAAAAAAAAAAAAAAAGCTATTGTAGATGTGTCTTTGGGGTCTTCTTATAGGAAATGAGATGAGTCTTCCTCCAGGCCAGAAACTCTAACCACTGTACCACCTAGCTGTCCCAAATGTGGGTTACGAAGAGTCAGGCATGACTGAAAAATGACTCAACAACAAGATTAAGTTTGCATGATCTTTTTTGGCTACTGTTGACTCATGCTGAGCTTGCAGTCCACTAAAATCCTCAGATTTTTTTTTTTCTGATGAACTACTCTATTGGCCATGTCTCACTTGTCTCCCACTCGTGAAGATGATTTTTTGAACCCGTATAAGACTTTATTTTCCCCTATTAAATCTGACTCCATGTTCTTGCCTATAACTTGGGATCCTGACTCTGTCACTTAGTATTTTGGCTATCCCAAAAAACTTTGTGTCACCTACAAACTTGACAAATAATGACATCTATACCTTCCCTTGGCATTTAGGACAAATATCAACAACACAGGGCCATGGGTACGGATCCCTAAAGCATCCAAAAGAGACCTCCTTCCAAGCTGAAACGACCATATTCAATCTTTATTTAGGTCCAGTCATTCAACCAATACCTAACCACCTAGCTGTATTATAATGTAGCCTAGATCTTTTTTTTCCACAAGAATGACATGAGAGACTTTGTAAAACACTTGCCCAAATCTAGACAAGTTATGGCAACAGCTTTCCCTTACTCTACCAGGTCTAATAGACTTGTCAAAAAAGGAAATGAGGTTAGGCCGAATCTCCTTGGTCCTAATGAACCATGCTTTTTATGCTCACTGCTTCTTTTCCCAGCTGTTCATTATTTGTTATTGTTGTTGAGTTATTTTTTTCAGTCATGTCCAACTCTTTGTGACCCCATTTGGTTTTGTTTTTTGTTTTTTTTTGGCAAAGACACTGGTTTGCGATTTCCTTCTCCAGCTCATTTTACAGATGAGGAAACTGAGGCAAACGGGGTTAAGTGACTTGCCCAGGATTTCACAGCTAGTCAGTTTCTGAGGCCTGATGAGTCTTCCTGACTCCAGGCTGGGCATTCTATCTATCGTGCCACCTAGGTGTTCATAATACATTCTTTTTTTTTTTTTTAAGTGGGGCAATTGGAGTTAAGTGACTTGCCCAGGGTCACACAGCTAGTAAGTGTTAAGTGTGCAAGGCCGGATTTGAACTCAGGTACTCCTGACTCCAGGGCCGGTGCTCTATCCACTGCACCACCTAGCTGCCCCCATAATACATTCTTTTAATAACACATTCCAGACTTTCATTTGGAACCAAAACTCAACTCAACTTTAGAGTGTATAGGCTCCATTCTCTTCCTTTTGTCCTTCTGCAATGTTATGGTACCTTCTCCCTTTCACCATGAGCCCAGGCATCCTTCTCCGCTGCCTCACTGTGCCATGGAGCTGACCCCAGATTCTCAAAGGCTATTCCAGCAGACCACAATGTCTCCCAGTCCTACCAAGCTGGAAAGGCTCCAAGAATGGGTCTGGCAATGGATTAGGCCCCTGTCGCCTGAACGCCAGTCTAGATGAATATAGAAAGGTTCATCACCAGGGGGCTGGTTATTTTGGTCACAGTTACCTGTGAAGACAACCTATCTACCAGCAAGGCACAGAGAAGTTGTCATCTGTACATGGCGCTCTATGCTGCTAAAACTGCTAATCTGGTGAAACATGGCCACGAGCATCATTTTGACAGGGAAGGAAGGAGGAGGAAAGGTAGATAGAGGTAGCCAGAAGCTTGACTTTATATTTAAGTAAAACATATTAACCCAAAGTTAGATCCATTATTTAAAAGTAGCATTTGGATTTGGGGTAGAAACAAAGGCTCTCCTTTCTCTCTCTGATTGGGAAACATCAGCACATCAAACACACTCGCCCGAGCAGAGCTGCTGCTTGCAGAGTTTAAAGGGCAATTTGATTTGGCACAAAATGTTATACTAACAGAATTTCATCTCATTAAAACCCAAGTTGAAGCTTTTGGCCTGAGATAGATAAACAATGTTTTCAAATAACAGAATTACTGCAAATCTGAGACTCATGAAGAGCCTTATTTTTTTTCTGAAGCAATTCATCACTGGAGCCCCCAGAGAGATCTGAGTAATGCAATATGATCGGGTGATCTACGTGGGCCATGAACATGGCATTTAATTAAGGATAGTATTAAAAGTAAATGGGGGAGGAGACCATTGCTCTGTCAGCCTTCCAGATCCCTGTTTCCTTATTTCAAACTGTTGACTGTTTAAACTGTCTGTGAAGGGAATGTGATTAAAGAGAAAACATGGAAGCAGCAAAATTGACAATTATCTCTATCAGAACCAATATGGTGAGGTCCAGGATTGGCAGGGGAGAGCTATGGGGATGGGCAGAAAGTCAGGGCAGATGGCATGTAGTCTGTGGACCTTTGTCAGAATGGCCACATTTACCTCTCCGTGTTGGGATCTGAAGTTTCTCTCATAAGTAAGGAAGGACCAGAAAAGCTTCCCTTCCTTTCTCTCTCTACCCCCTGCCCTCTCTGGCTCACCCCTTCCCCTCCCCACCCCTTTCCTCATTCCCCATTCCCTGTTTCCCATTCCCCTATCCCCTACTCTGGGCTACTGTTTTCTTCATGGGATTATGTCCAACATGTGGATACTTATACAAGTGAGATCAGCGATGGGCACAAAGCCTGTATGCCAGGTGCTCTCCCCACCTTTCTAAGTGTCTCAGATGGTTTAGAATTTATTCTTTAATTGTTTTAAAATTCTGAATTTATGAATACAAAAAAGAGCATTCCAGCATACAAAGTAGAAGAAAAAACTATATATGGAACAATAAATCTCTATTACATACTTGTTTTTTTAAGTCCATAATAAATTTAACATGTTGCTTTCAAAATTGTTCTGCTTAATCTGTTTTTCCCTTTGGATTCCCTTTTCTAAGTGCTCATTTTTCAGTTGCTATATTCCCAGACTTTGATAAGACCATGTGTTAACTGACTATAACTCCCCCTCCCCAAATTTTATCCCAATAAATTTGACTTCAGATACATATGTTCTTTGCATGGGCATCCATCGGATGGGTTACTGCTAAGTGGCCCACTTAGAGAGCGTTTGCTGCTAAATGGTAGAAAAGACAATACGTGCCCTGAATTATCCTTTAACTCAGCACCATATTCTACATGCAGGAGTTCATGATGTTCTTGGTTGAATTGAACTAAATGATTTCATTGCCTACTTTACAGGGCTATTGTGAGGATCAAATGCTTTAGCTTCTTTGCTGTAAACTAAGGGGGTTGGACTAAATCATCTCTGAGGTCCTTTCCAGATATATTTTGTGGAAATTCAGTTCAAATGAGATAATCTATGGAAAGCACTTTGTACACCATAAAATGCTTATATAAATGTCAGTTATCATCAGTAGTCTCATTTGTTATTGATTAAGTTTTCTTACCAGTGCCTCTAACAAGTTTATGGTCAAAATGAAATTGTCAGCTTCAGAAGAGTTTATCTCGAAGTGTTTCAGGTTCAGTTACTCAGAGATCGGAGCATAGCGTTGAAAAAGACAAGTTGCAGGGTTTAATACTCTTTTTGACCAGTAAACTTCACACTGAGAATAATACTCTACTCCACTATAATTTATCTATTCATTCCTCAAGCATCTATATTAAATACTTGCCAAGGGCAAAGTGAACATTCCCAATCTTGGCCTCAGAGAGTAACTTCTTAAACCCTACCACAGAATGACCCTCTTACTCCCATTTGGCCGTTTTGTGAATTTTAACTACTGGTCACAAGGAAGGCAGACCAAGAGCGTGGCTGGTTGACAAAGTGGAAAGAATCTCTGGATTTGGGGTCAGAGAACTTTGGTTAGAATCTTGCAGATGACCCATGCCAACCTTTGAGACCTTGGCAAGTCAGTGAACCCCTCTGGACCTCAGTTTCCTCATCTGTAAAATGAAGAAGCTGGATTAGATACCTCCAAAGTCTGTTCCTGTTCTAAATACAAGATCCTAAGATCATCCTTGATCCTTGAAAACCAATCCTGATCTCTGCTTCATTGATGGTGGGTATGAAGCAATAATTGTGTACATGATCTATCATTCCATGGAAACATCTTCACCCTGGAAGTTCTCTCCCTCCCTGAACCACTTCTCCATTTACAAAAACCTTCTGATTGGCTGGCTCCTCTCAGAACCTCCATTTAAGGAACAGGCCTAGGTCAACCATGTCTTTATTCCTCTCTAAGGAAAGGTATTCTCATGACTCATCTCCACAGGACTTAGTCTATCATGCCCTTGCAGAAGGCACCTTCTATGAAGAAGGGATGATCCTTCCTCCACTTTTTTCGGCTCCTATTTATGTGTTGTCTTCCCCCCCGCCCCCATTATAATGTAAGTTTCTTTCTTTCTTTTTTTTTTTTTGGTGAGGCAATTGGGGTTAAGTGACTTGCCCAAGATCATACAGCTAGTAAGTGTTAAGTGTCTGAGGCTGGATTTGAACTCGGGTCCTCCTGAATCCAGGGCCAGTGCTCTATCCACTGTGCCACTTAGCTGCCCCTAGAATGTAAGTTGTCTTTCTGCTTGCATTAGTATTCTCAGCACTTAGTACAGGCACATAGTAAGCACTAAATAAATTCTTGTTGACAGGCTGAAGAGTAATAAAATTTTAAAATGTTATTTCCTAGTAACTGGACCATAGATACAAAGGGGCCTTTCTGAGGAGTGAAGCTGGACCCATATTCCTTTTGGAAAGCAATAGCAGAAACCTTCTTGGGACCCACTAGATTCTAACGGCTCAGAGGGCAAGGGCCATCTCTTACCTAAATGTTTTTTACCTTCTCTCCCTCATCCCTACCCAGTACAAAAAAAGGCCCTTAGTATATACCTGTGGACTTCAGCAGAATGATGACAACAGTAACTTGCATTTCTCCAGAGCTCCTTGGCTTACAAAGTATTTTCTTCACACTCCTTTAAGGGGAATAGTGTATTACATTTTCCAGATGAAAAAAAGTAGCTCTCTCTCTCCAGAAGCTTCAAGTAATAAAAGTTCTAACTAGTTAAGAGTGGGCAGTAGAACTGCACTGGAGGGCAGGTCTTCAGATTCTGAGGCCAAGGTCTTTCCTAACCACGAAGGTTCCAGGACCCAGTGGCAACCCTGCTGCCATTTTTAGGCAGGTAGGATGTTGTTCAGAGAGATGTGTAGGCTATTAATCATTGTGAGAAATGCTGGGAAAATGCCTAAGGAATTCAAAGTTGCCTCTTTTCCTAGATCTATGTCCTGTCTCCTTAGCTAGACTTCAGGTTCCCATGGGGCATAATAATATCAATCAATATGAATTTCTTAAGTCCCTATTGTGTGCCAGGTACTGTGCAATAATAGGTAGGATTTGAACCCAGCTATTCTTGACTATACTACTTTTTATGACTATACTACTTCTTTCCTCTTCCCCCATAGCTCTTAGGACAGGGCTGGGCACATGCATTTTTGTTGATTGTTTATACTGAATGATCTAGTATGGTTTTGGGGGCAGCTAGGTGGTACAGCAGGACCTGGGGTCAGGAAGACTCACCTTCCTGAGTTCAAATGAAGCCTCAGACATTTACTAGCCATGTGATCCTGGGCAAGTCACTTAACCCTGTTTGCTTCAATTTCCTCATCTGTAAAATGAGCTGGAGAAGGAAATGGCAAACCACTCTAGAATCTTTGCCAAGAAAACCCCAAATGGGGTCATAAAGAGGCAGACACAACTGAAAATGATTGAATAACAACAATAAAAGTGTGGTTTTAATTTTGGTAGTCATCTCACTTTTTGTTTAACTTCCCTCAAGATTCTAGAAATCATCTAAAGTACCTGACCTAATTTTCTATGAATGGTCTGCTTTTGGACCTCAGTACTGAAAGGATTTTTTCCCCTTTATCACTTGGTTTTTGAATTCTTTTTTTTCAGATTTAGGAAGAAATAAACCCACAAACAATAAGAGCTGACACTAATATAATAGTTTATTAAGACCAACTGCTTTCCAGCCATTAGTTCATTTGATCATCACACCCACTGAAGAGGCTGGTGATGTACACAGGAAGGTTTAAATAAAAGCTGATTGTCACAGAGCATTGGAGTTTTGTCTCAGAACAAAGAAGCCAGAATATCAGAAGTGAAAGGAATGTTAAAACATCGACCATAGAATGTTAGAGCTGAAAGGGGCTTAAGTTGTCATCAGGTGAAGGCCCTCTTTTTTTGTTGTTGCTTATTTAAACAGTGAGGAAATTGAGGCTCAAAGAGAGGAAGTGACTTTCCTAAGGTCACACAAAATTAGTTACAGGGCCAAAGTTAAAACTCAGGTCACCTGACCACCAAACCAGTATTATTTCCATCAAGCCTTGTTATCACCCTGGATTTTTTTTTTGTTTTTTTGTTTTTGTTTTTGCAGGGCAATGAGGGTTAAGTGACTTGCCCAGGGTCACACAGCTAGTAAGTGTCAAGAGTCTGAGGTTGGATTTGAACTCAGGTCCTCCTGAATTGAGGGCCAGTGCTTTATCCACTGTGCCACCTAGCTTCCCCCTCCCTGGATGATTTTAAATTGATAAACCAATATACTTAAGGAGCTCAAACTTTGGAATATAATTTCCATAATAGGGGTGCGAATATAATAAGTTAAAATTTGTGAAATGACTTAAAAATATTTTATCCTCACAAAAACCTTGTGAGGCATGTGCTATTATTATCCCAAATTTATGGATGGGTAAACTTAGGCTGAGAAATGATCAGGGACACAACTAATAAATGTCTGAGGCATGATTTGAACTCAGGTCTTCCTGACTCCAGGTCCAGTACCACCCAGCTGCCTTCAGGGTCACAGGCAAAAACATTCATAAAGATTATTCTCCCACAAAACCTTTCTTTTGCTGTCCACCTATACTTGCTCTAGGAACAGCATCTCCTTTATGAGTAGCCAGCCACCTTCTCTCTCTCTCTTTTTTTTTTTAGTGAGGCAATTGGGGTTAAGTGATTTGCCCAGGGTCACACAGCTAGTAAGTGTTAAGTGTCTGAGGTCGGATTTGAACTCGGGTACTCCTGACTCCAGGGCTGGTGCTCTATCCACTGTGCCACCTTCTCTTGCAATTTATCTTCCAGAGCCTTCAGAACCTCATGGCACAGAATCATACCATCTCAGATGAGGAAATCACCTCAGAGGTTATGTGGTCCAACCCCTAGTTAAAGCAGAAATCTCCATATAACACCCATAACAACTAGTCATCTAGGACCGGTCCCAGGGAACGCTCGATCTGATGAGGCAGGTATATTCTATTGTTGGATGTCTCTAAATGCTAGAACATTCTAGTTTCTATGAGCCTAAATATACCTCCCTTGAAACTTCCACCTCTTCATCCAGATCTTCAGATATATGGCCTGCCTCCAAATATGTGAAAACCCCAAGCCTTCTCTTCTCCAGGCTATATGACTTTGTTCCTTCAATCAATTTTCAAATGAAACAACTTAGACCTCTCTCACCATGCCATTCTCTCTGCCCTGGAGGCTTTTGGCTTTTCAAGTCTACCCCTATAACACAACTCTTCAATCTGGACATGTTTCCTGATATAATCCAACCAAGCAGCACTGGGGTTTGTTCTTTTGACCCCTTTGTCACCTGTTTACTTCTGGATACACTGGTTAGGGGTCCCCTTCCTTTGCTGATTACCCATCCTTTCCTATCCCATCACCATACTTCGGTCTGCCAGGGGAGAAGAATTGATCCCATGTGGATTCATTATAGTGGATTTGAGAGGGCAATATATTTTCCAAGCAAAACCTGCAGGCACCAGAAACCTGAACTGATTCAGTTGCACAGATTGCTCTCCCTTGACTGTTACTGAAAGATTTCCCAAGGCAAACCATTAGGAGAGAATCGATAAAGCTCGCTTCCCATTTCAGGGCCTCAGATTGAAGAGGACATTCATCAGGATGCAAGGGCAAATTGCATAGAGTGAGAAGTGTCTTCAGAAAACATTTTGGGCAGATCTTAGCCCTTCAGATGAAGGATGCCTATAACATAACCCTTTGGAGGAAGGCTGAGGACTTGGAAAACCTGGAATCTGAGGAGAAAGAAAAGAAGCCAAAAACAGAAGATAAAAGTAGAATTTATGTATGAAAGAGGAACCTTTCCTTTTTTTGTGGGGCAATGAGGGTTAAGTGACTTGGCCAGGGTCACAGAGCTAGTAAGTTTCAAGTGTCTGAGACCGGATTTGAATTCAGGTCCTCCTGAATCCAGGACTGGTGCTTTATCCACTGTGCCACCTAGGTACCCCAAGAGGAACCATTCCAACAGGATTTAGGGATGCTGGACACAGTCAAGAATAACAATGATCTCTTATTACTTCTGTCCATAGTTTCTCTGTGTTGCCATCTTGGTATGACCTTAGGCAAGTCATTTCTACTCTTTGAGGTTGAATTTCTTCCTTATAAAATGATATAGTAAGATTAGAGGACATCTAATGTTCTTGCTGGGTCAAACATTCTATGTTCTATTTTCTGAGGCTCTTTCTAATTTGAACATTTTAAGTTCTAAGGTCCTTTCCAGGTGTAACATTTGATGAGCTTCATCTACCATTATCTTGGGATTTAATGATTGAATTGATGACATTCAATTTGGGCTGGTCCCTGGGGATTCAGAATTCTGGCTCATATTCTGCACTGACTTTCTCCTTCATTAGTTCACCAGCGTTTGCTAACATGACACTGCCACCTTCTTACATTGAAGGGTCCTAGAAAGTTGAGACCCCCACTAATTGGTACTACTAAGTAAGAAATTTACTTCTCCTGCTTCCCTAATCCCAGCCATTAGGGCAATTAGGTAGCATAGAAGATAGTGTGTGGAATTTGGAAACAGGGAGATTTGAGTTTGAATCCTGCTTTGGAACTTATGAAGTGGTTATATAACCCTGGGCAAATGACTTAACCTTTTCAGCCCTTTCCAACCTCCTATGGGTCTCCTTCCTCCCATCCTCTCAGTTGAAAATCTTTTCTCATATTTTTTGGAAAAAAATTGGTGCCATTCTCCATGAATTTCCTCATCTCCTCACTCAGATGCCTCCTGCTACTATCTCCTTCACCCTTGTCTCAGAGGAAAAGGTAGCCTTACTCCTTACCAAGGACCGCTTTCCCACCTGCACAATTGATCCCAGTCTATCCCATCTCCCCCAACAGACTGCCCTTCTGTCACTCCCACCCTATTACTTAGCTTCAGTTTTTCCCTCTCGATTGATTCCTTTCCTACTGCCCACAACATGCCCGTGTTTTCTCCATCCTCAAATAATCCCCACTTGATCTTCATATCCCTACTACCTATCATTGGACCATGAGTTCATTGAAAGCAGGGACTATCTTTCACTTCTTTTTGTCTCCTTGGTGCTTTAGCAAAGTGATCTCTTAACTGCTGTATCTTAACAAAATCCTCATTGTTCTTGACCTTTTTTTCTCTTTTAACACTGTGGACCACTCCCTTCTTCTAAACATTTTCTCCTTTTGTTTCTGACACCGTTCTCTTCTGGTTCTTCTCCTTGCCTCACCACTCCTCAGTTACCTTTCCTGGATCATCATCCATCTCTTGCCTCTGTCTAGCTATTCATATGTTTTTTTTCTTTATACAGTACACTCTATGAGGTATCGTCTACTCCCATGAGCTCAATGATCACCTCTTTGCAAGTGACTCCTAAATCTATATATCCAGAAATCATTTCTCCTCTGAGTTCATCACTCATCAAATATCTGTAGCCTTCTCTAATTCATGTCTAAAATGGAACTTATCTTCCTACCTTAACTTGTCTCTTCTCCAATGCTTCTTTACTTCCAATGAAGTCACCAGGTTTCTTAAGGCATCATCCTTGATGCCTAACTTTCCTTTATCCTCCATAGCCTACCAGTTGCTGAATTTTGTTGATTCAACTTCCACAAATATCTCTTGGTATCCATTACCTCTTCTGCACTCACATAGCCAGCACCCTCACTCAGAATGTTATCACTTCATGCCTGAGCTACTTAATCTATCTCCCTGCTTCCAATGTCTATCTTCTCCAATCCATCTTCCACTCAGCTGCAGAAATAATCTGAAAGAGCATGGATTCACCCCTGTTACTATTCTGCTCATTTTGTGTTACCCTATTTTGTGGCACCCTATTGTTACACTGATTTTTAAAAATCCAAACCTAGGATTTTATTGTTATGGTAAACTTCCAGGATGTAGTAGTAAGGAGGGAATTCTTTCCACTGATGCACATCCACAAAAGCAATGGTTCTGGGATTTAAAGTCTAAGGAGAGGGGCAGCTAGGTGGTGCAGTGGATAAACACTGGCCCTGGATTCAAAAGGACCCAAGTTCAAATCCAGCCTCAGACACTTGACACTAGCTGTGTGACCTTGGGCAAGTCACTTAACCCTCATTGCCCCCCCCCAAAAGTCTAAGGAGGCTTGCTGCAGGCAATAAGCAATTAAATCAATTGCCTAAGATTGTCCAGAAAATGCACATCAAGGCAGGACTTGAATCCAGGACTTTAACCCTGGCCCTTTATCCACTGCAGCATGCTGTTTCTTAAACTTCTTAGTCTGGCACTGAAGCCTCTCTGTAATTTGGGTTCCATCCACCTTTTCAATGTCATTTATGCTAGCCTTTAAAAAAACAAACTCTAAATTCCACCCAATCTGGACTATTAGCTGCTCCCCAAACTTGATAATCCATCTTTCATCTCCAAGCACTGCCCAAAGCCATTCTCCATACCTGGATGCATGCTGACACCACCTTTGCTTCTCAGAAACCCTTTTTACTTTGAAGGCTCAATTCAACCCCAACTCCTTCATGAAGCTTTCTCTCCTGTTTTCCTTTCCCCCTACACCCTGCCTGAGTTGTTAGTGCATTCTCCCACTTTCATTTTTTATGCTTATTAAGACATGTTTTTTCTTCTGAGTGAGATGTAAACACTTTGAGAGGCAAAAGCTACATTTTTTTGTCTTTGTATTCCAGAACCTAGCAAAGTGCCTAGGTGCCTTGCCACCTCTGAAATTCTGGTTTCTATATGTATTTAGCTCTAGCACTTTTATGTTCTAAGGTTCCAAAGAAACCACCATATGATAGGATTCTAATTTACATTTCTGTCATGTATGTCATGCTGGCTGTCAAGTTTGCTATTCCCTTCTGGGTTCTTCTATCCCATAGAGCTTTGGCATCCTTTGAAGACCAGTTCAGATATCTGTCCAAAGAGCTGCCCTTTCTCTGAGCTTGGTTCCTGTATCTCTCTGGTGCCCATGGAGCTCCGGGTCCCCCTGAGGGGTTTGCTCAACAACACTACAGCTATGCTATATTTCTGCACAATTTCAAACAAAGACCTCTGAGGAGCCATTTGCCTCTGGAATGGATAGTGCTGAAAACAACCTTTAGAATCCCTTTTTGAAATTATTTTCCTGAGCATACAATAATAGCATGCTTTATTGCTCTTTGAATATTATCCTGTTATTGTTACTTGAGTTTTCTATTACAACACTTGGTTTAATAGCATCCATGAATCAATAAGTCCTGACAGAAGAATTTATTCTTTTTAATATCCTTTATGTAACACGTATCTTTGTGCACATGCTTTTCCATAAGCCACTGGAAACTGATGGCATATACAACAGGTAGCTAAGAGGACAGAGGTGTGAGAAGGGAGGCTACCTCAGGTGCTACAGATGGTGCTACCACAGGGCAGGTAGGTCTTAATTTGAATTACAGACAGGAGGTAGGAGGGGGTGGGTGTGTATATGTTGTGTCTGTATGTATACTTGTGATTTGATTGGCCTAGGGAACTGTTGGTGGGGAAACTGTCCATCAAGGCAGAGCTACAACTACTCTGCAACTTACAGGAGCGTTCCCTGAGGTACTAAATGGTAAAGTGACTTGCTCAAGGTCAAACAGCTTGTATATGTTAGCAGCAGGACTTGAATCCAGGTCTTTGTGACTCTAAGGCTAGCACTCTGAATGTTCTACCTTGCTGCCTATGGGGGAAGGTCTTAGGATCAAATAAATGGCAGAGCTGCACTGTATCTTAGCCTATAAGACATAGAATGCCAGGGCTGAAATTGTTCCCAAATAGGAAGTAGATACTCAAGGAAGGAAAGGATCCTATGCTTTGCTAAAGGTAGAAGAGAGTATGGTTGATGTTTACATGGTAGTGTCCAGTATACATCCACTGAAGCTTTCCTCCAAGAGCTGGCAAAAGAATGAAGATGACCTTGAGATCTTGAAGTCTATGTCCACAGAGTGAAAGCTATCATAAACCCGCCAAACTAGAAGGGCTCCGAGAATGGGTCCAGTGACAAATTATGAATTTGTTGTCTGTGGACCAACCCAGCTTAATTCAGAGACACTCATCCCCAGAAGGTGGTAGGACACAAGGTGATGATTTTATTTTGGACACACAAACTCATGAAGACTGTTTAGTGAGACTGAAGATGCTGTGATTTGAGTAAAGTGATCCAGTGAGGTAAGCCCATAGTAGGTCTCAGTTATTCATCTACAAAAGAGAAGAACTGTACTAGACAATGCCTAAGATCTCTCCCAGTTCCAAATCCTATGATTTTATGACAAGTAGCAGAGAGAAGGGGTACCTCAGGTCCTTATCACATCACTTCCCTAAACTAGTTTAATAGCTTTTTAATGTGGTACTCTGTTCCCAGTCTTTCCCCTGCCCAGTATATCTTCCAGATTCTATTAGAGCAATCTTTATGCTGTAAAGCACAGGGTTTGACTAGGTCACTTTCCGAGTTGAAGATCTTAAGAGGCTCCCCATTACCCAAAGAGTAAAGTACTGACTCATTAGCCTGACGTTCAAGGCCCTGCAAAATCTGACCCTAAACTACCCATCCAGCTTTATCTCACACTGTTCCTCTTCATGCACATTATATGCCTCTTATACTAGACTGCCCTCCAGGCCCCATTCTTGTCCTACTCTCTCATGCCTCAGTACATTTGCCCATGCCAGCCCCTGTGTCCACTTTCTTCCACATGTCCAATTGTTAACATTTTTTCCCCTTCAAGGCCCAGCTCCAGTGTCACTTCCCTCCATGAAACCTTCCCTGAGGCTTCCAATGGGAAATGACCCTTCCTTTTCCAACTTTTCATGCCTTTCTGTTTGGTATCCCCAAGTGTATACTTAACATCTTTAATCCTGACTTTTGTATGGGGATCTCTCCTGCATTTACAATGTCCTTGAAGTCAAGGACTACAGCTCATCATCTTTTATGTCTCCGGTGCCAGCTGGTATGTACTAGGAGTTTAGGAAATGCTAGTATACTTAGTTCGAATCCCATTTCAGACACTTTCTAGCTGTGCGACTTTGGGCAAGTCACTATGATTGCCTTATTTTCCTCATCTGTAAAATGGGGTGATAGTAGCACCCACCTCATATGGTTACCATGAGGATAAAATAAGATTTTTGTAAAGTGTTTTGCAAAATGTAAAGCACTAAATAAATGCTAGCTATTGCATTTGAGTGATACTCTCTTAGTCCACTGTCTATTGCTGAAAAAGTAACTCACTGGGGCCTAAGCACCATCTCCAAGGGGCAAAAGGACAAGAGGTCATTTCTCTTAAGAACCCATTCTTTGAGGACACTTTCTAGTCTAGGCTGCATCAGCCATTGTGGAGTATGGGACATCAAGAGTATTTGCAGCTACCCAAACTTTTAGCACTAAGAGGCGGTTGTGGGTTTGGGTGTCCACTCATATCACTCAGAAAGTTTGGGATTCCCCTCTCAAATAGAGGCATCCCCTTCCCCATCCCAGGGTGGGATTTCCTAACCAATGAGCTCCCTTTCTTTACCCAGGCTTCATGTCAAGCCTTGTCCCATGTAACTCATGAATTAATTTTAAGTGGCTATCTCAATGAGGAGATACTTTCCCCACCTTCCTTCATGTGACACTTCAGAGAAGACTACAGCCCTGTGAGCATCTTCCCTGTCCTTCAGGGACATGGCTGTCAGAAGCAGTTACATCAGTGCCTTAGGGTACTCCAGATTCACCCATTTTAAGGGCACAACAAACAACACGCCCCAGGCATGAGATGATGCTGGCTCAATGTCATTGGACCATAAAGGGGTCTTCAAACTACAGGACAGGCCTAAGCCTCCCCACTCCCATTTTCTACATTCCACGACCTAAGAGCAGTGTTTACAGTTTTAACGAATCACTAGAAATCACAGCAGGCCCACTGCCATCTACTTAGGAATCAGATACCCAGACAAGTAAGAAGTTATTTGCCCAAAGTCTTGGAGCTAACAAGTACCAGAGCTGGGATTCAAACCCATGTCTTCTGATTTCAGATCTGATGCTTTCTGTTGTACTATATTTTTCTGTTCTTTATAAAGGAACCAATCATCTAGAAGGTGGAGAGGCAGGAGAGAAGACTAAATATCTTTTTTTTTTTTTTTTTTTAGTGAGGCAATTGGGGTTAAGTGACTTGCCCAGGGTCACATAGCTAGTTAAGTATTAAGTGTCTGAGGTCGGATTTGAACTCAGGTACTCCTGACTCCAGGGCCGGTGCTCTATCCACTGCGCCATCTAGCTGCCCACTAAATATCATTTTAATTGATCGTGGTCCTATTTACATTACTGGTATTTCAAGGAAGATTCCAGGGAAATGCAAGCTCTGATGGGTCTTATCAAATTCCAAAAGGTTTGGAGTAGAGGACCAAGGACAAAAAGCATCTTTCCATTGAGGACCAGTTGGGCTACCAAGTTTGGAGAGGTTTTACCCCAGGTGATCAAGTTGTCACCTGCACAGGCATAATGAACAAACAGCTACCCTGAAGAGATTACAGATCTTTGAAAGTGTTTCACATAATGATAATTGGTCTGAACTAAGCCCTTTAGAATTTATTAGAGTTGTTATATCAGTCAGTTAATTAACTTCAGCAAGGCATTCAACAAAGTCCCTTATGCTATCTTCATGTACAATGTAGAAATATAGCTTTGATAATAGCATAGTTAGTTGGATCTTGAAATGACTGAATACCCAGACTCACACAGTTTAGTTAACCTGGAGGTGAGACTCTAGTCTAGTCTAGCCCAAGATTTTTAACAGTGACTTGGGTGAAGTTCTCCCTGGACTCTAAGGCTGGGCTTCTAACCTTCTTGAGTTCATGCTGCCTCTACAATCCTGTGTCCTGTTGTTAATCCCAAATCTGTCACTTGTTAACTAATGTGACCTTAAACAAGACATTTAATCTCCTTGGGCCTCAGTTTCTTCATTTGTAAAATTAGGGGATGCATTAGATCATGGCTAAAGTAGCGTCCAGCTCTAGATCTATGATTTTTGGCCTTGGAATTGGGAAATACTTGCCTCTGATTGGCTATATGACTAGAGGCAAGTTATTTAATTTCTCTTAGTCTTCACATATAAAAAGGGGATAGTGATATCTGCACTGTCTATAATAATGAGGCTATTGTGGTTATAAAAGTATATGTTACATATAAAATATATAACATGTATACACAAATATGAATAACACATTTCTGCATCGACATATACACATAATTAGCATCCCAAAAATCTTAGTGCGATTTCAAGCTTTAATAGATGAAAACTGCACTAAGACTTTTTTGTTTGTTTGTTTTCATAGGGCAATGAGGGTTAAGTGACTTGCCCAGGGTCACACAGCTAGCAAGTGTCAAGTGTTTGAGGCCAAATTTGAACTCAGGTCCTCCTAAATTAAGTGCTTTAAATAAATGCCAGTGCTTTATCCACTAAACCACCTAGCTGCTCCTGCACTAAGACTTTTAAAACATCATGTGTAGGTATATGTGTATGTGTTTGTATGTATAACATATTTTGCAGGCTCAAAAAGATACCCCAATGACTGGCATGAAGATATGGATGGAATGATAACCAAATCTACAGATGACTTGCCAATATGTTAAATGACTGAATTAAGATTTTAAAAAGTAATCTCAATGGAATGGAATAATGAACCCAAACCAGGAAGTGATGTGTCTACTTCAATATTTAGGATCACAGAAATGTTAGATTTACAATTGGAAGGAAACTTGAAGGGCATCAACTTTAATCCCCTCATTTTACAGACAAGAAAACTGAGGCACAGAAGGTTGTCTTGTCAACAACTCCTAAGTGTCTGAGATAGGACATGAACCCAGGTCTTCCTGATTCCAAGTCTGGACCTGTCTCCACTACACTTTAAGGACCGGTTACTGTATCAGTTTTCTGTGTGTGTGTTTTTTTTTAGCGAGGCAATTGGGGTTAAGTGA